>NW_021703779.1:7901309-7904366 GCF_005190385.1 Monodon monoceros | reverse complement strand
GTGTGTGTGTGTGTGTGTGTGTGTGTGTGTGTGTGTGTGTGTGTGTGATTAGTTGTAATCTTTCCATGTTCGACTACATGTTTTTGGTGTTATGGTTTTTGTTTTGTTTTTTAGCAAAAACTCTTATATATCCAGGCTCCTCCCTTACCTCTTTGGAACAGACCTTCAGAGCTCTCTGAGATGCTGGCTGCCTTTCCGAGTTCCACAGTCCTCTGTTAAGGTCCCTGAATGAAATGTAATTCTCAGCTTCTAGGTCATGCATTTTCTTCAGTCGACAGTATTATATATATATATATATATATATATATATATATATATATACACACACACACACACACACACACACACATACATATATACATACAGGCAAACCTAAGTTTATCGTGCTTTGCTTTACTGCACTTCATAGATATTCCATTTTTTTGTGTTTTGGTTTTTTTTGGTTGCGTTGGGCCTTCCTTGCTGTGTGCAGGCTTTCTCTAGTTGCAGCGAGCGGGGGCTTCTCTTGTTGCAGAGCACAGGCTCTAGGTGTGCAGGCTTCAGTAGTTGCAGCATGCAGGCCCTAGAGCGTGCAGGCTTCAGTAGTTGTGGCTTGTGGGCTCAGAAGTTGTGGTGCAGGGGCTTAGTTGCTCCGTGGCATGTGGGATCCTCCCGGACCAGGAATCGAACCCATGTCCCCTGCACCAGCAGGTGGATTCATTAACCACTGTACCACCAGGGAAGTCCAGTCTTGCCTTTTTGAAAAAGATGCCCAATATTACTTTCTTCTGCACACTGATTTAAAAATTGCTCATTCCAAGTAATAACATCAATAATATGGAGGAAATGTATTCACAATACATTTTTGTGAAATATTTTAATCACAAGAGAGACTGTCCAATTTGTTATGTAAATGAATGTCATTGTGGTCCACTTCATTTTTTTATACTGTTTCCCTAGTTGATTTATCATCATTGCAAATTATTTAGCTAATTTTTTTGTAACCCACATACATTCATATAAATGTGGGATGTTTCCTTTTTTAATTAATTTATTTAATTTATTTATTTTCAGCTGCATTGGGTCTTTGTTGCTGCATGTGGGCTTTCTCTAGCTGCGGCGAGCGGGGGCTACTCTTTCTTGCGGTGTGCGGGCTTCTCATGGCAGTGGCTTCATTTGTTGCAGAGCACGGGCTCTAGGCGCGTGGGCTTCAGTAGCTGTGGCATGTGGGCTTCAGTAGTTGTGGCTCACGGGCTCTAGAGCACAGGATCAGTAGTTGTGGCCCATGGGCTTAAGCTGCTCTGAGGCATGTGGGATCTTCCCTGACCAGGGCTCAAACCCGTGTCCCCTGCATTGGCAGGAGGATTCTTAACCACGGTGCCACCAGGTAAGTCCCAGGATGTTTCTTAATTAAGTAAATATTTAAATTTTTAAATACTAAAGCCTGAAACTTCTTACTGACTTTGTAAAAGTTGAATTAATTGTTGACTGTCATTAAAGTTTTATGGTTATTTTTCAGAAAATATAGCATATGGCACTTTACACCAGGTGGTAGATGGTTTTCCTTTTTATGTTTTTTTCTGTAATGTTTCTAACAAAATATTATGTGCTCTGTGGTTTGCTTTTTACTCTCAAAACAGCTATACTATATATTTTTCTTCTCTCTCTTCATTCCCCTGGTCAGGGAAGGTTAGTCTCCGTTCAGTCTGGCATTTAATTTTCGTCCTTAAACTTCATTACCCCAGAGCTGCTTAGGTAAGTTCATATAGAAGTTTAAAAAGTGTGAGCTTGTAAATAAGTTCAGAGTCCAGGAAAGTAAGCTGATGTCAAAGTGTTCTAGATCCCACACTGGAATATCACAGTGGAAAATATTTTGCATTTCTATAATGTGTTTCTTTTCCCTAATTTAATCTTTATCATATTTTTGTATTACAGAAGCAATATATGTTCAATGAAGAAAAATAAAATAGTTATTTTTCTTCTCATATGTTTTATGTGCACAATCTATGTGAATTACAAATACTGTAATGTATAATGAACATATACTCCAACTTTTACACACTTTGTACTCCTACAGTATATATTTCTGTCAGTAAACACTCACACTGTTTTTCATTAGTATAATCTGACATGAATATTCCACAACTGATTAAATTGACACTTCATTTTAAGGTATCTTATGTTGTTCCCTGTTTTGACTATCATACTTACACTGAGATGATGTACTTGCTATCTGAAGTGGTGGACACTCTGAGTGCTTTCCTTGAAAGAATTCTTGAAAACTATACTAAAAGAGTAAGACAAAAAGGAAAACATGGACACATTTAATTATACTCAAATTAAGAACATTCTTTTTGTTTTTTCCTCCTTTTTTTTAAAGGACATTCTTAAACAAAAGATATCATGAAAGAAAGGAAAATACAGCCATACACCGGGAGATGATATTTTAAAATAGAATTTTTAAATGATGGAATAAATATTTGACTTCTGTAATACAAAAATATGATAAAGATTAAATTAAGGAGAATAAACACATCATAGAAATAAAAAATATTTTCCAGCATGTTATTAGAGCAGGGATACTAGGACAGTTTGACATCAACTTACCTTAATGGACTCAACTTATTTACAATCTCAACTGCTACATGTACAAAGGTTTAGAAAATTACAATATTTAAGAAAGGCGTGATAGTATTTATAGTATTATTTTTAATTTTTCTCATGTTGACTTTTATAACTTTAAGTAGTATACTTAAAATATTAATGGTCGATTCAATTATTTTATACCTCACCCATTTA
Source organism: Monodon monoceros (assembly GCF_005190385.1). Taxonomy (NCBI): domain Eukaryota; kingdom Metazoa; phylum Chordata; class Mammalia; order Artiodactyla; family Monodontidae; genus Monodon; species Monodon monoceros. The sequence goes on along the minus strand of NW_021703779.1, from coordinate 7,901,588 downwards.
CTCTTCAAAATGTAAAAAATAAACACTAAGGACATTCGGGTTTGTTCACCGCTGGTGGGAATAACTAAATAATTTTAGAGTTGTTTTCGGTGCCTATCATTTCATTGTATTCTATAAATACATGACTGTCTCTTTTACATTATATATATATGAATTCTAAAAGTAAGCACCCAGAGTCCCCACATTGTGTTTAGAGAGACGAAACTTCAACCTTGATGGGGCAATGGTTAGGTTCCTGAGGTACAAAATATAATTCTGATGAAGGTACATGCTTGAGTG
>NW_021703779.1:7835628-7901299 GCF_005190385.1 Monodon monoceros | reverse complement strand
AAGTCTATCATAAACAGAGGTGGGCAGTAAATGTTCTTAAATCACTACATCTGTATTGATTTTAAACTGTCCTTCATGGACAGTATATAAAATTCTAAGCTAAAGATATGTCTTCTGAAATTGTGAAGGGATCACGTGTCTGTCTTCTTTCAATATCTCAGTAGTTCTCCTTATACAGAATGCTTTTCCCACTCCTGTCTGTAGATATTTAGACATTCCTCAACTTCTGAAGTCTTCAATAACTTTAGTATTTAATAAAGGTCTTCTTCCCCACCTCCCTCTTCTTTCTCCATCGCTGTCTCGCTATTTTTTTCCTCCCCCCCCTTCTCCCTCTAAAAATTCAATCTTAAAATTTAACATTTCTTTTTTCTGGACATAGAAAGATTTTCTCCTCCTAATCTTTCATTAATATTTTCTGCACTTGTTTTCTCCATTAAGACAGATATTTGACTTCCTGAATCTGCCTTCTTTCTCTTATCATCTTCCCCAATTTTTAATTTTTTTAAAAAATATTTATTTATTTATTTTTTGGCTGTGTTGGGTCTTCATTGCTGCACGCGGGCTTTCTCTAGTTGCAGAGACTGGGGGTTACTCTTCGTTGCCGTGTGCGGGCTCTAGGTGCATGGGCTTCAGTCGTTGTGGCACGTGGGCTCAGTAGTTGTGGCTTGTGGGCTCTAGAGCGCAGGCTCTGTAGTTGTGGCACACAGGCTTAGTTGCTCCGCGGCATGTGGGATCTTCCTGGACCAGGGCTCGAACCCGTGTCCCCTGCATTGGCAAGCAGACTCCTAACCACTGCACCACCAGGGAAGCCCTCCCCACCTTTTTAAAATCACTTTTCTCAGGGAACCCTCTTGCACTGTTGCTGGGAATGTAAATTGGTGCAGCCATTATGGAATACATTATGCAAGCTCCTCAAAAAACTAAAAATAGAGTTACTATGTGATCCAGCAATCCCATTCCTGGGCATATATCCAGACAAAACTATAATTCACATAGTCATATATCTGGAAAAGACAAAAACTCTAATTTGAAAAGATACATTCACCCCTATGTTCACAGTAGAACTACTTACAATAGCCAAGACACGGAAGCAACCTAAGTGTCCATCAACAGATGAATGGATAAAGAAGATGTGGTACATATACACAATGGAATATTACTCAGCCATGAAAAGGAATGAAATAATGCCATTTGCAGCAACATGGATGGACCTAGAGATGATCATACTAAGTGAAGTAAGCCAGACAGAGACAAAGATCTTATGCTATTGCTTATATGTGGAATCTAAAAAAGAAAAAAAAATACAAATGAACTTATTTACAAAACAGAAATAGATTCACATAGGAAACTGACTTGCAGTTGCCACAGTGGAGATGTATTGGAAGTTTGGTATTAACAGATACAAACTATTATATATAGAATAAACAACAAAATCCTACTGTATAACACAGGGAACTCTATTCAATATCATGGGATAAAGCATAATGGAAAAGAATATGAAAAAGAATATATATATATGTAAAACTGAATCACTTTGCTGTACAGCAGAAATAAACACAACACTGGAAATCAACTATACTTCAATAAATGTTAAAAATGAATAAATACATAATAAAATAAATAAATAATAAAATAAAATCACTTTTTTGGATCTACATATAGACAAATGTACTTTATTTTATAGAGGTCCAGGGACTTCCCTGGTGGTGCAGTGGTTAAGAATCCGCCTGCCAATGCAGAGGATACGGGTTTGAGCCCTGGTCCGGGAAGATCCCACATGCTGCAGAGCAACTAAGCCCGTGTGCCACAACTACTGAGCCCATGTGCCACAACTACTGAGCCAACGTGCCACAACTACTGAAGCCCGTGTGCCTAGAGCCTGTGCTCCGCAACAAGAGAAGCCACCGCAATAAGAAGCCCACACACCACAACGAAGAGTAGTCCCTGCTCGCCGCAACTAAAGAAAGCCCACGCACAGCAACAAACACCCAACGCAGCCAAAAATAAAAATAAATAAATTTAAAAAGAGGTCCAGTTTATTCTACTGTTAAATTCCCATTTATAGTAAATAAATAATTTTTAATCATATTTTCAAATTTCTATAATTATTTCTCATTTTTGAGAAACACATTTTTTTTTTTTTTTGGCCTCCGCTCAGCTTGCAGAATCTTAGTTACCCAACCAGGGATTGAATCCAGGCCCTTGGCAGTTAAAGCGCGGAGTCCTAACCACTGGGCCTCCAGGGAATTCCCTGTTGATTGTTTTTTGATTCTTTGGATTTTATAGAAAGGTGTTGTTGATTTAAGATTGAATCATTGCTTGAAATTCTCTTAACATAAAATAAATTTTAAATTTCTTGCTTATTAGTGGAAAATATCTCTGTTATCTTTTAAAACAGTTATTCTTTTTTTCTTCCATTTTAGCCCCCTCTGTCCTGTTCTTTCTTCGTAAACAACTGGCAATCCTTGGCTTTTCCCTTTCATTTGTGCATTAAAGATGAAATGAGTGTGATAACTTGCAAGGAAAGGGGTGATGAGAAAATATGGCAAGTATCACATGACTTACAGGGGTAAACGTGGGCAAAAACATACACGGTATGTGAAGAAATAATGTAAACAGCAGAAACATGTTCAAGGTACGATTACTTAACGTCTGTAATCACTGTTTTTGTTTTTGTTTTGTTTTTGCAAGATTCTTGAGACATATGCACTAATCCTTCAGGGCTCAGCTAGACTGTATGTGTTCAGTGGCAACATGGTCCCAAGACAATTCACCAAGAGAAAACTAAAAATTGACAGGTCATCAGAGTTTGATAGGGAATTAAATGCCCTTAGGGATGGACACATCAATTTAGTACAGGATGATGGCCGCCCTTGCGGCTGATCCCAGCAGCTCACCTTTCCCCATGTACATTTGCTCCCACTGATACCCCCGCCTGGAATATCCCTCTTGTGCTGCAGGAAGACCCCCTTCTGGATGTGTTTCGCCTGCCTGGTGAAGCCCTGCCCAACTCTGAACTCTCAGCTCAGACATCACTATGAAGTGAATCCTTTTCCATTTCCTTTGAGTTCCGCCCCATCGTATCTTATTCCCGGGATAGAAATGGCAGCTCTGTGGTCAAGGTGCAGTCACAGAGAGTTTTCCCTAGATCCTGAGTCCCATGATGTATCCATCCCTTTATCTTCAGAGGTAGTGCCCCTTGGGAATAACAATTGTTATACCTTGAATATAACAATTGCTTCTTAAATACTTTTTTTTTAAACATCTTTATTGGAGTATAATATACTGAATCACTGCTGTACACCTGGAACTAACACAACATTAAATCAACTATACTTCAATTTTAAAAATTGATTAAAAAAATTATAATATGTAACCAGAACTTTATTCTGCTAACTGCCAAACGTGGCATATTTAGAAATATTGCAGGGAGGGTTATGTCTGCCGATTCCCAGATACTACGTCTCTATTTGCATGTCTGGATGTTAGCATACTCATTGGCCCATCATATGTGCTCAAACCACAGCTTGAAATGAATAACTCCGATAATCACTGAAGTCAGTAAAACATTTGAAAAGATACGTTTTCATTCATTTCTGGGCATCAGAAAACCAAACACGAAGTAACCAGTGCAATATGAATTCACTTGGAAAACGTCAAAACTGATTAAACTCTTAGACTGCTCTCTTGCACAATTTTCCATTTTCTGGAGGTTGGAAATTGATTCACAACTTTCTTACAAGGTTATAGATGGCTCAGGTGGTCTGTTTGCTATCATCACTTTACTGTGGACGCAGAATCACTAATATTGTTAATTGCCCTATACGCATCGGATGTTTACCAAGGAACGCGCACGTTTTTGTTAAGTATGCTTATTGTTTTATTCAGACCTCATCAGCTTCCCATTTCACTCACAATCTTCTTGAACGCTTATTAAGTTTTTGCAACAGCTGTGTATTTCAACTGAATACACGGGGGAAACTTGACGATGTATGTTATAAACGGCCATCGTCCATAAATGTGTTTACTGTCAACAACCTTCCAGAAATGCTCTTTGCCTTGAATAAAGAAATGCTTTTATACTTTTGTTTTAGCGTTCAGATCCTTCTCTCTCCCTCCTGATTTTCTTATTTTGTTCCTCTTTTTTGGTGCGCACACACTGTTTACAGAATCCAACACTGACACTACTGGCCGCACCTATAGCAGTCTTCTGCGATGTGGATAATTATGGCCACAATGTAATATATTATATGATACAAGCGGATCACATGAGATAGTTCTCTCGTTGGTTAAGGATATTCTATTGCCAGGCACATAGCCTTCCCAGAGAGAGACCCATACAGGAAGGAAAAGTGGTATCAGGACCCGAAACAGAATTCAGGTGGCAAATCTTCATCACCTATTGGTCTCTGCTTGTGTTTGAGGATCAAGGAGCAATGAATACAAAGAAGAGTTATTCCTGTCTGTAACAACGTTGCAGCGTTTTAAATTCAATGTATATTTTTGTGTATTCCTTTCACTGTGTAATCTCCCTGAACAAACCATTGTAGGAAAACAGTAAGGGCTATAAAATAAGGAGCAGATTATCACAGCCATCCGTGCTTTATAAGACTTTAAGGCAAATATATCTCTGTGACAGTCTATGTTTAAATCCCTTGAGTTTCAGAGCTCTGAATACATATGAACAATAGACAATGTACAGTACAGAATTTAATTATCAATTTTCATGTCCCTAGAAACTCTTTAGAATGCTGCACTTTTGTTCATGTTCTCTCTGACCAAATAAACGCATAACTATTTCCACTGCCTAAAATATTCATTTTAATAGAGAAACTGAAATCGGATTTTGAGGTCCTGCAGATAAGATCGTTTTATTCTTCTTCCAATTTTTAATTTAAAAAGTATTATATACCCAAGACATGGCCTCCAAGTTGGCTGCTCCAAAAAAATAGATTTCAATAAGTGAAAAAACACCCCTTTCACTTTATTTGAAGTCATCCTTTATTTTTACACATTTCCCTACACAAATACTAGTTTAAACCATATTGTTTTGCAAATCCTTGCTCATTTCCCTATATGAAGTGACGTTTCAATATACAATGGGTATCCCATGGAGAAGCGGCCCAGATAAAAGAAATAAAGTGATAAAGTTAATAGGATTCCAAAAATGACTCTCCCCAAAAATCAGTGACAAGGAAATTCAATTGGTTAATTCAGTTAAGATCACATGTAAACCCCAGGGCCACGGATGTCCAGTTCTCAGCAATTAATCAAATCCAGCTTTATCTGGTGAAATAAAATGCCTAAGCAGAATTATTCATTGAATATATATTAAAAGACTACAAGTAAACAATATAGAGTCATCATCACTTTAAAGCCTTCATTAAACTCTTTAGTTCATCACTAAGAGAAGGTTACTCTATAATCACCTTTTTATAAAATATATTGGTCTTTGAGATCAAAGAGAAGGCAGTGGTACCCACTAAAATTTCATTGGTTTAAACACACTTGGAATCACTTTGAAGATATGGCGATATTATATTATATGATTATTATTTTAAATATATTCTAAGGTTGATACCATATTTTCCTATTTGAATATTTCAACTTTAAAATTGTTCAGTATATATTACATCCATGCAGTGTAATATCACTCTTACATGTGAAATTAGAGAATAGACTGTTTCCAACATTTTGGATCCAAGATATAAGGTGAGAAATATCTCACCATAATAAATATCTATGGGAAAAAATTAGGTCATCTAAAGTGTTTTATGCATATCATTCATTTAAAGGTGTATGTGATTTCCATTTACTCAATTCAATAAAAGAGAGTGTGAGATACCATGAATATTAATTATTTTCTAGCTATCATTAGGACTCCACGTAAAACAGCATTGAAATGTGTTTCATCTGAACTTATAAGGCTCTAGACAATTACACTAAGAAAAATGAGAGATAAACCATTAGACAAATCCAAATAGGATGGTAAATTATACTGACAAAATAACCTAGAACAGATCCCAATTGGTCCACTTCTAGTTTCACTTTCTTTTTATTTCATTTCTCATAACAATTTTTGTCAAACTCCAGTTATACTGTAAATAAATACGCATTTTCTGGTGAGCTCAGAAAATGGATTTCTAATTGGATTCCTCAAGGACCATCAACTACGCTATAGGCCATATATATCCAAGAATATAATATATATATATATTCTCCCAAGTTCATTGTTTTCTTCAACGCAGCGATGCTCAGTGGTGTCTATCCTTGACAGATTACATATTCCCTGATACTACATGTTAAAGGTAACTTGAGAAATCCCTTTACTATATGAATCCCCAAGACTAATCTTAGGATGTAGGGAAGGTTTTTCTAACTCCCTTTGGACTATGGCAAGAAGCAAATGTGTATCTTTTTGGAAAGGGCATATTCTTCGTAGGCTTCGAATGGTCAACATTTCTGGAATCTATGCCCTAACGATTTCTGATAGGCATTACTTACATATGTCGATACATCTATGTACCAGAAAAGACCTCCCATGCACAGCATAATCGGAGTTAAAATGTCCCATTTCTCTTTTAAAATAGACCTATAGGAACATTATGTGAAAGTCTGTGAATGCAAAGTGAGTTTCCTGTTTCCAGAGAAATTTCAGAAAGAGACTCCATGAAGGCTTTATGTATCATAGGAAGAATGAGTGAGACAGGTAGTTTGCAAGGAAGCAAATCCATGTTTACATTCCAGCAAAACAAAACAAAACAAAACCTTAGGAAAGGAGCAATGTGTAGGTTTCGATGTCGAAAGGACTAAGAAGCTTGCAAAGCAGCTTCATGTGCAGTGGCAGTGACCACCTGTGGCGATTTTTGCCTCCAAGGGGACATTGGTGATGGCGCAGGTGACCTCAGCTGTCATCTGATGGGCGGACACTGGGATACCGCTTATCCCCCTGCAATGCACAGGGCAGCTCTCCACAAAAAAAGAATTATCCAGCCCCAAATGTCAATAGTGTTGAGGTGTACAGGATCCTCAACTGGTCATGGAGAGGCATGTACCGAAGACAAGTAGCAGAAAATCCCTGGCTGCCATACTGTAAAGGAACTTTGAAATTGTAAATCACAGCCGCCATCACCTTTGATCAATCCCGTGGCTGGCTTATAGGTCACCGGCTTGGTCTTTGCCGGCAGACTAGTATCATGGCAGCACCTCTCCCTAAATATGTATGAACTGTGGCAAATTAGTCACGCTGGGTTTCAGGGCATCATTCTGTAAAATGAGAAAGCTATTACTACTAACAGTGTACTAGGGTGTAATGGTGATTTAAGTTATAGTAAATACTAACAGACGAAGTGAAGTGAGGCAAAAATACTTTCCTGATAAATCCGTGTCTTTCATAGAAAATGCATCCGATAATTTTGTGCCAAGATTTTTTAAAAGTTAGTTATACACACACATACATACACGCATAACATAAGCAAATACAACTTGTTTAAATGTTGATATAGAGAGATCGATAGAGAGATAAATACATAGATACATAGCTAGCTGATAGATATATAGATAATAGATGGATAAATAGATGGATAGACGGATGGATAGATGCATAGATGATACATAATAGACAGATAGAATGATAGGCTGATGGACAGACAGATGAACGGATGATAGATAGATGATAGATAGAAGGATGGATGGATAGATTAATAGATATGGATAGATGAAAGATTTATAGATTTGATAGATGGTACATGGATATAATAGATTAATGATAGGTGGATGGATAGACAGATAGATGGATAGGTAAGAAGAGATGATAGATATAGATACAATTTTGATTCACAATGCTTTTATAAATAATATTCATAACTTTTATAAATCATAACTTTTATAAATCAATATTCAATTATTAAAGAAAAGAAAGTAATTTAATGTTTCTTCCTCCAGACTCTTATTTTTATATACTATTTTCTTTACATTTCAGTTGTTTTTATTTATATATTCATCTATTTAAATTGAAGAGTTAATTTACAATATGATACTAGTTTCAGGTGTACAACATAGTGATTCACTAGCTTTACAGATTATACTCCATTTAAACTTTTATAAAATATTGGCTATATCCCCTGTGCTGTTATTTTTATACACTTTGACAGACTATTGATGGAAGCTTCCTGTAAGTTCCCAACGATTAAACTCAATTGCTCTCTGCAACCCAAAATGTGTTCTAGTGAATTCTGAGTGTCTCAGTCTCCGAGAAGTCATTTCTGAATGTCACTTCATATGACACAAGGGAAAATAAGTACATTTTAAAAATCACGTGTCAGAGAGGGAGAGAAACAATTAAGAAGGAATCTTGGTGATGTGCTTTTGGGCACTCTGACCTGATTTCTAATTGTAAACTTAGAAATCTTACAGCGCTTCTCCCCAGAGGTTTTTAAGAAAGTTGCAGAGCTGTGTGATTTCATCTGATTCTGGCTCCCCCACCACCACCCCATCAAGTATTTCCGGCATCCACTGCTTTAAGCGGTTTGTTTGAAGAACAACCCCCTTGATAATAAGCAGAGAGAGAGTGAATGAGATGCTTGTATTCTGAACGTTTTCAAGGAAAACATATTAGTACATTCACCTTTTCATAATGGGTGGAGATGTGGGTGTATACAATCCTCAAAGAAATTTTACTTGTGAAAGGCAGGTGTGTCTTGAATAAACGCCCTCCACTCTGAAATTTCTCAAGAGTGCAGGAAAGAGCAACAGTGAATAACCTGTGAGCTGTCACGGCAACACACCCGATAAGAATCTGCTTTTAACAAGATCCCCACGGGGTCTCTAGACGTCATCATTCAGAAGCACGGCTCTGAAAACATTCTGCCCCCATTTTCTGTGTTAGACTTCGGCCTCGTGGTCAGAACAAATACTCAGGTGTACTAGTTGTTAAAATACTGAAGCATACCTGGGTTGGAGGATGACTAGCTTCACCCCGGGCACTGTCCCTAGATTTCCAGCTGTCTCTTAATGTTGTGGGCTGAATATCACAATTCTTCCCTCAGGGATGAACTGTCTGTTCAGTAATTAAAAGAACTAACCAGGTGCCCAAGTCGGGATCTCCAGAAATTGGCAAAATACTAGGTCCAGATTATCTAGGTAAGGTCCACAAACATTCAAAACAGGGAGAGAAAAAGTGCCGAGTTGAGAATTTGCTCAGGCTAAGGAAAGTGCGTACCTGGACTGGGTAAAGACAGTAGGCACGTTTGGAACTTAGATGCACCGTATTGACGACTATAAGCCATAAATGCAAAATCTGGAAACTAGAGCAGCAACAGGATAAGTGAACAGCAGACAGTGAACCTCTCACAGCCCTGGAATGACGGGGAAGGTGTGGTTGACACGCAAGGCTTCCTTCTTCCACCTATAAGAGGACCACGGCTGTGATCTCCCTCGGAGACTTTCTAAAGGAGATCCTCCGTCTTGGTCACCTCCCCACGTGCCAGCAAACCTGGGGACCTGTGAGGACGTCTCCCTGGCTACTGGGATTTCAACTCCTGGTACGCAGGTGATGCATGGTTATATGAAGAAATGAATCCTCCTATTAACCCGACTCCAGCAATGTCTACCTGAACTATTCATTTTGCTTGTTCACCTGTGTTTGTTTTTTGGTTTATCCAAAGCAATAAACCAAAGATGAGAGTGGATAAAAGTCTGTCCAGGTTGTGCAAGATGGTATGTTGTACATTTGAGGAGACAGTGTGCAGGGGAATTTTATTTCCTCTGTCTCATGTGGTAAAAATGAAACTCCAGGTCTAAAAGATACAGATACACAGAGACATATTATATATAAATATACATAAAATTATGTTATATATATGCTTATTTTTATACATAGTATATGTAATATATAGTACATTATAACTATTATTAATATATATTATATATTTTATAAGGTACAATGTTATATAATATTTAGTAATATATGTTATACATAATAAATTTAATTATAGATATGATAATCTGGACAGATTTTTTAATCCAGACATTATATATATAAATCTAGGCAGACTTTTATATATAATATGTACTACATATAATATTATATATAATAATAAATAACATAATATATAATGTTATATAGAATAAATATATAATATAATATATACATAATTATAGTACTATATAATAGTATTGTTTAATTATATATATAAAATATATAATAGTACTATATAATTATAATTCTATCAAGCTTTTTTTTTTCCAACCACTACAGTATGAAACTAGAAATCAATTACAGAAGGAAAAATGGGAAAAGGACAAACACGTGGAAACTAAACAATATGCTACTGAAAAAAATGTGTGAGTGAAGAAATCAGACGATATCAGAAAATACCTCGAGACAAATAAAAATGGAAACACAACTTTCCAAAATCTATGAGGTGCAGCAAGAGCACTTCTAAGAGGGAAGTTTAAATGACACAGGTCTTCCTCAGGAAACAAGAAAAAACTCAAACACCTAACCTAACACCTAAAGAATTAGAAAAAGAACAACAAAGTGCAAAGTCAGCAGAAGGAAGGAAATGATAAAGATTAGAAAGGAAATAGAAACAAAAAAAAAATTGAAAAGATCAATGAAACCAAGACCTGGGTTTTTCGAAAAGATCAACAAAACTGATCAACTTTTAGCCAGGCTCACTAAGAAGAAAAGAGAGGGGACCCAAATAAACAAACTAAGAAATAAAAGCGGAGAAATAACAATCAATACCACAGAGATGCGACAATTCATAAGAAAATACTGTGAACAGTTATATGCCAACAAATTGGACAACTTAGAAGAAATGAAAAAATTTCTAGAAAAATACAATGCAATCTTCCAAGACCGCATCAGGAAGAAACAATCTGAACAGCCTGATCACCAGTAGTGAAATCGAATTTGTCAAAAGCAAAAAGAAAATAAAACAAAACAAAAAACGAAGAAAAAACTCCCAGGAAACAAAAGTCCAGGGGTGGGTGGCTTCACAGGGGAATTCTGCCAAAAATGCAGAGAAGAGCTAATACCTATCATTCTCAAACTTCTCCAAAAAAATGGAAGAGGATAGAACAGTCCCAAATTCATTCTACAAGGCCAACATTACCCTGATACCAAAACCAGACAGAGACACTACAAAAGAAAGAAAATTACAGGTCAATAATTTTGATGAATATAGATGCAAAAAATCCTCAACAAAATATTAGCAAACCAAATCCAGTGATATATAAAAAGGATCATAAAATTACAAACTTCCACACTCCCATCTCTTCCCAACTTTTTCCCTACTCTGCTCCCTAGCACTTCAATGTACATAATGTATATTTTGTTTATTTGAAGTATGGCCGTGGCTTCCACAGGGACTCGTGCTGTGGCAGAAATATAATCTGTTTTGTTCACTGGTCACCAGGGGCTGGCCCATAGATGGAGCTCAATAAAATACACATAAAATGCACCATTACTTACATTTCTTTAGTATATTGACAATGCTACAAAACTACCACCTGTGTCTAGTTCAAGAATATTTTCATCCCCTCCAAAGAAGACGTTGTACCCTTTAATAGTAGCTATCCACTCCGTCCTCCCTCCAGCCCCTGGCAACCACAAATCTACCTTCTGGTGGATTTTCTGATTGTGGACATTTTATAATTATTTATAAATTATTTCAAATGAATTTTCGATAGACATGAAGTAAACTTATAAATTATTAAATTCATTATAAATATAACATGATTATATGCTTCTAAATTTAATTATTTTCATTTATCTTTAAATTTTTTTTAAGTCTTCTAAAATTGTTGCATGCGTTTTTTTTTACTTAACCTGGTATGTTCATTGGAGGTACATCTATTATTTGGATAATTGTAGGTAAACAATTATTTGGCACTTTAAACTTCAAAATACGTTTCAATTTGATTTATATATATATATTTCCTGTATAGATATATGTGCAATATATATATATCCACTTTATATACATATATGCCTTTTCTGTGTATATTATATATAATATATAGTTATTTATATATTATATTAATGTTATATTTAATATAATATTAATTATATTAATAGTATTTATCATATAAAATGATTATAACATATAATGATAGTGTAATAAATATAATAGTTAATGTTTGATAAACGCAATATTTAATATTTAATATAATAATATATAATGTAAGTCCTAAAAATAGATCTGCATTCTTGATGATGGTGAGGAACATTTATTTTTATCAATAGTAAGCTTGCTCAAATGCACCCAATATGATATCTTAGGGGAGGTGATAAGAAGAGTTAGCTCATATCAAACCCAAGTCCCAACAAAGCCATGCTAGCTTGCGCTTTAGCCAGGAAGACGGCTGAAGAGACCTGCATTGCCAAATCAGAACCCGTTAATGGTATGCTTTGCCTGGGCCTGGATTAATTCCCTGCCCCAGGCGATGACTCGCTGAGAACAAGACTTGCACACATTTGGAGAGATGGCTTCATGAGATGGAGAGCGGTCATGCAGACATGTTTGAGGGCAACTCTGGGAAGCTAAAGGGCAGCTTGGGTGGCTGGTGGGAATAGCGGTAATTCTCCTGTCAGAGGGCATGAATGTAGGAGCGGGCGGGACAGGATGAGTCGGCCTTGGTTCTGCTTCTGGAAGACGTTCCTGCCAACACCAGCGAGGCAAGCTCACCTGCCCTGCCCTACCCTCACGACCTCATCTAAGGCTAATCCCCCTCCAAATACTATCCCATTAGGGGTTGGAGCTTCAACACATGAAATTTGGGGGGAGCATACCCATTTAGTCCATAACAGGGCTGTATTATAAGCCATCTCAAAATAGAGTGGTTTTTCAAAGTTACTTATTCCCACTCATTTTCTGTGGATCTGCTGCCCTAGACCTCAGCTGGATTCCAAGATGCAGGTCATTTCCAAGATGGCTCCATGCACCTCCGTTGCTATGTGAAACAGTGGAGTACCCATGGCATGTTCTTTCCTAACAACGGCAGAATGGAAAGAGAGAGAGTCCCATGGCACAAACACATTTCAAGGAAATATCCTGGTGTCCCATTTACTAACATTCCACTGGCCGAAGCAAGTTGCACGGCCAAATTCAATACCAGAAAATGTGTGTCAACACCAGAAAAAGAGTAAATATTTGCTGGATAACATTTCTAAACTGTCATAATTCCTTAGAATCCAGCAAAAATGAAGCTCTTAGATGTATCTGGGTTTTTCTTTCACAGAAGAAGGAGATATATTACATATTAAATAGTATGCTATGTATTAAATGGTAGGTTATTTTATATGATAAATACTGTTCATATACATTGAACATTATATTAAATATATTAATATACTTTGTAAATAACTATATTATATACAATATACACACAAAAGGCACATATATAAAGTGTATATGTATATGTAAAAGGCATATATATCTATGCGGAAAAAATATATACAAACATGCACATACATGTATATGTATATATATACATACATATACTTATGTATAATACACACTTTATATGCATGTTGCAAAATAAATACCGCAATATATATTTCATAAATTCTTTCTTAAAATATAAGACTTTAGATAAGTCTTTATCATCAAAAGCATTTTTTTTTTTAAAAGCATTTTTTAAACACCATTTCTGGTGATTAAAAAATAAGCACATGGGGCTTCCCTGGTGGCACAGTAGTTAAGAATCCGCCTGCCAATGTAGGGGACACGGGTTCAAGCCCTGGTCCGGGAAGATCCCACATGCCGCGGAGCAATTAAGCCCGTGCGCCGCAACTACTGAGCCTGTGCTCTAGAGTCCGCGAGCCACAACTACTGAAGCCCGCGTGCCTAGCACCCGTGCTCTGCAACAGGAGAAGCCACCACAATGAGAAGCCCGTGCACCGCAACGAAGAGTAGCCCCCGCTCGCCGCAACTAGAGAAAGCCCACATGCAGCAACGAAGACCCAGCACAGCCAAAAATAAATAAATAAAATTTATTAAAAAAAAAAAAAAAAGAGCACACGACTGTAGAAGCAGCTTCTTCAGCAGTTGAGGCTAACTTTGACACTTGTGATTCTGGCGCATTTTGTAGGATTTCCTCTTATGTACCTCATGTAAAGACAGCAGAGGGGGAAAGGGAAAGCCTTGTGAAGCCAAGGTTTGCATGCACTGTGAATTTTTCAATATTATGTAGACAAACGATGAGGGAAAACGGTGTCTAGACTCAGATGCTCCATTCCGTACTTTGCCAGACCGGAAATTTGAAATCAGGAACAGAGAAGTCATCTTTAAAAGGAGTCCCGTGCAAACAAATTGAGCTAAATCACAAATGGAGTAGGGATAACTGCCTTTTTATGAGAAACAAGGGCTAACGACGGTTAATACCTTTTAAGAGTGAATCCTCCAGGACATTTCCTAAATAAAATGTTGGTTTCAGATGACATCTAGGAGCATTAAATCATAGCCCTGTTTTAAAAGCTAAGCCTGTGGTGGCTTCAGAGTATCAGCGTGTTTACTCCTATAAAACAGGCAACGACAAAAGCAAAACCTTTTCTAAAGGTTATAAAATCATTTCATTTGGAAGTGCAGTAGGAGATGCAGGGCGTTCAGATACCTCCTAAAATAGAAACAGCGCTTAACACGCTTGCCTTTGGCTCTCTGCGGGGAACACCCAGAAGACATTAACCCAGCTAGCAATCCGAAACTGTATTCCTATTTGCCTTATACAAGTATTGCCAAAAAGCCATTATACGTAACCATGCAAATTACTGACACTGGATGGAAGGAGTTCTTGAATGTTTGAACTTTTCCACCCGTTCAGCAACTCTCTCCAAAAGCCCATGGAAAAAAATGTGATATGTTATTTTTAATTCTGAATGCAGGATGTGTGTCTTAAATATGTTCGGTTATCATAACAATCCCTAACAATAGAGGTTGTTTGCAGGGCGTACATGTGAATTGAGAGACAGGGAGATGAAACGGTCGCAGTATCATTCAGAATATCATACTCAGTGGGGTCCTTTCTGAATTGCAAAGGACACGCATCTGTGGACGCTTAAGATGCCTCAGAAATCATTATACATTACATCCCTTAATGATCAATGTTTGAATGAAGAAGTCTCTGTGGTTCAAAAATGTTCAGGATTCAAATAGGGTAGAGAGAAAACTGCAACAGTAAAATGTTAGAAATTTAGCAAAATGTTTAGAAGTTTTGCCAACTCATCACTATGAGAAAATGAATATTTGATAAGTCTGTTTTGCAGGACTGTTAAACATGGGTGCGTTTCATCATTCAGTTGTAAGAAAAGCACACAGGAAATAGTCTGTTAATAGATAACTGTTATCTATAGCATAGCTCAGTTGTAGTTGTATCAGTTTTCAGCTATTACGAAGGTAAAAAAATCGGACATCCCAACAAGGCACATTATTCAGAAGTCGAATGATTATAACTGAAGGATTTCTGAGAACACCGAATGTCTCACAGAGCTAATGGAAGCACTTCTGTAGTCACAAAGCAACACTGAAATAGATATGCTTTATAGGTTACCAAACTGGACTAGGTCTTAAAAAAGTAATTGGAGGAAACCAATGTAATGATGATCACCTAAATCTATATCTCTGAACTCGGCCTCCAAAAAAATGTAGAGTCTAAAAACAATAGCCCAAATAAAAACCCCAAATAAAATTCACCAAAACCCATGCCTGCCACTTAACCACGTGAGAGAAGGGTATAAACTTCAAACAACCCGTAAGAAGAAAAATGCAAAAAAAAAACCCAAACAAACTCAGAAAAGAATATCCCAAAGACCTATTTCTTAAGCTCCCATAATATCTCCAAAAATATAGTTTGCACAGAACTAGGGGTTCTAGACAAAATGCAAGGAAATGAGAACAGAAGTAACAGGCAAAGATGGACCTAAGGTCCTCCTAAACATAAGAAATCCACAGCAACTGTGAAAACATCCATAAACGGTCTCAAATATCAGACTTCTGGTTACAGGGATGGAGGTGGAAGATTTACACGGTTTAAGTCTTGAAAAAGCATCAATTCTTGGGAAGAAGTCAGCTGAAAAAAGGAGTGAAGGGCTATCTTTTGAGCACGGGGGTAAAGGGAAATCAAAGAAAGAAAGGGACTTTTAGAACCTGGCAAAAAAAAAAAAATACTGAAGAACACACAATCCTACCCTCAATTATTTCTCCCCCACTCCAATTAAAAACCATAATTTGAATGAACTCAACTTCCCTAGACTCACAGAGAAGGGTCCAATTGAACGAGCAACCTTAGAAACCAATCTGTATCATTCAGGAAATTCCCAGCAAAAAGCAGCCTTTTCTATATGTCTGTTAGCTAATCAAAATCACCTCCCCCCCAAAATATTGGGATCAGAATAAAACTTCTACATAACAGTCCAAATTACCTTCAATACCCACACTTCTGCTACCAAACAGGATGGAGTTCCTAGGACTGGGTGTACCAGTGCCTAAGTATACCCATGTTTGGAGTCTGAAAGGAAGGGGACAGTGAAAAGGAGAAAGAAAACATACATGTGAAGAAATAAAGTCTATTTTTAAAAACTTGGCTAAAAATGATAAACTAGAGGTACAAGAAACTCAATGATTCTGAAGCAGAAGAAACATGAAAAGCACACCAAGGAACATTGTAATCCATTCGCTCAAGACCTGTGATAAAAATAACATCTTAGTAGGAGCCACAGAAATGTATAATATACAAGGAACAAAGATAGGAATAACGATAGTTTTCTGTCATTGCAAAGATAGAACACACTGGAGTAACAGCTTTTGAAGAGCTGAGGGAAACAAGTGTTTTGGCTACTAATAATGTAGGCTTTTCTCAGCGTGTAGGTATAGATTTGCCTCTACATGTGTGCACGCGCACACACGTGCACAGCAACGTATCAGGGGAAGCAAGTCTTTACTTTCGTTTTGTATCTGTGAGAGTATCCTGAGAAACCTACATATCCCACACTGGGAAACGGGTTTGTTATGATAACGTTTTATACACAGAGAAATTTAAGTAACATTTTGGTGGGTATGAAGGAACATTTCAGTGGATATGTAGGGTATAAACTTGTACACAAGGTATTCCATGCAGTACTAGCGGAACGGGATCTCTTAGCAATTGCTCCAAAACAAATTCCCCCAAATTTAGTGACTTCATTCAACAACCATGGGCATTTGTATGCGTTCTGCTCATCCTGGCCAGGCTGAGTGGATCTTGGTCAGATTCCCTCTTGCGTGTGAGGCTGGCTGGTAGGCTGCCCGGCGGCTGGCGGGTCTAGCGTGGCCTCAGCCGGGAGAGCTGAGCTCTGATCCGGGACGCGAGGCCGGGTGGCAGTGGCATCCAGGGGACGTGCGAAAGCACAGAAGGGCCTGTCCAAGTCAGCGTTAATGTCACGTGTCTGCAGATATCCTATTGCCCAATGCCAATCAGGGACTCAGCTCCCCTTCAAAAGATGGAGAAACACTTGGAGGAGAAGAAATGGAAAACCATCAGAAACTCTCAGGGCTATTTATGCAATCGCTGTACCCTATCAGCCGGGGAGGATACACAGAGAGCCTGGAATGAAGTCCTTCCCGTAAGATGTTACCAGTAGTTGTCTCTGGTGGTCTGCTTCTAAGTGAACTTTTCTCCTTTCTTCTCAGCTGAATTTGGATAACATATTTCCTTTAGCAATTAGGAATATATTTTGAGCGTACTGCTGGGGAATCCACGGAGGTTTTTCCTTCTGAGTTAGGGGTGCCCTACATAATACCCCATACCAACCATAAACTCAAAGCCTTGATGGTTGAACCTGGATCAAACGGTCCAGATGCTTTAGAAAAGGGACGCAGATAAATTTAGAAGAGATCAAATCAGGACGTCAGACGCTTAAAAAGGAAGTAGATACATTCAGAGGTGATCAGAGCAGTGTGTCCTTGTCCATGTTAAAGGCTGTTTGAAGAGCTGGCCTGTGTTGCTGAGCAGAAAACAGGAATCTGTGTCTCAAGGGGAATTTTCAGGATATTTTCAATGAGATGAGGCCTGTTTAGGGTAGAAGCCACAATTAGCTTCACGGCAGGAAGTACAGTGGCTGCCAAAGAAATTCCACCACTTTTAGATGCCAGAAAACAGAAGTAGCAAAGGAATTAGATTAATACAATGTCATCCACGGCAAAAATCTAATTTTCAAATAAATCTCTAAATGTATGGTGTCCTCTTGTATTAAAAACATAGCACCTGCTTTGAGAAGAGTTAACTCTGTATTCATTTCAAGTTGCATTATTTTAATCTATGTTCGATAAGAAAAATTTATTATTATAATGTTGCAATTCACTGATGAAATGGTATACGGTATTTTATTACGTGGTGCAAGTTCTGTCCTCAGAAATTTGGGATTTTTTCTGGAGAAATTATATGGATGATATGAAACCTATGATATGGATAATAATGTGCCCTTTAAAAGCATGAGCTTTGTAACTATATTTAAAATTATATAGGATTTTCTTTATGAGTTTCGGAGAAGCAGAGAACCGTGACTCCCAGTGTACAGAAATATGCATTTATTTAGGGATTGTGGGGTAGAAGATACCCCAGCAAATAAGGGGAAGTGTGACTTTGTTAAAATCTCACAGTTTGCTTTTGAGTATTTTCAGGGAGGTGCCCACATCTTACATTTCATGTTCTATTTTCGTCTATACAGGATCTTAGAGAATTCCGTGAATAGAACTGGTGAATTGGTATCAGTTTAAAATCTATCTTTATTTCCAGTGTGGTGGCCTTGAGAAACAGTTGACATGAAATTTCCATTCTCATCCATTTCCTGCACACCACTCAACACCCACGTGTCTTTAGGAAAAACCTGACGTGCCATAAAAAGAAAGAGAGAGGTTATCATTTATGGCAGTGGGATACAACTTATTTCATGTCCAAAGTTAACAGAATTTAGAGACAAATTCTTAACTTGTAATAACAAAATGTAGGGAGATTTGGAAATGGTGAAACAGGACCATTTTAATAAGGTGCTAAAAACATGCTATTCTGGCAAACCGTTCACACACCAGACATTACTAGGAGTTGGGGAGAAGGGGAGAGACCAAGGGCATTTCAAAGAGTGAAGATTAGCGTCATGGACTTCTTAGCTGTCTTCCAGGTTTTGGTAAGCAAGGTAACTTCTGTAGGCCGGGGGTCAGCCACCTCTCTTCTGTAGAGGTGAATATTTTCAGCTTTTCAGGCCACTTTCAGCTCTTCTGTCATGCCTGTCAGCTCTGCCAGTGTAGCGTGGAAGCAGCCTTAGAGAATCTGTGAACAAATGTCTGTGTTTCGATAAAACTTTATTTACAAATATAAGTGGTGGACCAAGTGGAGCTGTAGGGTGCCAATTTCTGCTACTCTAAGCCTCATTATTAAACATGTAAATCTTTCCTCAAAGGAATTCGGCAAGGATAGGCCATGAATGCTTTTCAATTAAAATGCACTCAGAAAAGTTATTCATTATGAATCCAGCTCAGACGACGGCAAGAACCCCAGAGAAGCCTCTGTTCTTCTGATTTGGAACAACCAGTAAACTGAACATTTCTTCAGAAGACAAGGGCTGGAATACAGGCCCCTTTTTCTGACTTTTTCCCCCTAAAGGCAGAAGACTAGCTGTCTCCCTGGAGCTATGGGAAACTATGAAAACTACAAAACTTCACTTGGAAAAAATATTTATTCTCCCTGCCGACATCTAGTCCTGAAAAGAGGGTGCTCAGAATAACGTGTTGATCAAGCCCAGCAGAGGGAGACCCCCAATTAGACAGTTTGGGGAATATTTTTAAACGGGGCGGTCAACAGAAAATATCAATAGCATTTGGAGGTCTGAATTCTGGAGCTTTAAGTTGGGCCTTTGGATGTGGGTGTCTGAATGTGGGCAAAGGTTGTGTACAATTGTTTGGGGCTGGTTTGCATCAGAGGGCTTTGGAATGAGTCTTTTTTTAATTTTTTTTTTTTAATATTCTTTTATTTTTTTTGGAATGAGTCTTGATGAGTAAAGAGTTGATGTGATAAACAAGACAGTTCACCCCTATGAATGATCAATTAAACTGAGAAGAAGCCTGTTTACCCAGAAGAGTCATCTGACTTTTGAGGAAACAGATTATTCCAAGGTGCCTGAATGTAACTATGAAGTTATTTACTGGTCTACAAGCTTCCATGTGCAAGCACTGCCTGGAAGAAATCAAGGTCAGGCTGATGTAGTCTTGGTACTGAATCTATGGGGAGGTGGCAACCCAATTTCAACCACAGGCTGTAATAATGGCCACAACTAACTAGATCAGGGGCCAGACAACTACGGCCCACCTGTTGCCAACTGCTTTTATAAATAAAGTTTTATTGAGACACAGCCATACCCATTCGTTTGTGTATTTTCTGTGGTTGGTTTCATGCTACAAAAGCCGAGGTGAGTGGTTGAGACAGATACCATATGGCTCACAAAACTGATAATGTTGACTCTGCCCCATTATGGAAAAAGTCTGGAAATCTGAAAATGAGTCAATATTTCCCACAGATACGTGGGTGAGTCCACCATCAGGTAAAACATTTTTCATTAAAAAAATATATATATCCGCTGGCTATCTTAATGTGTGTTGACTATCACCTATTTTCTTATACTGTTTCTACAAACTCAGGACTGTGGTTTCTCCCCACACCAAACAGCCTCAGATTCCATAGGCAGCAAATAAGATCCCCTTCCTTCACAAGTTACCTTCTGTGATGCCTATTAAACAAACTAGGTCCATTTTAAGTGAAATCATACTGTATATTTGTACTTAAAAATGATTCGTGCTTCTCGTCCTACCACAGAAAGAAATATTACTCAAAACTGGAACATCTGCATATAATAGGACATGCCATAGTTGGGATTTATTTTAAATTAAAACAAGGAATAAAAGTAACTTGCATGTGCATATATATTCATGGTTTTAAAATTTCCTTTAAATATATATGTATATTAATAGTATGCCCATTTATACATATGCGCCCATGTATTATATATAATATATATTTGTGTATATTCCTTTTCTGATGAAAATAAGCAGAACAGATTATATTGTCTTCATTTACTAGTTAAAGAAATTACACTTTCTGGGCTTGTTTTGGTAACAGTCAAATTTCGAAAATGGCTGGTACACAGCATTATTTTTTTCTTTTCCACGATGGTTTATCACGGGATACTGGATACAGTTCCCCGTGCTCTGCAGGGGGACCTTGTTGTTGATCCATTCTATGCATAATAATTTGCATCTGCTAATCCCAAACTCCTAATCCATCCCTCCCTCTCCCACCGCCCCCTCCCCCGTGGCAACCACAAGTCTGTTCTGTCTGGGAACACAGCATTTTTAAAGAAAAGTAACTTGAAAATAAAGGTACATGATGTAAGATAGAACCAAAGTGAGAATGAACACGAGGGCAAAATAATTTCAAAATGTGAGTTAATTCACGGTCACACTTTGACATTTCTTAGCTAACTGTTGGTTTATACATTTTCTTGAATACTGTCTATTTTTTAGCTGGAAATTACGTACATTTCAAACAAGATGGTTAGTCATTCTAAGAACTTATAAAGAAATCCTTTCCTCCTACAGACATTCTTTCCCCTTTAACAGAAACATCTTCCTCTCATTCCTCTCCAAAATATACTCAAAGAATTGGTGTTATAATTCTGAAAAGGTTACACATCAAGGGGAGAAGTGCCAAGAACCTTTCAGAAATACTTTCGTTACCACGTGCTCCATACCAAGTAAATGAACTACAGCACGAACACAGAAACTATCTTTCTGATGTAAATTCAGAGTAGAGTGGATTTTATGCATGCTTTCCATGAGTGTCCATCCAATTTAAAGTTGAAGAAAGTGAAAAAAATTATCCTCCGGATCAAGAGGGAGAACCCCTGCGCCTTTTAAGTGCTATGATTTCTGAGTATCATTTCCATGAATATCAAATGAAAGGCAATGTGAAGAGTGTTACGCAAATTTTAAAAAAAAATCTGCTACGTGCTTGTGTATTGTGAGTGGGAGCTGTTCTGAGAAACACACACAATCATCATGTACCACTGAGGCCCCTTCAAGTGCCACGTAAAGATACACATTATTCACATGTGTGGCATCCTAGTTATTCTTTCCTAATGCGTCACAGGAAAAAAAAATATATGTAGTGTTGTGTTTGGGCAAAACATTCTTTTGTGCCAAGTACATTTTTGGTGGCGGGGAGGACGCGGGTCAGAGACCAAGTCACTCGTTTATGGTTTAAAATATACATTTTATGAAAATACGACATTTTAAAAGAACACGCAAAATCAATTTCAGAAAACGGGACCTGATTTTTAAATAACGAATTGTAAAAGAATACTACATGATTCTATATAGTAAGACTCATTTCAGAAGGTTAAATTATTTTGTTTTATATACTACTCGTTCACAGTTAGTTATGAATAAAATACCCAGCTCAGGGGTCAGAGGGACAAATAGAGATGCAAAGTGATGAAAAAGCTAGTTATCTGCTTAAAATGACACTGGAGTTGAATTAAATATTTTGGAGGATTTTTACTTTCATCTGTCTATTTGTCCTTCACACCACCTGCTTCCTTTCCCTTCTCTGTCTTTTCTCACTCTCCGCTCCTTCTCATTCTAATTTCCTTTTTTTTTTTTTTTGCCACACCGTGCAGCATGTGGGATCTTAGTTCCCCAACTGGGGACCGAACCTGTGACCCCTGCCCTGGAAGTGCCGAGTCCTTAGCCACTGGATCGCCAGGGAAGTTCCCTAATTTCCTTCTTTTCTTAAAATAAAAGAGTAGGAGGTCTAGTTAATCAAATGTGTCTGTTCAAGACTCCTGAGCAAACATGAAAGTTCAAGGAGGCCGTTTATCCCATCCTTCTTGCTGCCTCTAGAAGGTCATTTCCAAAACTTCTATGAAACCGCCCATTACAATACTTGGTATTTTTTTCCTCACCATCTTCTAGCTTGGGAGGTCTCTGAGTGTAAAGAACAGGCTCCTTATATCTTCAATACCACCTACATAGTGTGGCAAACAGGAGGTGCTCAGCCATGCTTGATAAGTCAACAAAGGAACTGAGACATGAATGAATAAATCCTGCTTTAGCAGGGCACGCAGACAGTGGTCATGGATCATGTAAACATGTGGTGTCCCTTGCATTTGGGATGGGGTGTAGGTTAATTTCTCTGGGCTGCAGATTCTGGGTTGCCGGTGCTTATTACAAGTGGTCTTTGGGGTCAACACCTGTGGGAAGGAATCGAAAGATATAGGGAAACATATAAAAGAGACGGATGTGGATGGATGAATGGATACTTGGGGGGATGGATAGGTCACAGACACATGGATATGTGGACATACATATCTGTAGTATTTTGTATCACATGAAATATAAGTTGCTGACATAGGCATATCTAACCATTTTTTAAGTTACAAATATGGTCATTTCATATAAGTAATATATAGACATGTATCTATATATACTATATATACACATATATAATACATAATATAATTATACACATATATGCATGTATGTACACTCATTAATATTTTTACGTTTTATTTATATGTAGACAGAGATGTGCAGAGAGGTAGAAGTCACGTCCAGAATGAAGGGAAACACTCAAATACATGAAAAATGTTTTAGCAACAAAAAGGTAATGCATTAAACCACAGATTAAATATCTAGAGCTCTGTCTATAAACTGATATTCTGTATCAGAATACATTATTACTTCTTTTCTATCTCATATGTAATTTAGAGTGTTTCATCAAATAGAGGGTGGACAGTTAAATTTGAATTTCCAATAAACACCAAACTCCCTCTTCATATACGTGCATTCCAACTAGTGCATGAGATACAGGTATACAAAAATATATTTGGTGATAACTGGAGATACAAACTTAACAGGACGTGATGTAGTTTTATTCGCATAATCCAGCACCTTCTGCAGAAGAGAGACAGGGTCCTGCAGAAGCTTAGAAAGTAGGTCCACGTCCAAAAAGTAAGACATCTTCCAATGGCTCTACAAGTGGAGAGACATTTATGATGATAGCCAAAGAAATTTACGACACAGCAGTAAGTTTCTGAAGTCTTCATACCCTGGACGTGGGTCACCTTAGGGCAGGGGTTCTAAGAAACATGTTTAAGAAATGCTAGGTGATGCCCCTATTTTTGTCTGCCAGCTGGGTTCACTTCTGTTCAGGAGATGATAGGCTGCATGTAAGAAACATTGTGATAGCAAACATGCTTCATCTTTCAAATACTCAGAAATGGAACACAGGCCAACTGAAGGGTCCACCTTAGCCTTCCTTTCTCTTGCCATGCGCTCTTTTACCTGCAGCAAGGTGGATGATGCAAATGGAACACAGCCTCTGATATTAATTATGATGGGATTTTCTCATATGCTCAGTAAATAGGGCAATGATCATTCCAGGTGCAAGCATGATTAATTAGAGCGGCAGAGAAAAACGCTTCGGTTTATCACAAGGTTCTGGGAAAACCTGCTGCCGTGGGACACCAATACTCCAGAGGCAAAAGGAAATACAGAGAAGAGAAATTGGAGGTGCTGAAGGAAAAGGAATGTTACTTAGAAAAACACTGCGTGAATGGCTGGCCTCTTGGGGAGAGTTTCCTAACTGGTTTGTATGTTGTCCCCATACTTTTATAAATAATACAAAAAGTATGAACCTCTTCTACAGTAATTTTGCATTTAGCATTGTTGCAATTGTGGGAAATGTATGAAGCACAATAAAAACCTGAACGGAACTCTTTGTATATATTTATGTCATTATCTGATGTTAGCTTACCTTGAATATTTTAAAATAAATAAATGTCTATTTATCTATCCACTCATCGACCCACCCATCTACCCATCTACCCACCTGCCTATCATCTGTAAACTCACATTAAACACTACTCCCCAAACAAAACACCCTCTTGTAGAACAAAACACTACATTTAACAAATGTTTGACTTTAAATAGAATGTGCTCATTTTCTAGAGACAGAAAGCAAAATAAAAGTTTTACTTTTGTGTACAGCTTTTACTATTTTGACATAGTTTACTAGTATTAGAAGTAAAATGTCAATACATTTGAACCTCTAATAAGCATTCATTTGTTTTTCTTTCTTTCTAACTAGAATTACATTCGAATGTGTAAAACGAGTATTTAATGTGTAAATTGAACAAGTGTTTTGACCATACAATACTGATTTCATTGTAGACTCCAATTTTGAAATCATATTCTGATTTGACAAAGAAGCTTTCAATAATTTTTAAATAATTCTAATCACATGAAACATTATTTTTATATCCCAACATAGGAAATCGTTGGATTATACATATCCATTGTGTTTGAAATCTGGGTGTGTAAAAAGACTTTTTAGCATTATTCCATCTATATGTACACTTAATAAAAACCGAGCGGGCTTCCCTGGTGGTGCAGTGGTTAAGAATCCACCTGCCAATGCAGCAGACACAGGTTCGAGCCCTGGTCCAGGAAGATCCCACATGCCACGGAGCAACTAAGCTCGTGAGCCACAACTACTGAGCCTGTGCTCTAGAGCCCGCGAGCCACAACTACTGAGCCTGCAAGCCACAACTACTGAAGCCCGCGCACCTAGAGCCCGTGCTCCACAGCAAGAGAAGCCACCACAATGAGAGTGCACCACAATGAAGAGTAGCCCCCGCTCGCCGCAACTAGAGAAAGCCCGCGCGCAGCAACGAAGACCCAATGCAGCCCCATAAACAAACTAATTAATTTTTAAAAAATTAAAAGTTGGGGAAGATGATAAGAGAAAGAAGGCAGATTCAGGAGGTCAAATATCTGTCTTACTAGAGAAACCAAGTGCAGAAAACATTAATGAAAGATTAGGAGGAGAAAAACTTTCTACATCCAGAGGAAAAAAAAAAGTTAAATTTTAAGATTGAATTTTTAGAGGGAGAAGGGGAGGGAGGAAAAAAATAGTGAGACAGAGATGGAGAAAGAAGAGGGAGGTGGGGAAGGAGACCTTTATTAAATACTAAAGATACTGAAGACTTCAAAAGTTGAGGAACGGGCTTCCCTGGTGGCGCAGTGGCTGAGAGTCCGCCTGCCGATGCAGGCGACGCGGGTTCGTGCCCCGGTTCCGGGAAGATCCCACATGCCGCGGAGCGGCTGGGCCCGTGAGCCATGGCCGCTGAGACTGCGCGTCCGGAGCCTGTGCTCCGCAACGGGAGAGGCCACAGCAGTGAGAGGTCTGTGTACCACAGAAAAAAAAAAAAAAAAAGAAGTTGAGGAACGTCTAAATATCTACAGACAAGAGTGGGAAAAGCATTCTGTATAAGGAGGACTACTGGGATATTGAAAGCAGAAGACAGACACGTGATCCCTTCACAATTTCAGAAGACGTATCTTTAGCTTAGAATTTTATATACTGTCCATGAAAGATAGGTTAAAACCAATACAGATGCAGTGACTTAACATTTACTGCCCACCTCTGTTTATGATAGACTTTCGCTCAAGCATGTACCTTCATCAAAATTACATTTTCTACCTCAGGAATCTAACCATTGCCCCATCAAGGTTGAAGTTTTGTCTCTCTAAACACAATGTGGGGATTCTGGACGTTTATTTTTAGAAGTCCCAGAAATGGGACTTCCCAAACACCTCTCCTTCCGAGAGAAAATGGGTCGGGGTCTCCGTCTGTAATGTTTGCAAACTTCAAACGGAACAGGAATTGATAGCAGATGAGGAGAGATAAAGTTTAGGTGCTATTCTGTTGCAATCACGAGGACTTCGGTGTTGTTACCTAACAAATGATTACAGGCTGTGCTGCTGTCGGAAAAATCGATTTGCTTATTTCTTGTGACTAAGAAATCTAAAAATGGAATAATTTTCTACTGCTTCTGAACAAGGTATAAAAGTTCTCAGTTTTCCATCTTAGTTTCCATAGTGGTTTCTTTTCTTATTTTTCCAAATTGTACACACTTTCCTCTACAAATGACAGAGTGGATGCTAGTTGGGCTGCTTAAATCCATCGTGGATAAACAGCCAACGAGCCACGCAAATAATAGTTTTTACTCTGGAATATATCTCTGTAACTACTGCTGTAGGTACCTTTAGTTACGAATGAAAAGAAACGGTAATTACTTGATCTATGGAGATTTCCTTGTGTGTAACACCTTGTAAATGTGGATTCCCAGGGAGAGAAGGCAAGAAGACTGGCTGATAAGCATGTATGTACCATCTTAAATCCCCAACTTAGGATGAAATATGGCAATTCTTTGCTTGTCTTGAGGGATACATTGGCTAAGAGTTAAGCTAGCCCCTCAGATCATCTACTGTCAAGGAAGAAACGATAGATAACTCGTTTGAATCATCCAAGTGTCTGAATAAATACTGAGAAACAAATTCTCTTTTCCTGAGTGTCTGACTTTTGCAGAGATCATTATTACGGTTTTATATACTATAGCAGAAGCTAATTTCTGAACAAAATTGTTCAAGCGTGGGTCATTTGTTAACAAAAAGCATTGATCAGTTATGCCTTTAATAAGATTCCTTTACATGCTAACTCTTTTATTCTTTTTTAAAATTTTTATTTATTTTTGGTTGTGTTGGGTCTTCATTGCTGCGCGCGGGCTTTCCCTAGCTGCGGCGAGCGGGGGCTACCCTTGGTTGCGGTTCATGGGCTTCTCATTGCCATGCCTTCCCTTGTTGTGGAGCATGGGCTCTAGGCACGCAAGCTTCAGCAGTTGTGGCACGCGGGCTCAGCTGTTGTGGTGCACGGCCTTAGTTGCTCCGTGGCATGTGGGATCTTCCCGGACCAGGGCTCGAACCTGTGTCCCCTGCATTGGCAGGTGGATTCTTAACTACTGCACCACCAGGGAAGCCCTAACTCTTTTATAATGTAAGTAATTTTGTATATTTCTGATTAGTTGTCATAGTATGTTTTCAGTAACTGATGTTACATTGTACCTTGAAAATTCAAACCTATGTATGTCATGTGAGGAGTCTGCTTCACAGACGTTAAGGATACTAATGACAAAATAACATATCAGTAGATCACATGTTACTTGCCTTATGTGAAAAATAAAAATTGCCGGGACTTCCCTGGCGGTCCAGTGGTTAAAACTTCGCCTTCCAATGCAGGAGGTGCAGGTTCGATCACTGGTCGGGGAGCTAAAAGCCCACGTGCCTCACGGCCAAAAGGGCAAAACATAAAACAGAAGCAATATTGTAACAAATTCAATAAAGACTTTAAAAAATGGTCCACACCCAAAAAAAATAAAGATAAAAATTGCCTCTCAAATTGTGAAGAGGTAAAAATGTGAACCTGATTACTGTTCTCTCTGCAGAAAATCCAGCAATGGCTTCTGATTTCTGTGATGATCAAGTTCCTTTTGGTCCTACACGAGTTGGTTCTTCTTTTACGTCATCTTCTTCCGTTCTCTCTGCATGTCCCAGCCAAGCCACACTCAATGTATTTGTGTTTCTAGAACCAGCCTTGTTCAGCGACTCCCCGGAGCCCTTGCACAGGTTCTGTGCTCTTTCCAACGCTTCTCTCACCTTCAAAAGGTTGCCTTCTCTTCCTGACTCAAGCCTCAACATAAATTACTTCCCAAAGCCTTCGCGTGTCTATCCTATTTAAATTAGACCTCACGCATCCCTCTCTAAGCGAACTGTCTCTGTGCTTGGCAAAATTTATGACATTGTCAAGTTACATGTTTAAGCTTTTCTTTATTTTCTTGTGCATTTTATGGTTAAAATCCACAAGAATGCCAGCCATAAGGGCACAAGCCTTGCTTATCTTTTTTTTAATATATTTTATTGAAGTATAGTTGATTTACAATGTTGTGTTAATTTCTGGCACACAGCAGAGTGATTCAGTTAAATATATATTTATGTATATATATTCTTTTCCGTGATGATTTATCACAGGATATTGAATGTGGTTTCCTGTGCTCTACAGTAGGGCCTTCTTATTTATCTATTTTATATATAGTAGTTTGTATCTGTTAACCCCAAATTCCTAATGTGTCCCTCCCCTCCCCCTTGGCAACCACAAGTCTGTTCTCTGTCTGTGAGTCTGTTTCTCCTTTGTAGATAAGTTCACTTGTGTCATATTTTAGATTCCACATGTAAGTGACATCACATGATATCTGTCTTTCTCTGTCTGACTGACTTCACTCAGTATGGTCATCTCTAGCTCCATCCATGTTGCTGCAAATGGCATTATTTCATTCTTTTTTATGGCTGAGTAATATTCCATTGTATATATGTGCCACATCCTCTTTATCCCTTCACCTGTCGAAGGACACTTAGGTTGCTTCCATGTCCTGGCTATTGTGAATAGCGCTCCTGTGAACATTAGGGTATGTGTATCTTTTTGAATTATGGTTTTCTTCCGATATATGCCCAGGGGTGGGATAAGCCTTGCCTATCTTGACCCTGTTGCAAATGCAGCCCCAGAACAGAGGCTGAATGATGGATGCTTCACACACACACACACACACACACGTTTTTTACACAATTGTACATATACACATTATATATGGATATATGCACGCACGTAAATATGACTGTGTCTATATATATATATATATATATACACACACACAGTCATACATACAAACGTTGCTACTTTTTTCAAGTGCTCATAATCTATTACTATACTTGTTTTATTTGGTGCTCAAATCTTCCCAGATGGGAGCTCCTTTATTACAGCTTCTATGTCCTTCTGAGAAGTTCTTCTACTATTTTTGAGCACTTTCTTACTTTTTGGCCGTTGGAGATATTCCAGGTTCATCTTAACATCTCCCAGCCATGCAATCAGCCGTACCTGTAAGATCTGGTTCCTTGGGTGAAGATTGATAGTATTAGAAAGTAACGTCTGGGGCTTCCCTGGTGGCGCAGTGGTTGAGAGTCCGCCTGCCGATGCAGGGGACGCGGGTTCGTGCCCCGGTCCGGGAAGATCCCATGTGCCGCGGAGCGGCTGGGCCCGTGAGCCATGGCCACTGGGCCTGCGCGTCCGGAGCCTGTGCTCCGCAACGGGAGAGGCCACAGCAGTGAGAGGCCCGCGTACCGCAAAAAAAAAAAAAAAAAAGAAAGTAACGTCTGGGCACAGGGCTGGCTCATTGCTACTGGGGGTCCTGCTCCTTGGCTCTCTGAGTGAACAGACATAGGCAATGTATGTAGGCATTAGTCTCCACATGCCCACGGTTACACACACCCATGCAAGCACATATGCACATTTACTTGCATACGCGTACTTCAGAAATCATTATTTCACAATGATATCTTCAATTTCAAGCCATTCCCATATGGATCTTATGTTCCTACCCTTGAACTTCTCCTTCCACTATGAGAATCCTAGCTCCCAACACTTAACTCTTCCGCCTGTATTATCTTACTAATGAACAGTGGACCACCCATCACCACTCTATGTGAGCGTGTATACCCACACCTATTACAATTTTGATAAGAGGTCATTTGTATAATTGACATGTACATTTTCCTCGGAATTTTCTGCTGAAAAAAATGGGTTTGGATACTGGGCATATACCCTGAGAAAACCATAATTCAAAAAGAGTCACGTACCACAATGTTCATCGCAGCTCTATTTACAATAGCCAGGACATGGAAGCAACCTAAGTGTCCATCGACAGATGAATGGATAAAGAAGATGTGGCACATGTATACAATGGAATATTACTCAGCTATAAAAAGAAACGAAACTGAGTTATTTGTAGTGAGGCGGATGGATCTAGAGTCTGTCATACAGAGTGAAGTCAGAAAGAGAAAAACAAGTACCGTATGCAAACGCATATATATGGAATCTAAAAAAACGGTACTGATGAACCTAGGGGCAGGGCAAGAATAAAGGTGCAGATGTAGAGAATGGACCTGAGAACACAGTGGGCGAAGGCAAGGCTGGGACAAAGTGAGAGAGTGGCATGGACATAGATACACTACCAAATGTAAAATAGAGAGCTAGTGGGAAGCAGCCGCATAGCACAGGGAGATCAGCTCGGTGCTTTGTGACCACCTAGAGGGGTGGGATAGGGAGGGTGGGAGGGAGACGCAAGAGGGAGGGGATATGGGGATATATGTATACGTATAGCTGATTCACTTTGTTATACAGCAGAAGCTAACACACCATTGTAAAGCAATTATACTCCAATAAAGGTGTGAAAAAAATGAAATAACATAAAGCGTGTGTGGATTTTTCCACTATTTTATGTAAACAGGGGTGGATGTCACTTATCCCTAGGATAAGATGGATTTCAGAGAAAATCAGCGGTGAGAGCGTATTGAACGACTAGTAAGAACAAGGTTTACAAATGCTTTATGAAAACACTATGGTCAGCTGCCTGTACGATGCCAGAACACACAGCCCATTCACCTACTCAGTATGTGGCAGGACTAACCACATAGACATGTGTATTACAGAAAGCAGAAGACGTGCTCTATAGTGTCTAATAACCTTTCCCACATGATAATAAATGGTCCCTCTTTTAAGTTATATAATATTTCATTAAAATACAGCACAGCACGTTAACTCCGATGTATTTCTTTTTTTTTTTTTACTGAAAGCTTTATTACTGTTTTCTTAGGAATACATTTGTAACTTTTAACCACCTTTCTTCCCCCTAAAGTCATTCAAAATATAAAAGTGAGACACCGTGTGAAACAAGAGTGATTGAAAGGGTTCTCCAAACTCTTTGCCACCCTTGAGAATAGTAAAAAGGCAGAAAGGGCATGATTCGTAGCATAGACTTATTTCCCAGGATGCTCACCACCAAACTTGACAATCTGATCACAAGATGGATGGACAGGCTAGGCTGAGGACCCGGCCTTGTGTTTGTCAACCACATAAAATAAGATGTCACCACTCTCCATATTTCCTACCGACGTTCTTTATGTTCTACTCTCATGCCATGTTCCCCGAGGAACAATTCCTTCTTAGGAAACGGTTGGTCATGGAAGACATGAAGTTGTTAAAATGAATGTTGCAACCACTCCCACTGTCCCACTCTGCAATCTACCTCAATTCAGAGCACCCTATGTTGGCTGGAAATACCTGGTTTGTTTTCCACCCATAAAAGAAACACGAATGAGATAGGGAACGATCCAAGGTCCTACATATATGGTCTATGGAGCCTTCATTAAAACGGGCTCCGTCAACACTGGTGCCTTGAATCACTCTCTCTGTGTCAATGAGTCACCTGGAGTATTATGTTACATCCCAGAACACTGCATCAGGCACAAGAGGTGCCCTTCTCTGAGAGAGGGTCAAGGGAGTGAAAGATGAAGAAGCAGAAGACCCCATCATCAGCCAAAGCAAGGCCTCAGGAAGAACAGGGTTTTGTTTTTTGCGGTACGCGGGCCTCTCACTGCTGCGGCCTCTCCCGTTGCGGAGCACAGGCTCCGGACGTGCAGGCTCAGCGGCCGTGGCTCACGGGGCCAGCTTCTCTGCAGCATGTGGGATCTTCCCGGACCGGGGCACGAACCTGTGTCCCCTGCATCGGCAGGCGGACTCTCAACCACTGCGCCACCAGGGAAGCCCTGTTTTTGTTTTTTTAACAACTTATATTTTTATTTTATTCTACTTTAAATCTCACTAAACTTCTAAGATTTTTCCATCTGCCATGGTCACCAAGATTCTTTAAAATCGTTCTTTTTAAAAAATTATTTTTAAAAGTATTTATTGAAGTATAGTTGATTTACAGTGTGTTGGAGAGAAAAACAATGATGTTATAAAAATGAAATGAATATTGACAACAACAGAGCAGAAAAACTTAAAGGAGTCAGATCCGGAGGTTAGATTTCTGTATTCTAAGCTACATGAAATAAAGAACTCAAATTCAAAATATATTCGACCAAAAAATGATAGCAGCGCCAGGACAGAAAACAAGCTGAATTTATGCATAACTCAATCATGTGATAAGGGATTTCGGATGCACCACTTTTTATCAGTGATAGAGTGACCTACAAGGTAACAATGCTTGGAAGACCCTGGGGCAAGTCACAGAGATGGAAACATTTTGTATCCTGAGCTATCACCATTCAACTGTAAATGTCAGAGAAAGATATTTCCAAACATAGGAGACCCTGGAAAACATAAAGGAGCCTTTCTTAAAAGAAAAAGGGAACCCAAATCCATCCAGACAAGTGGATGAATATTAAATCCCAATTCAACATATTGTGAACGGTATAAAGCACCGAGGCAGGTGTTTGTCATGCATAATTTATTTGTTATATAAATGCAAAGTAGGGCAGTCATCCCATTAATCCAGAGTAGAAGTGGATGGAGAGACAGTGTCAGGTAGAAGTGGAAATATGTCTCGATATCCCTCTTCACAGAGGACGTAAGTGGACATTGAAAAGATGACGTATGGTGATAGAGATTTATGGACATTATTCAAGGGTTTGTCCGAATCACTAGAAAAACTAGAAACAATAAGATGGTGAAAATGAGGAAGAAATGATTAAGGCAGGACAATAACTATTTCTGTAACATCCAGATCTATGTGAATAGGAATCAATGCCAGGTTTACGTGGATAAAACAAGAAGTGATTTTGAATACATTTAAAGTTAATATGAATCAACTTTTTTGGGGGGGCCGCACGGCGCGGCTTGCAGGAACTTAGTTCTGCTACCAGGGATCAAACCCGGACCCTTGGTAGTGAAAGTGGAGTCCTAACCACCGGACCACCAGGGAATTCCCAATATTAATCAACTTTAAAGTTTAACCATACATGATGTATGTAAATTCCACGTTAGGGAAGTAAAATAAACCACACACACACACACACACACACACACACACACACTAAAGGGAGAAGATCCTCTAATTGTCATATAAACACAACATCAAATATTAAAAGTGAAAACCAGTCTTCTTTTGCTGGGTGACTGTCCATTTTGCATAACGAGGTTCCTCCCCTCTGTAAGTCTCCCTTAAGATTAACTGCACTTTTAAAAGTTGAATTTCAGTACAAATAAGAGTGGAGGTAAAGGTTTCCCGGCAGATAAAGGGTTTCAGTGCTACTTAGAAGAAGGAAAGAGTGCTGACTGATACAGGAGAGAAGAAAAAGACACAAGTTAAGCTTGAAGTGCCATTTTGGGGAGGTCTGGTGTAAACAGCAAAAGTGGAACCCCAGAACATGGTAAAGACACAGAATGATCATTTTTAAAAGATAATCATTATAAAGGTTTGTGTTTATAGCCTTCTTTATAGAGTGAATTTTGTGACTTCTCAAAAATTCATATGTTGAAGCTCTAGCCCTCAGTGGGATGGTATTTGGAGACGGGGCCTTGGCAGGGGAGAAGCGGGTAGGGTGGTGATTAGGGTTAGGTGCGGTCATGAGGGTGGGATTAGTGTCCTTATAAGAAGAGGCCCCAGGGAGCAAGCTTTCTCTGTCCTTCACGTGAGGACACAGTGAGAAGGTGGCCGTCTGTCAACCAGAAGAGAGTCCTCACCAGAACCCAGCCCTGCCAGCACCTTGATCTGGGACGTCCAACCGCCGGAACTGTGAGAAATAAATGTTTGTTGTTTAAGGCACCCAGTCTATTGTACTTTTTTATGGCAGCCCAAGCTGACTAAGACAATCTCCATTCAAAATAACTGACCTATTGTCAACGAGGAAGTCAGTATTTTTCGGTTTGTTTTTTTTTAATTTATTTTATTGACGTATAGTTGATTTACAATGTTGTGTTAATTTCTGTACAGCAAAGTGATTCCGTTATACACATACGTACATTCTTTTTCATATTCTTTTCCATTATGGTTTATCAAAGGACATTCAATATAGTTCCCTGTGCTCTACAGTAGGACCTTGTTGTTTATCCATCCTATATGTAATCGTTTGCATCTGCTAACTCCAAACTCCCAATCCATCCCTCCCCCTCCCCCCTCCCCCTTGGCAACCACAAGTCTGTTCTCTGTGTCTGCGAGTCTGTTTCTGTTTCTTAGATAAGTCAGTATTTTAAAGACAAAGTCAGCTCTATTACCTGTAACAGGATTTGTAAATAGCTGGAAAACACTAAGTATTTTCTACAGAAGACTGGTATTTTTGTCTTAGGAAAAGCGGTCAGAGAAGGAAAACCCCCCCACTATTTTAGAAATGCACATCTACATGTATTCTCAAATGAAGTAGAAGGTATAAAGAGGGACAGCATCTAAACTTTGTTGCTGCCAAAGATGTAGAAATACTGTTGACTGCAGAGACAAAAAACTCAGTTGTAGCAACATAATTGATTTTGCTGTTTAAACAGTGATAATGATACAGATGTACAAATATTCTCACTGATCTTACTTTTGGAATCACCCTAATCACTGAAAACAGGATAACTGATGCAGATCTAATATAAGGTCTGTGGCTTGAGAATATAAAAGTATGAATACTGCTGATGGAAATTAAAATGCAGAAATGATAACAAAAAAGCAGGGAAGGTGTTAGAAGAGAGACTACAGAGGACAGCAGAAAGGAACTAAATTTTATAATATGTAAGTTAATTGACGCATGATATATAAGAAATGTGAAAACTAGACGAAATCATTTTCAGGTAAAACAAAAATCACGCAAATAATAACAGATGATATATAAAGTATTATCATCCAATTATCGAGGATGGTGTCAATGAGATCCTTAAAAAGTCCCAAGTGTAAATGTTTTGTCCTGTAAATTTTATATAATGTATCAGACTCTTCCAGGGCTACACCAGCTGCTTCAGACCATGTATCAAGAAAGAAAATGTTTCAGAAATAGAGTCACAGATGTAGAAAACAAACTTATGGTTACCTGGGGGGGTAAGGCGGGGGGAGGGATAAATTGGGAGATTGGGATTGGCATATACTCACTACTATATATACAATAGATAACTGATAAGGACCTACTGTAGAGCACAGGGAACTCTATACTCTGTAATGACCTATATGGGAAAAGAATCTAAAAAAGAGTGGATGTATGTGTACATATAACTGATTCACTTTGCTGTACAGCAGAAACTAACACAGCATTGTAAATCAACTACACTCTCATAAAAATTTTAAAAAAATAAAATAATAATAAAAAAAGAAAGAAAACTTTTAAAGCTTTATTTTATGGTTTTGGCATCATTGAATACCAACACCTATAGATTAAAATCATTTATGATTAATGAGGCACGATTTCTACAACAGCAAATAGATCCCAGGAGGAACACACGTAATATATTTCATGACCTAATGGGGCTAATTCCAATAATTCCAAGATGCTTTCACATTAGAAGCTGGGGTGTGTGTGTGTGTGTGTGTGTGTGTGCGCGCGCATTAGTGAGTAGGGGTATAAATTATGATTTTTCCCTAGGTAGCAAAATTACACGGCAGTGGAATATAATGGGGTTTGAATATATAGGCAAAATGGTGATGTGAGTGGTGGAGTGAGTTGCTTAAGAGATGAGCAAACGCAGTCAGGACCTAGCAGAAGAGGAGAAATTTAGAGTTTCCAGAGGCTGGTGGTGTGGTGAGGCCAGGAGTGGGAGTGATCGTGGATGGGGGATCCGGGATTCAGTGGCTTCAGGTAGGTCTCATGGGCCTGGGCTGCTGATGCTCCTGGAGAAGATGGGGGTCACTGAGCAGAGTCACGGAGGCTGGACCACCCGTCCACAGGCTGCCGCTTCTAGTGCCAGCTTTCGGGCTACATCTCACGTCTCCCTGGGGAGGTACCCGCAGAAAGGCCGTGCTTTCTCAATAAACATGCTCCGTGAATCACAGCAGCTGTGCTTCCTTACATCTCAGGCTATCAGGACCCTCACTGATTTTAGTCTGGGTGTTCTCAGAGAGCATAAAGCTGCTCATTATTTGTCTCCTTTTCTTTTTTTTTCTCTTTCCCCATGAATCAACTATTTCTCTCTACTATCGCTTGTCTCGCACGGGCAGCAGCAGGAAACAAAACAGAGAGAAACCTGTAACGTTTTCTCCGTGGAGTAGACTAAAACCCTGAATCGCATTTCACGAAAATACTATAGTGAATAAACTCATCAATATAAATAACTTGGAATAATGTTTTCAGAAAAGAACTTAAGTCCCATTGAGGGGTTTCGGTAGATGAAAGTATACAATGCAGAGATCCAGGGGGATGACAGCATATTGTCTACAGATCACGCTGGACTGAAGGAGCTAGAAGAGGAAATTGATTTTCTCAAATCAAAACAAAATAATGTTACACCCTGCCATTTTCAGAAAGTTATTGCTATGGAGATCCTGGGCTTTTCACACTGCATGACTGCAGGCAGTGGGGGAGAAAATAGAATACCTGGGGGAGAAAAGACTATATATAAGGATCTTTCTTTAAAAATCAAATATTAGGCATGTATCTTTCAAAAATCAGCATTAAATTCCCGTATCATATGATGTACTCATGAAAAACATGCAATTTCGCGTTTTTTAGTTTCTTCACAGAATCGCGCAACTACCACCATCCATTTTGGAACATTTTCATTTTCCATAAAGAAACCTTGTACCCATTAACTCACCCCTCATTCCTCTTCGCCTCCCAGCCCCTGGAAACCCTGCATCTACCTTCTCTCTACAGGTTTGCCTATCCTGCAGATTTTTTCATGAATGGACTCACACACCACGTGGTCTTTTGTGACCGGCTCCTTTCACTTGGCGTGCTTTCAAGATTCATCCATACTGCAGCCTGTGTCACTATTTTATTCCTTTTTATGATCATACAATATGTTACGATTATATGGACAGACCAGATTTTGTTTATCTATTCATCCATCCATGGACATTTAGATGGTTTCCATTTTTGTGGCTACTGAAATAAGGCACGGCTCTGAATGTCCATGGACAAGTTCTAATGCGGAGATACGTTCTCATATATAACTTGGAGTGGCATTGCGGCATTAACCATGCATCATCAAAGATAAGCATTCAACTTTATTTCAAAGAAAATGCAAGACCTTACCTTACGGGTTTGTGTATGAGTCTCTCTACAGCACAGCCTACTTTACATCAGGTCCATGCAGGACACGCTGCCCTACGTCACGTGATTTTATCACCCCCCCCCCCCGACATGCTACTTATTCAAGACCCCTGGACTCTTGTCTTTCCATTTCTAGATATGACTTGTGTTTCTAAACCTCCATTCTTTCTTGATGTGTTTCTATGAACTGAACGCCTGTTGTGAAAAGCCTAGGCAGGACTTTTCCTCAGCTCCTGCCCAAAGCGATTTCTTTATTCTCAACATTCTCTTCTCTCACTTTTTTTTTTTTTTTTTTTTTTTTTTTGCGGTACGCGGGCCTCTCACTGTTGTGGCCTCTCCCGTTGCGGAGCCCAGGCTCCGGACGCGCAGGCTCAGCGGCCACGGCTCACGGGCCCAGCCGCTCCGCGGCATGTGGGATCTTCCCGGACCGGGGCACGAACCCGCGTCCCCTGCATCGGCAGGCGGACTCTCAACCACTGCGCCACCAGGGAAGCCCTCTTCTCTCACTTTTAATTTTCTTTTAACTACTCACGGAAATCTCAGAATGCACAAGGGAGAAAAAAATCAGACTCCTAGAGACGAGGGCCTCAAATTGCCCCCCTTTCAAGGATCTAAAGTTTCCTTATTCCCTTCCTTTACCACATCTGAAATTACCATGTTTTCTTTCAATTAACTTTAGAATTCACAGATTGAAAAGCATGGGAGCCTTCAAATGCTCTTTATGCACTCCCTCTTGCAGTTAATGAAAATCTTACAACGGGAATAATTTAAAAGGGAATTAACTTTTATAGTCTTCCGTTACTCACTGGAATGTACAGCTGGTGGTAGGAAAAAAACAAGATTGGAATGTAGCCATGGCAGGAGAAAGATCTGAACTATTTAAATCGTCCTAGGATTTATCTCCTTTCTTTTGGAGCCTGTATCCTACCATCATCTCCAAAACCCTTGCCTGTGAGTACGATGCCAGTCAGGGTATGGGGTCTGTGGGTGGTTTGGTGGGATATCCAGGCAGTTCTTATCTCTTAAGACCATCTTATGACAGAGAGCGAGAAATAAATGTCAAGGGTTTAAGGCATCCAGTCTGTGGTTACTTTGTTATGGCAGCCCTAGCAAACCGCCTAAAGAATGCGGTAGCATTAATAAACACAGATTGATTATGGGACGTAACCACAGGTTATTTCCAAGACCAGACGTCTACGTGGTACATTTCAGCCTTTGCCAATGTTACAGTGCTTGGGATGTGGGGTGGATAACACCCAGATGGAGAACTACAAGGCCATTGATGTTTAGGTAAAGATGATGGCTTCTGGGAAAGAGCCAGGCAGCTAATACAGAAGGACCCCATTGGATTGGTCAAACACCAACACCAACTGTGTGTTTATGCCTGCCGTGAGGCTCATATTGGCACCTGGTAGTCATAATAAATTAAGACTTTGGCTCTGAGAAGAGTGAGCTTAAAGGAACCTTTATATTTCCATTAGAATTGAGACTACCCACACTGCCTAATTATCCGTGCTCACGCTACTGTCTGAAGATGTGTGCCTCTTACAAATCCATCCCATCACCAAATACTCATTTAGTGCATACATTCTGACGGCATCTGTGCCACCAATACCGCCACAGAATTTGTTGTCCTCACAAAACACACAGAAAGGGAAAGAGAATGTTTATCAGCAACAGCACACACAAAGTGTAATACAGCTTCGATGAATGCCAGCAGGCATGATTTCTCCTACCATTTCGTCCTGGCTAAACTGTACAGGAAATAGAGTGTTTGCTTTTGCAGGTCGAGTGACCTCATAACGCTGAGGGCCCATTTCAACAAGCCAGCGAGAAAATTAAACTCCATCCGGTCCGCGCTTTCCACGGCTATGCCACGTGTCTGGAGGTTGTTTCTTTGTGGTTCATTGTCTCATGCATACGGTTCTTCAGTTCTTACCAGATAATGTGCATTCATGTTGAGCACAGAGGGAACATTTGCCGAGGGAGGATCATTTAGCTCTCTCAGATTGAGGAATGGCACAGCACAGGTACCTGCGTCACTCATACAACCTGCAGACCATGCCTCTGATTTCTCCACCAGGCTCTGCAAAACCCTTGTACACGTGAATAACCTGCCTCCCTCTCAGGGGAAGGGTCCCTCAGAATTATCACACTCACCATGACACACACCGTAATTTCCCAGAGTCAAATGCTTATTGTAGAAACACACAAATTGGAAAGAATTAATTTGTTGATAATTGTCTTTCTTCCTGGTCTGCTACAAAAATTTCCTGAGCCTGGAAAACTGTAGTACCTAAAACGTCTTTAAACGAGAGAATGAAAACCTAAATATTTAATGTCGTACTCCCCCTACAGAAAGAA
This sequence comes from Monodon monoceros, assembly GCF_005190385.1. Taxonomy (NCBI): domain Eukaryota; kingdom Metazoa; phylum Chordata; class Mammalia; order Artiodactyla; family Monodontidae; genus Monodon; species Monodon monoceros. Next base: position 7,860,938 of record NW_021703779.1, on the reverse strand, counting down.
GTGGATTATTAGAGAAGGATAAAGGGCTAAAGGGTGTGCAGGGAGAGGAGAAATGGAAAGTCCACTGAGGTGAGGGATCACTTGAGATCTGAAGAATGATGGATAGATGTTGTTACTCAAAGGCGGAGGAGAAGGAGGATTTCTAGCAGAGGGTAAGCAGTCCACTTTCAAAGAGAAATTTTAAAATGTGCACATGAAATTCAATAGAGTGGATGTAATTGGGAGAGTGGACAGAGAAGAAAGAGAAGGGGTTATGGAAATAGAAGGCGAGAAGCAACAGAACAAAATACAACAGGAGAGGTGGGGCTTCCATTGGTTAAAGATGGCGATAGCAAGCCATGAACTCGAGAAGTATAATTAGTTCAACTAAAGGCTAAAAGTTTCTAAGCAAAAGAATATTTTATTTGTAGTATTCGTATTTTATCTATCTTTCCATCCACCCAACCAGCCCCCATCCATCCATCATATCTATTCTATTATCTATCTATCTATCTATCTACCTATCTATTCTATCTACCTTTCTTTCCTTCTCTCTTTCTTTTCTTTCTTTCTTTCTTTCCTTCTTTCTTTCTTTCTTTCTTTCGTTCTTCCTACCTACCTGTCAATCATCTGTCTACATTTATCTATGCTTCTATAACTTATCTATCTAGATCATTAGCTCAATGAAGAATGCATGGATAGATGGATGGGTGGATGGATAGATGGAAAGACAGATATATCATAGAGATAATCATACAAATTTAATATTAATTATGTGCACAAAATAAGGGAGTTGACAAGCAGAGGAGGTGCCATGCAATTTCAACCCTGGGCCATTGATCAAATTATCAACTGAACCCAACCCACCCTTCTTCAACAAGTGGGGAGTGATGGAGCTTTCCAAATGGGAAAATAACAATCTAGTGCCCTGGTGGTCGTGGTGATGGTGAAGGATTATCAACTCACACTTAACACCCATTTCAATGCACTTCGATGTGTCCCTCTGTGTTGCTGAACCCAGAAAAACGTACGTTCTCTATTTCCCTTGCAGATAAAGATTATATATGCAATTCAGATCCTTTCTTTTCTTCCTTTGTTAACTTTTTCGATGACATGGCATGCATTCATTAAAACGGCTTAAAAATAAATGAACAGCTTTCTGAAGGAGGCGAAACACAGCACTTTCTCCATTTGCCCTGGAGGTGACCTCTATCCTGAATTTCATAACAATCACTTCCTTGTTCTTTTCTACACTTTTATGCCTAAGAGTGAAAATTTTGGATTTCCTATAAATGGGCATGTGGCCTATGTATTGTTTTGTTGCTGGCTTATTTCACTCAGTATTACAGAGATCCATTCAGAGATTCCAAGTGTAATAGGGGAGAACAAATCTGACTCCATATTAGTGCTGTTTCTTTTACTTTAACCTTTGTATTCTATTGCTTTTGTTAACAAGTTAAGAATGTTGCCTATAGCCTGAAATGTAAGGATAACGTATTCTCAAGGTTTAAAGGTATAACACGTTCCCATTCAGATAGAGATAAAAAGTTGCACAACAGAGAATACCATTTGTCTTGTTGGAGGTTGGCAGGACCGTCGTGACCTGACCTATGCGGACAGCTGCAAGAACAAAGGATTCTGGCACCAAGAAGAATGCAGCAAGCAACCACACCCCCGCCCCTTTTAGTATAAAAGAAGCCTGCATTCCGACTTGGGAAAGATGGGTCTTTAGGACACGAGTCCACCATCTTCTCCCCTGCTGCCTTTCCAAACAAAGTCGCTATTCCTTGACCCAACAACTGGTCTCTCGACGTTTTGGCCTGTCGTGCAGTGAGCAGTACGAGCTTGGGCTTGGTAACACCAGTTCCTCAGAGCTCACTCCCTCCTCCGCTGTCTAATATTTTATTTGATGAACACACCACAATGGGTAGATCCATGCTACTGTTGGCAGATGGGGTGGGTCGATGCTACGTAAAGCTCTTTTAAACAATGCAGCTGTGAACATTGTTCCTTATAGTATCTGGTTCACAGAGAATACAACTATGGATAGGATTTCTGGGACTTGATGCGATTTAGGCTCAGCTGGTTGAACGCAGGATTCAGCAGGCAGATGTTACACTGCTTCTGTGGTTTCTCACTGGAAGATTCAAACACAGACTGTTTTATGTTTTCTGTGCCTCAGCATCCCAGAGTACGGTTCTTAGCTCTGAGGGCTGTGGGCAGTGATCTCAAATATTTGTTTTGGGGCTTCCCTGGTGGCGCAGTGGCTGAGAGTCTGCCCGCCGATGCAGGGGACGCGGGTTCGTGCCCCGGTCCGGGAAGATCCCACATGCCGCGGAGCGGCTGGGCCCGTGAGCCATGGCCGCTGAGCCTGCGCGTCCGGAGCCTGGGCTCCGCAACGGGAGAGGCCACAGCAGTGAGAGGCCCGCGTACCGCCAAAAAAAAAAAAAATTTGTTTTGGTTGCTTCAGATCTAGCTGGACAGAGAAGCCAGGACATAACATTTGCAGTCATGGGCTGAGGGACTCCAAGGCTTGGATGAGGAGATATCATTGCAGTCAGATGACCCTAAATTCCCTGAACTCCCAAACCCAACGGAACTGCAGTTGATTCTCCACACTGCCTGTTCTTTCCATGTGATGAGCTAATCCTTCTTACTGGTAAACACTGCAGGACCACAATGAAGGCAGGTGCTTTGCCGGACAAGTCCCATTCTCATCACACTGTACCCCTGAAAGAACGGCAGCCCCGAGACACATGATTAAACTCAGATCACAGCTTGCTCCAGGAGCACATATGCACAAACACCCATCCAGGAAGAAGCAACATACAGGCCAAAGAAATAGGATGAATTTATAACTATACAAACCATGGTCTTCAATTTCAGGAATAACAAACCACGCATCTCAATACTCTGCATATGTAAATCCACGGAAGACAGAACCAATAGTGCTGACACAGCAAACAACGAAGTACTCTTTGTAAGGATGATATAGAGGATGTCAAGTATTTCCCTATTTAAGAGGGTGTGGAGAAAAGGGAGCCCTCCTACACTGCTGGTGGGAATGCAAATTGATGCAGCCACTACGGAGAACAGGATGGAGGGTCCTCAAAAAACTAACAATAGAGTTACTATGTGATCCAGCAATCCCGCTGCTGAGCATATATCTGAAGAAAACTATAATTTGAAAAGATACATGCACCCCAATGTTCACAGCAGCACTATTTACAATAGCCAAGCAACCTAAGCGTCCATCAACAGATAAATGGATAACAAAGATGAGGTACATATATTCAATGGAATCTTACTCAGCCATGAAAAGAATAAAGTAATGCCATTTGCAGCAACGTGGATGGACCTAGAGATGATCGTACTAAGTGAAGTCAGACAGAAAAAGATGAACATCATATGATATCACTTATATGTGGAACTAAAATGTGACACAAATGAACTTAATTACAAGACAGAAATAGACTCACAGGCATGGAAAACTAAATTATGGTTACCAAAGGGGAAAGTGGGGAGAGGGATCAAGTAGGATTAGGGGATTAACAGACACATACTACTATCTATAAAAGAGATAAACAACAAGGATACACTGTATAGCACAGGGAATTATAACCATTATCTTGTAATAACTTATAATGGAGTACAATCTGCAAAAAAAAAAAAAAAAAAAAAAAAAGGAATCACTATGCTTTACTCCTGAAACTAACACAGTATTTAAAAATCAGTTATATTTTCATAAAGCAAAAACAAACCAACCAACAAAAAACCCTTCCCCTATTTAACCCAAGTTAGATCTCATCTACGATGTAGGATGTTTGGGGCATGTTTAAAATGCTTTTTACTTTTAATTAATTTAAAGGCAAAATTAGAAACAGATACACACATATACATTCATTCAGACTTATGCAATTCCACAAATATATACCACAAGGAAATTCATATGAAAAATGTCAGTGTTCTGTTCCAATATCACTGTGATGTGGCCCCAATGATGGGTTTTAAACGTTTGGAGGCAGTGGGCAATCTCAAACCAAGATGTTGTTTGTCTAGCCTGAAGGAGAATTTTGGCTGTAAAGTGCTGGGCTCCAGAACACAAAGATAATGATTTCTAGACACACAAGCCACGCAGCCACCTCTTATAAAAATGGTCACAACAAGGCGGGGGGACTGACGGGGGGGTGAGTCTGCAAGTCCTGTTGTGATGCATCCCTGTCTGGAGCTAGGATGGGGGTGAGAAAACCACTGCCACCCTGTCCTTTGTGACGAGGCACATAGATGTTTGGGGAAAGTGAGCGCTTTAGAATTTGTCACACCGATGTGTCAAATGATGCCTGCACCCCAAGGCAACAGAGGTTCAGCGGGTGTAATTACAAACTCTGCGATATCGCACTTCAGGTAAAAGCCATCTGCCAGCCCTTCCAGTGTGGGCCATGCTGTGGCTTAGAACTCAACTGGATGGAAATTAAAACGGAAACACATGCTGTATGAAGAAACTGAGTTTTGCTGACCGCACATCTCTCCCCGGCGATTTAGGGTTCATCCCCCTGCCTTGTGTTACACCTATGAGTTGGAGGTACGATAAGACCTATTAAAAAACTCAGAGCTGAGAACTATTTGACAGGCTGCAATGTTTTTTCGTTTTTGTTTTTAAATTGTTGTAGGATTTCCAGAACTTATTCATCTTGCATAACTGAAGTGTTCCCCAATCCCCTCCCCTCACCTCCTGGCAACCGCCATTCTACTCTCTGCTTCTTTGAGTCTGGTTATTTTAGACACCACATATAAGTGATATAACACAGTACTGGTCTTTCTGTGTCTGGCTTATATCACTTAGCCTAATATCCTTTATATCCATCCATGTTGTTGAAAATTGCAAGATTTCCTTTGTTAAAGGCTGAATAAAATCCCAGTGTGTGTGTGTGTATTATATCTCATCTTCTTCTTTACCCATTTGTCTGTTGATGGGCACTTGGGTTCTTTCTATATCTTGGCTACTGAGTAATGGTGCAATGAACATAGGTGTGCAGATACCTCTCTGAGATATTGATTTCAGTTCCTTGGAATCAATACCCAGAAGTGGGATTGTTTTCTATGTCTGTGAGTCTATTTCTGTTTTGTAAATAAGTTCATTTGTGTCATTTTTTTTAGATTCCACATATAAGTGATATCATAGGATGTTTGTCTTTCTCTGTCTGACTCACTTCACTTAGTATGATCATCTCTAGGTCCATCCATGTTACTGCAAATGGCACTATTTCATTCTTTTTTATGGCTGAGTAATATTCCATTGTATACATATACCACATCTTTACCCATTCATCTGTCAATGGGCACATGCTTCCACGTCTTGGCCATTGTAAATAGTGCTGCTATGAACATAGGGGTGCATGTATCTTTTTGAATTAGAGTTTTCTCCAGATATATGCCCAGAAGTGGGATGGCAGGATCATATGGTAGTTCTATTTTTAGTTTTTTAAGGAATCTCCATACTGTTCTCCACAGTGGCTGCACCGATTTCAATTCCTACCAACAGTGCAGGAGGGTTCCCTTTTCTGCACACCCTCTCCAGCATTTGTTACCTCTTGTGTTTTTAATAACAGCCATCCTCACCAGTGTGAGGTCATATCTCATTGAGATTTTGATCTGCATTTCCTTGATGATTAGTGACGCTGAGCATCTTTCCACGTACCAGTTTGCTATCTAGATAGATGTCTTCTTTGGAGAGACGTCCTTTACGCATTTTAAAATCAGTTGTTTTTTTCAGGTTTGTTTTTGCAATTGATTTATATGAGTTTGTTATATATTTAAGATATTAACCCCTTATGAGATATATGGCTTTTGAATATTTTCTCCAATTCCATAGGTTGCCTTTTCATTTTGTGGACTGCTTCCTTTCCCTGCTGAAGCTTTTTAGTTTACCGTAATCCCACTTGTTTATTTTTGCTTCTGTTACATCGCAGAGTTTCTCTGAGGTATTTGATCATGTCTCAGACTTCTCTGGTGACACAGTCCAGTTTGGCCAGTTCCAAATGCAACCCCCATGAGGGTCCAGCAGTTTCTCAGGGCACATGAGAAAGTCCTCAGGAGGATACCATTTGCCCTATCACTAAATTTCTTATTTTTTTTTAAATTATGGAATCACATACTAGCGTCAACTTACAGTGTATTGCTTTTCACGTGAATGCAAGCTGCTAGTGACCAACCAGCAGGGTTTGCAAGTAGATGCGCGAGCCTGTTTTATAAAAGTTGCAGTGGCACGTGAGGATGCTCTTGAAGGTTCACCTCTATGACCAGCTCCATGCTTCGGATGGCATTAGGCATGCAGCCTGTTTTCTTGATGCAGAAAGATGGGGAAACAAAGTAGCATTTAATGAGAAACTCCTATATTCCAGACACTTTGTCTTCTGAATGTACTTTTAGTCTTTCCAACAATCCCACCAAATATGTTTGTGATATCCCCGCTATACAAATGTGCAGGAAAAAAGCTAAAATAGTCGAACACTTCACGTGGATGCAGCTCATGTTCACATGAAGAAGTTCTAAACTCCGTATTTTGAAATCAAAAGTGAATTCTATGCAGGCATCAAATCCTAAACCTGGTCTTTGGTCAAGATTAAGGAAAAAATTAATTATAAATTCAAGCGCACCCACATTGAAGGGGGTCTTCTTGATTCTCCACCCTGATTTCCATTAAAAAACATATAGGTTAGGACTTCCCTGGTGGTGCAGTAGTTAAGAATCCACCTGCCAATGCAGGGGACACGGGTTCGAGCCCTGGTCAGGGAAGATCCCATGTGCCGCGGAGCAACTAAGCCCGTGTGTCACAACTACTGAGCCCGTGCACCACAACTACTGAAGCCTGTGTGCCTAAAGCCCGTGCTCTGCAACGAGAAGCCACTGCAATGAGAAGCCCGCACACTGCAACGAAGAGTAGGCCCCGCTCGCCGCAACTAGAGAGAGCCTGCCTGCAGCAATGAACATCCAACCATAAATAAATTAAATAAACAAACAAATAAATAAATAAAATATATAGGTTAGACATAAACCACCTCAAATGATGCATTCCTATGATAACTGTTCATATGTACTCTAGAAAAATCTTTACATGCAGTTCATTCCTTAATTTATATTCTACCCCACCCTGATGAATTAATCCAAAGGATGTATCTAACAGCATAAACATTCCAAGTTAGAAGACTGTTTTTTTTTTTCACATGCAATATTGTTCAGACACTTGTTGGTTATGAGTGTCTCCAACTGATTTTCAAATAACATTTCTTCATAATCAAAATTTGAAATATAATCACAGGGATCAATTATTCCCAACTCGCTAAAAACAGTGTCCCCTACAAGCTTCCTTCTTCTATAACTTAATGCTACTACAGATGGATGCTTGCCCCTTCCTAGGTTTTTGGATAATTTTTTATAATTTGGATATTTTATATAAGTTTTTATGACTTTGGATAATTTATAATTTTACATAGCTTTATATTTTATATATTTTATACTTTTAAAATTCCGTTTTTATTATATTGCATTATTTTTGTTTTTCATGCATGGAAATGCTGACAGCGGCCTGGAGTCATAAACCCTGTTTACATTAATGTCCCTGATAGTCTTGTAAAATGACAGGGTTTTATAATGGTGGCATGTAGGTTTCTAATAATCTGGCTTAATTTTTAAGAAAGGCAGTAAACCATCCCTTTTCTGATGTCGCCTTCATTCTTTTTTTAGGAGACAGGCATAACAGAATCCGGAAATACCCTATAATCCTGATAAAATTTTTATAACACAAATCGCAAGTTCCCAGCTACTGAATCGGGGACTTTACTAGTCCCAGAATCCCCAGAATATATCAGCATTCATTATCTAGTTTAAGCACATGGTATTGTCATTTTTGACCTACAGGAATGACAATTTTATGATTTAACCCATTATAGTCTTAGTAAATATGAATGATACAATTGATAAAGGAAAATGTATTTCTAATCTTAGTTTTATTAAACCAAACCATACCTCCTAATTGCAACAAACATCTGTTTCAAAACGTTTTTCCAGAATGAGCTTTACAGATGCTCCTGGCTTATCCAATCCAACAGTTAACACATTAGGAGTATACCTACAGTGTACTTCTTTTCCATACCCTTTCTGAAGGACACAGCATGAACAGTGCTTTAAATGCTGCCTTTGTAAGCATTTGTATAAGCACCTTTGCAAGCATTTTATTCCACCTATAAGTATAACATTCAGCTGCTAACTTGCAAGTGAAATACTTAAACCCTGAGCAGGTAGAGCAAACACAGCTACATGTGTTCTTTGTAACTTGCTATTATGAATAAAAATAACGTTTTCGTTTTTTGGGGAACTAATAGTCCTGAGCCATCCTGTGAAATGGCAAACCAATTATCTCAACAAAACGTGGAGTATTTAATTTATGTCATGCTCTCTGATTACTGAAGTTTACCCATGGATTTAAATGTTTATGCAAAGTACGCTTGTGTACATTTGTTTCACTAGTAGGGAAACGAGGTTGTATCTTTACTAGGGATCCTGAAAAATACTTTAATACCTTAAGTTTGGGATCTTTAATCAGACTCCGTCACTAATAGACTCAACAACAAGCATGATGGAAACATATTTTGACCCAAAGGCAATTTAATTATATGCTACTTGGAAAGAGATGATGTCTGCATCCACGGAAACCGAAAACTGCCTTGTTACTACGTTGTCTTGCAATGTTGGACAGATGGGTAGAAACTGGACATTCATGGTTCACCTTTCAATGTGGGTCTCTTGTCATTCTAGTCGGGTGGGTCTAAACCACAAGCAGCAGTAAAGCAGGGTAAGATTTATGGCTCTGGGAATGGAATTTGGGGATGGTAATAATCGCATTTCAGAATGCTAAGCTGAGGTTCCCTTACGACACCCTTTCCAAGGCAAAATATTTGATTCTTTGACAGGACTGGGCAGGTTTCTCTTCAGAGAAGCCTTCAGAAGAGGAAGAAAAATAGGTTTGTCCTTTCGGTTTCAAGAGATAAATGAAGCAGTGGCCCACGAGTCAGATGAACAAGCTTGAGAGTTTTGTTTCCAACAAATGACTTTGGAGTTTTTTCTCTTGTTTTATTAAATTACATCCCCAAAGATAGACAGCCTTGTCCATATGTAATCAGGACATTTGTTTGCTTTATCCCTACTCTTTGGGGGCATGTAGAGTAATTGTCCTGGACGAGCCCCGGGGATTTTGGTTCTTCGATCGGATCCTGAAAGTGCTGAGAGAGGGTCATTTCTTAAAAGGCCCTTGGAATGAAACGTTGCTACACTTTTCTTATTTCTTAGGAGCAAACCATGTGCCTAATATAAAACCAGAACCTTCTATGCGTGTTCACATTGGGTACTTGTCATTTTTGCTACAAAAGCTGGATGTTGGGTTGGGTTATTATTTTATGTTTTGGCTCATTTACCAAATGAAATTCTTTTTTTTTTTTTTTTCTGACACTGGCTTCTGATTTCAGTTCTACTTAGATGATACCCAATAGTGTCAGATAATGTTAATCTGTAAATGATTTATTTACAGCCATGTGTCAAAATGGGCATAAAGGATATTACGGCTCTGATACACTTTTTTCTAGAAATTGTAGATTCTCATTTGGATTGAAGTCCTGGACTTCTAATATTTTTATATATATATAAAATATATGAACCCTAAAAATGTATATATTAAATATATATACTAAGTCATATATATGATATATGTATATACTAGAATATATATATGAGAACATAAATATATAGAGTAGAATATATATATATATATACTAGAACATATATATGGTATATATAGAAATTGTAGATTCTTATTTGGATTGAAGTCCTGGAATTCTTATTTAAAAAAAAATATATATATATAAAATACATACAAATACTACAAATATATATACTAGACTATATATATGAACATATATCAATATGTATGCATATATATCATATATGATAAAAGTATATACACAAATATTAACATATGTTCACATATGTGTACATATTTATATATACTTGTATGTGTGTGTATAAAATTATAATTATATGCATAAATTATATAGAAACAAAATAATACTTGTGTGTGTGTGTGTATCTGTCCATATATAGAACCATGTGTAGCGATGACAAGGCGATCCTTTTAGATACCACTGGGGTATAAGTAATAACTATTAATCTTTGGGAAAATGACTCTTTAAAGATCCATAATCTAGACTGAGCTCGTCTGCTACCACAAGTGTGGTTAAAGACTGTGTTTTTTATCTCCAAATCTCTGATAGCCATAAGCTAAAACATTTCTTCACCGGGGACACATAGATGCAAAGCAATTTAGATTAATGCACAATCCCCAGGGGCAGTTTCGAAATCAATGTGCACTTAAAGTTACACGTCACAACTTCTTTATATGTTGTAACTTTATAAACCAGTAGGGAGAGTGTAAAATGAGAGAGCAAGAGAAAAGGATTTCCAGATGGGCAACACAATGGCATCTCCATGCAGTTTTGCTACGTCTGCCAGGAGAGCAGGCTTTATCAAACTACAATGTCTTTATCAAAAATATTTTCCTCCACTTGCCTATTTCTAATACGTGGAATCCTATTATGTTTATAGAAGCTCAACAGAGGTAGTCCAAAAATTCATCCTTAAAACCAACATTGTACGCATTTCTTACACCTTACTCCAGGTTTTACAGATTTCTGTTTATTCAATGGAATATTTCGGTGATGGCACAGCTTCCTTTTCACTCTGATGGTTACACAGGTCATGAGATATTTTCCCTAAATGCATGTCTCATATATCCACTGACTCTAGGTATCTAGCCTAAGCAATCTTGGCCAGACAGGTCTATCCTTAACACATCATTCTATGTTAAAGAAACATTCCACTACAGATGGCGTTAATGCATTTAGCACAAAGTCTATCTGTAGCCTGCTTACAAGAAAAGACTTTTTTCAACTCTTTGCTAATCACCTGGTTAAGACATTCATCACCTTGTCCTTCCCCTCAAGCCTGTTGATACGATTAAGTCTTTGAAGTAGGAATTTGTTAGACAAATACATTCCAGATTTGACCGCAAAAGCATGATCCATAAAAGAAAAAGAAATGCCATTGAGAAAATAAAAAATAGTAAGCCACGGTTTGAAAGAAGGTATTTGCAAAACATGTATCTGAAAAAGGCCTCTGATCTTTAATGCATAAGAACCCTCAACCTTCAATAAAAAGACAACAAATCACCCAGTTAATAGTACTAACTGGATAAAAGATTTCAACGCATCACCAAAGAAGATATATGTATAGGAGGCAAGTAAGCACATGAAAAGATGCTCAAAATCATTAGTAACTGAGGAATGCAAAATACAATCAGCTGGGTTACCACTACACACAGAATGTTTCAAAAGAACAACAAAAACAAAAACTCAAGAAACATCAACCTGACATTGCCAAGAACTGACGTGGATGCAGAAAAACTGTAACTCTCATTCATGGCTGACGGGGTACAAAATGGTCCAGACATTTTGGAATCTAGCTTGTCAGTTTCTGACAAAGTTTAGCCTGTCCTTATTCAAATCATCAACCCCACTCCTGGGTGTTTACCCTAAAGAAATAAAAACTTATGGGAGAAAGTGTGAGTACAAAGGAGCACAGAGAAAAATTTCGAGGTGACAAAACTGTTCCATATCATGATTGTGGGAACGATTACCATAAAAGAGTTAAATGAATAGTAAAAAGAATGAATGTAACTGCATAGAAAATAGGTAGACCTATAAAAAATATATAAAACATACACTGATAAACATAACTTAAATAACAAGAACAACAAAAAATACATACTTCTACTTATGAACTAATTCTAATTTATCCCCAAATGCCTTTTTGCTGAAATATAATTATTTAAGTAGTGATGTTCCTTACTTCCAAATAATCCCTTATGATTATGTTTCAGCAAAACATTTTTTGTAATAAATGAGGCTCTCTTTAAAACCTAGATAAAGATTATATTTATAACAACAAATATAAATGTGCTTATTTTTTAACCAAAAAAACGCCCAAAAAACTGGCTTAATGAAGAGATTCTAAGAACCTGGAAGGAACTAGGGTGAAATATAGGGCTGGGTGAAATTTTTCTAAGGATAAGTCTTTATTAAGTTTTGACTTTCACACCATATGAACATTTTACTGTATATGTAAATAAAATTAAATCAAAAAGTTTAAAAAAATGACTACTACCAACAATTAAATAAGGGATTTAACTTTACATCAAATAACTAAAACAATGACAACAAGCTATGTTGATAACAACACAAATTTCAACTTAAAAAGATAAAGAGATATTATTAGGAGCTAAGCCTTTCAGTGTAAGAGAAAAGAGGTTCAAATAAAAAATAACAGAAAACTCTGATTCTAAGGATACACGCATACCCCAATGTTCATCGCAGCACTATTTACAATAGCAAAGATATGGAAACAACTTAAATATCCTTTGATAGATGAATGGATAAAGAAGATGTGGTACAGGGGCTTCCCTGATGGCGCAGTATTTAAGAATACGCCTGCTGATGCAGGGGACACGGGTTTGCGCCCTGGTCTGGGAAGATCCCACATGCCACAGAGCAGCTAAGCCCGTGTGCCACAACCACTGAGCCTGCGCTCTAGAGCCCATGAGCCACAACTACTGAGCCCACGTGCCACAACTACTGAAGCCCGCATGCCTACAGCCCGTGCTCTGCAACAAGAGAAGCCACCACAATGAGAAGTCCACGCACTGCAACAAAGAGTAGCCCCCGCTCGCCGCAACTAGAGAAAGCCCACGTGCAGCAACGAAGACCCAATGCAGCCAAAAATAAATAAATACAATAAATTTATTTTTAAAAAATGTGGTACATACATACAATGGAATTACTACTCAGCCATAAAAAGAATCAAATAATGCCATTTGGAACAATGTGGGTGGACCTAGAGATTATCATATTAAGTGAAGTAAGTCAGAGAGAGAAAGACAGATATCATACGATATCACTTGTATGTAGAATCTAAATTATGGTACGAGTGAACTTATTTGCAAAACAAAAACATACCCACACACTTAGAAAACAAATTTATGGTTACCAAAGGGGAGTGCGGGAGAGGGGTAAATTAGGAGTTTGGGATTAACATAAACACACTACATAAAATAGATAAGCGACAAGGATTTACTGTAGAGCACAGGGAAACATATTTAATACCTTGTAATAACCTATAATGAAAAAAATCTAAAACTATATAGATATAACTGAATCTCTTTGATGTACACCTGAAACTAACATAATATTGTAAATGAACCCTACTTCAGTTAAAAAAAACCATACAAAATAATAAAATCTGTTAAGTGCTGTAATGCTAAATTTCAAGTAAAAATGTTAATACAAGCTCATCATTTCTAAAAACGTCTAGACCTTAACTCAGTTCACTAGAAAGACTTAGAAGCAATGACACCACAGAAGAAATTAAACAATTAATACTGAACTCTTGCTTTCTGGTTATTGGTGTTATTAAAAGGAATTTAGGGCTCCCAGGGAAGATAGCTGATTTATGGCGTGGAGGAAGGACAGGTGAGCCCAATATTCTGTTTGGTGCCTGGAAGCAAACAAGGAAGGGCTGAGGGGGTAATTCAGAACACGTGGGAAAGCACCAGGATAATCCAGTTTTCTCCCTTCTCTTTGATTCAAGTGTCAACTGCTACAGTCATAGTTCCACAGGCAGATATTAATAAGGTCATGGTGCATCTGTTACCAAACTCAGATGTGGCTGCTTACAGCTCAAAAATCAATGCCTGAGAGGCGAGTGTTGGTAGAAAGGAAAACCAACACTTTAATGTTGCTTCTAATCAGAAAGACAGCAGTCTGCAGAGAAGGCGGACGCAGTGTTCCCAAAATCCAGCTCCAAAGATTCTACTCGGCCGTGAAATATTTTAAGAAGAAAAAGGAAAGTAATTTCAGTTAATCATTGAGATGGGGGGGGGGGTCAGAGTCATCACCATCCCACACTGTGTGCAGGCTTTTTGCTGACTTGTGATTTTTCTTTAGATGCTGTATTGTTCACACAGTCTGTTCACGAGATTACTGAAGGGGAAGCTGGGGAAGAGATCTGGTCATCTGTTAATTACTTATTTTTCATTTCTACTTCTTTGATCTATGGAAAGAACCAAGAGTTTAGGCAAGGTATTGTGTGATTAAAGGATGTGAGAGGTGCGCTAGGGCCACAGATGAGTAGGGCATGCAGGTGCCTGATTTAAAAGTTAGGGGAGGACTTCCCTGCTGGCACAGTGGTTAAGAATCCGCCTGCCAATGCAGGGGACACGGGTTGGAGCCCCGGTCCAGGAAGATCCCACATGCCGCAGAGCAACTAAGCCCGTGCACCACAACTACTAAGCCTGTGCTCTAGAGCCCGCAAGCCACAACTACTGAATCCACAAGCCACAACTACTGAGTCCGTGTGCCACAACTACTGAAGCCCGCATGCCTAGAGCCCATGCTCCGCAGCAAGAGAAGCCACCACAATGAGAAGTCCACGCGCCGCAACTAGAGAAAGCCCGTGTGCAGCAACGAAGACCCAACACAGCCATAAATTAATTAATTAATTAATTTTAAAAAGTTAATTAGGGGACTTCCCTGACAGTCTGGGTCCAGTGGTTAAGACTCTGAGCTTCCAGCGCTGCCACTGCAGGGGGTGTGGTTTGATCGCTCGTTGGGGAACTAAGATCCTACATGCCATGTGGTAGTTACAATGTAGCTTTGCTAAAGTAACAAGAAAAGGGGCCTCCAGCAGAGAACTTTTTCCCCTGCAAAGAGCTGTTTCCTGAGGAAAGCTGCTGACAAAACATGTTATTTTCAGATCTGTGTATACATAGTAAATACAGGGTTGGCATCTCCACATGTGTTACTGTAACTGGTAATCAACTCCACGCTCTTAGATACCCTGTATCAGTGCTATTATACCATAGAGACACGTCTAGTGTAAATTATTACAATTAACATTATATTGAAGGAGGGAAGTATAAAACAAGAAAGGCACGCCTGTCTAGGTGGCTTGAATCTTGGGTGGATTTAAATGATTTTTGTATATAATAAGCAGTCTCTCCTTTGCCTTGCTGAATGGATTCTCAAACCAAGTAACCAGTTTTCAAGGTTCAGTCTGCATAGAGCAAACAAAAGCAATTAAAGCAAAAATAAATGTGATGAAAAGAAACAATTACTCAGTCTGTGGGTTTCACGGAGAGCACACAGTCAAGTGTGAGAGAGGTGATATTCAGACTATGGTTTCTTTTGTTTTAGTCAGTTCATTTGCATTTTGAAAGTGAATTTACTGGTTGAAAAAGTAGCGCAGAAACGAAACAAATTACCTCACACCCAAAACTGTAGTAATGTTTTTAAAGTATAGTACAAAAAGTTACACTGTTCTGGTGGGCAACTCTATTTCTTTTTGTATTCATGATAATTGTATAATTTAGATATAACTAAAAGTGGTCATTTATTTTCTAATACTTTCTTCTTCAAATTAAATGCATTCCCTTATGTAAGTCAAGCTCAGTGATGTGTGAATACTTAGAAAAACATGACAAAGAAAATGAAATTGTACCTTGACCCCAAATTCAAATATCCTTTCCTGATTACTACATGAAAGAAAAGAATGTAGCAATATGATATTATCTGTGTTCTATAACATTCTTAATTCTTTGGTAGGTAATTTTACAAAAATATCTCCATTTTCCAATCATTTCTTTTCCATGTGGGAAAATGAGGACTCTAATTTTATTTTTTAAAACCATGTATCATATAATTTTCTGAACTGTATCTTTATCTCCAGCCAAAACCCTTGTCTCTGGTTAAGAATGGGAGCATCTCACCCATTTCAGTGGCTGTGTGGAGCCTTCTGAGGCTAGTAAATCTGTCATCTCTAAATGCCATTTTACAATTTTGGGAAATAACATTACAAATTATCTTCAAAAATGGGAAAGGACACCCAGATATGTTTAAGGAATTCTTACTTTCTTTTCTCCGAAAATCACACTGTAAAACTCTTATATAATTTAGATAATATTTAATCTTTTTCTTTTGGGAATCTATCAAAATTATAAATGTAATGGCATTATGTGCTTTTACACAAGGTAATCTACATTTCTTTTTTGTTATCTTCTAGTACAAAGTACGGAATATGAAATTCGAAAACATAAAATGGGGAGAAAGAACACAAAAGGGAATCACATAATCACATATATTTTGTCTTATTTCTTTTAGCATTTATTTGTATTTCTGTATTTTTTTAAACTGATGGCAAGATATGCAGGTGTGCACATGTGCATAGTTTCTTTCGTTCAAAATAATATTGGGATTTTTTTTCTCACGTCATATTTGTCTTTTGAAGGATTATTTTGTACCTGCAGAGATTCCATAATGAGAGTAAATTTAATGGTCCACCTCATACCTGAAAACCATGATATTTAGCTTTCCGCACTTAAATTTCCCTTATGAGGGACTTCCCGGGTGGCACAGTGGTTAAGAATCCTCCTGCCAATGCAGCGGACACGGGTTCGAGCCCTGGTCCATGAAGATCCCACATGCCACGGAGCAACTAAGCCCACGTGCCACAACTATTGAGCCTGTGCTCTAGAGCCCGCGAGCCACAACTACTGAGCCCACGTGCCACAACTACTGAAGCCCGCACTCTTAGAGCCCGTGCTCCGCAACAAGAGAAGCCACTGCAAGAGAAGCCCGTGCACTGCAACGAAGACCCTACACAGCCAAAAATAAATAAATAAATAAAATTTAAAAAGTATATATAAACTTTCCTTATGGGACTCTTTGCAGTCTCAACTTTATCATTTTGGTATTTTACTGCAATACAGTCCATTAAGTGGAATTATTGTGACAAAGTATAAAGTTTTAGGATCATTCGTTCATAATGCCAATGCTTTTTTTTTTCTGAAAAACAGTCACAGTAATAATATTGCCAACATCATTGCACACAAATGTCTTGTTGGCCTGTCGTTTAACCACGGATTGCCTTTTTAAATAAAAACAGTAATTTTATCAGAAAAACTTGGGTCTCATTACTTAAAGGACACATCTTACTCGTGTGAGGAATAAACAACATTTTTTTTCATTAATGGCCCTGTGCAGAACTGCTCCGAGCTGTTCCTTGGTGAGGTTTTCTGTTTTTATTTTAGCTTAAGTTGTTCGGCATGCTGTGTTGAGAACATCAGCCCTTTTGCAGCTGATTCAAACGCACGTGGCAGCCGACATGTCCGTAGTGTGTATTTTTCCCCTGAGGATTTTCACCGACCTTATGTGCCCGGCTGCTGCTTCTCCATTCTGTCTGCTGGACACCAGCTCAGCTCTGTCCAGCCCAAAGGCCATCTGTCCAGCAGGGAGAAAAAAAGCCAACTGGTCTCCATCCCTCACAGAGCCCTTGCCCAGGTCTGCCTGAGGACCACGCAAGCTCTTTATAATTCTTGCCATGATGCCCATCTGTGAGTCAAGGATTCCTGTCCCATGATGAAAAAGTGCTGAAGGTTTGGTTTCTCCATCACACAGGCAGCAAAGATGTGCCGGGTGGCAGGGATAAATCCAACCAGGTCATCCATCAGTTTCCCTTTCTGCTAATTCACCTGATAAATGGCATGTAGCCTACGTGATCAGTTACTTTAAACTTTTGGGGGCCAACTCCTGATTTGAACTATTTCCCCCCCATCTTAAAATTACGTGCTTCCTTTACAATAACCAGGGCAAGCTTTATTTTCTATTTTTAAAATTTAGGTTTGGAAATTTAGGTTTTGTTTCAAAATCTGGGTTTTGCTGACTCGCCAGCATCTTTAGTCTCTGTTCATACTTCATGGATCATCATGCATGCTTAAAATACATCTGTGTAGAAAGACTATGTATACTCTCTCCTCAGGAAATATGGAACATAAATTTTTAGATGCCTGGAATAATCAACCACAGAGATTGTGTTACCAACTTGTTATTGGACAAAAAATTGGAAACTGAAAATCTTACTCGGAGATTTACTTTTAGCTTTGCTTTAGGCTCTGGTTAGGACTCTGTGTTCTCGCTGCCAGGGCCTGGGTTCGATCCCTGGTCAGGGAACTAAGATCCCACAAGCTGAGCAGCGCGGCCCAAAAAAGAAAAGTACTTTTAGCTTTGCTTCAATGTATACGGTATTTAACATTTTATTTATTTTTCGTTTTTAAGTGATGCTGCCCTTGAAGGAAAAGAAAGGAAAGGGAAAGAATGGAAGGACAAGGAAACAGAACAAAGAAAACTTCTTGGTGAAAATGGAGCAGATCCCCAAATCACAAACACATCTTTGCAGGGTGAGGCACCTGGGAGCCATCCTCAGCTCTCATGGCTCACAGATTTTATGAAGGAAAAGCAACTTTCTTCAATGGGTCCTAACAAAAAAACAAGACCTCTTCACACCCGGGGCTCGGTGGGAGTGGACGCTGCTCCAAGCATCTCCCAGTATCACCTCCCGGGAAGACAGTGAGGAGGGTTATGTTCCTCTCCCTTTTACTTTTACAGGACCAGGCGCTGAGCAGGGATGGCCCAGCCCATGGGCACAGCCTTAGGAAGCCGAGAACCTGAACTGCAGTAGCTGGGCTGCAGGACCCGTGCGTCAAACCCCGACTGCACCCAGCTCATTCAAGGTAATGTGGCAAAAGCATACACACAGACGCACACAAACGTGTTCTCAGATCCAGACAGTAACGGTTGGATCTTGAAGCTCTATTTATGTGCAGGAGTTATTTTAGGAAACAATATTCCTGTTTCATTTTAAACATAGTTATTGGATTTTCAGTGGGAAATAGAAGCATATCGAAATGCACGTGTGTATATAAATATATAAATGTATAATGTGTATATAAAAAAGCATAGGCATATGTGTATAGATATATGCATACAAATTTATATAAATATAAATGTGTATATATAAAACATAGGCACAGGTGTATAG
Organism: Monodon monoceros; assembly: GCF_005190385.1. NCBI lineage: Eukaryota > Metazoa > Chordata > Mammalia > Artiodactyla > Monodontidae > Monodon > Monodon monoceros. Next base: position 7,841,927 of record NW_021703779.1, on the reverse strand, counting down.
ATATTTATATGTAAATATGTGTAAGTATATAAAAATCTATACAGGGACTTCCCTGGAAGTCCAGTGGTTAGGACTCTGCGCTCTCACTTCCGAGGGCCCAGGTTCGATCCCTGGTCAGGGAACTGCAAGGTAACTGCAACTGTACAAGCTGCACGGTACAGCCCAAAAAAGAAAAAAAATGCATCTATATACATATGCCTGTCTTATATGGACACATTACTTATATTTTGATGCTCCTATTTTCCATGGAAAATACAATAATTATGTTTAAAATAATACAGAACTAACACAACACTGTAAAGCAACTGTACTCCAATAAAAAATTTTGAAAAAGAACTGAGATAATAAATTCCTGCTGTCACAAACCCCCCCAAAAATATAGAAATATTTTCCCTAAAGTAGCATATATGTATGTATATCCACACATAATATGTACATATATAAATAAGCATATGCATCGGTGTATACACTTATATATGCACACATGCATACGTATTTATATGAATCTATATACACGAGCCTCTGTTTACATATGCACATTTTGATATGCGTGTATATATGTACAGAGTATTCTGATACTTCAGCCCAATAGCTGCAGGCATCCTCCATGAACGATTTAATTAGCAGGTGCACACACTGGCCCCCGCTTCCCAGCGAGCCCTCTGGGTGGGTGACGTGTGGACAGACAGCCGTCTGTGGATGAAGGACGAGATCACCATCTTTAGCGGTTTGTAGCTAAGCACAAGCCCCCAAAGGCAGGGAGAGCCACGCTGTATTTCAGGGAGTTTTGAAACAGGGGCCAGGAGAAGGCGTGCACAGCTGCGTCCAAGGGACCCAGGGATGCTTCCCAGGGACAGTGACATGGAAGCAGAGGCGAAAGGACAGGGAGAACATGGCCGGGGCCACCGCCGGGGGCGACACAGAGCGCAGCGGCACGACAGCTCTGTGGCCAAGATGGAGACCACCAGACACTAAGTTTTTCACGTCTCTGAAACTTCCTTGGGGACCTTTCCCAGGGACTTTACTTATGTCTTCATCACATGCACGTTCTCCTTTTCTTTCCTGACATCCTTATCAGCTGTGTCATCGTCGTTTTCAGGTCCTTGTCTATTAATTCCATGTCTCCGGCATTTCTTGGTTGGTTTGCTTGTGAAGGGCTCTGCCCCAGGAGTACCACCTGCTGACCCCTCCCTAGGCAGCCCCTCTGTCTCCAGGTGTCACGAGGAGACCGGGCAGGCTTCGGGACTGCCCCCCGGGCAGTTCACCGGGGTCCTTGTAGGGACCGTCTCCTCTGTCCCATCTCCCAGGGACCCAATATCTGAGAACAGCTGTCTTTTATCTTCCATCTGTTTGTTCTACTTTTATGGCAAGAGACACTTTCCGTTGTAGTTGCCACCAGACGAGAAGTCTGCAAATAAAGTTCTCCAGAGGTGAGAAAGGATCTCAGACTCTGGCCGAGTCGTGATTTGTGCGTGACCAGGTAAAATTAACCACCAGAGAGCAGAAAAATGGAAGAGTCTAGAAGTTCACACATGGCTGGGAAGACTTTGCATTCCTATCCACCCAGAAAATCAATATAGTATAATAAACACACACATCTGTATACCAGGACGAGTTATAAGAGATGATGAATGAATTCTCATGGTCAGTGGCATAAGTCAATGCACTGCTTTCATCATTAAGAAAAACCCAGCTATGAAAAGAAAAAGCGTAGTGCTTTTACATCTCTGGGGAGGGGGGCCAGGGTTCCTTATCCTACGAGAACTGAAGGGTCATTTTGCAGAGTGGCTCCGTCTGGGGACCACAATTTGAGTGCCACTGCTAAACGTCATCTAGAGATACACGCATAAGGAAGACTTGTGTCAGGAAATGGGTGGTAAGGATACATGCTGCTTTCAGAATAGTGGACGAGCCAGGAATGGTATTTGCTACAGCTGCTATAACAAAGGACCATGCAGTGGGAAGCTTAAACAACAGACATGTTATTTCTCCCAGTCCTGGAGGCTGGAATCCTGAGATCAAGGTGTGGGCAGGGCTGGTCCCTCCTGAGGCCTCTCTCCTGGCCGTGTAGATGGCCGTCTCCTCCCTGTGTCCTCACAGGGTCGTCCCTCTAAGCGTGTCTGTGTCCTGATCTCCTATGGGATCAGGACCCACCCTAGTGACTTCATTTTACCTTAATCTTCTCTTTAAAAGACCCCACCTCCGGGGCTTCCCTGGTGGCGCAGTGGTTGGGAGTCCACCTGCCGATGCAGGGGACGCGGGTTCGTGCCCCGGTCCGGGAAGATCCCACATGCCGCGGAGCGGCTGGGCCCGTGAGCCGTGGCCGCTGAGCCTGCGCGTCCGGAGCCTGCGCTCCGCAACGGGAGAGGCCACAACAGTGAGAGGCCCGCGTACCGAAAAAAAAAAAAAAGACCCCATCTCCAAATATAGACACATTGGGAGTTAGGGCTTCCACATATGAATTTTGTAGGAACATAATTTAGTCCATAACAGAGAAGAACAGATGGATGGGGATTTTTAGATTTTTTTAAAAAGCACATATTCCTCTGCAAAGCTCCAGCCATCATGATGCATACAGAATGTCCAGTAACTAAAACATCCCATCCAAAGAACACTGTGTAATATGTACAGGTTATAAATCCATCAACGTTCCTAGCAGCTGATGGTACGAACGATGGACCCATCTGCTTGCTTAAATAAAGTTGCAAGTTATTCTGACGGAATTAAGTAAAAACGCTGCTTCGTAGTTGCTGAAACATCTACTTTTATCTTGCCGTAATTCACTGAATAAAAAAGTACTTATGGGTACATGTTTGAGGAGCAGAGTATCCAAGCTGTATCCGCTGGATTTGCTGATACATGATTAAATGTATCAACCGATACAGAATCATGCACAGCCCTTAGAGTTAGATTCTGATTTGTCTCTTGCTTTTACGTCTTTCAGCCTTCCTGTTACACAAGATCACCAAGGCAGAAGTTTACGGTAAGGATCAGTTCGAATGGTCACTGGGGTCTTTCCTGCTCGGCTTTTCTGCTGCATTGTCAATGGGTCTGGAGCTGGCTCTGCACTGTTTGCAGAGCTGCTTTCGTTTCTCTGGTCCCTGGGCATGTCCACAGATGATGCTGTAACCTGGACATGCTCTTCTCTCTGCACTCCTCACGTCTCTTTAACACGTCGGTTGGTGTTTGTATTTTTCAAGCATGCGTCCCTTGATGAAAGCTTGCGATCAGCCCTTTGACGTAACCTAGGGTGTATGAGGGTCGGACAGCAGGTCCTGCGTGCTGACTATAGCAGGTACACTGGGATGCTTTCCACGAGTTCAGGAGAAGAGCACTTAGTGGCCTCACGTGGAAGAAAACTGCAGGCTCCTCTCTGGGTAAATTCAGAGAGATGTCTGCAGGTGATAAAGCCAGTTGGAGAGGGAGTAGGTAGATGCTGCCTTAGTAGCTGCTCTAGGGGATCTTGACAAGGACACAAGCTAAGCAATAAGGATGCTGCAGAAGGAGCCCGCTCAGCCCTCCCTTCATCTCAGAACGCACCCAGCGATGGGCAGACGGCTGCGTTCCTGGCACGCCTTACAATTCTACCAAGACGCCAGGCAACATAGGAATCATTCACAGGATGCCTCCTACGTATTTATTCCAACGTTTTCCAGTTTAAAGAGGTAGTATTTTTTAATGCATAAGTCAAAAAGGTGGCCCCGAAACTTTGTCAAGGTGATGTGTATATCTGAGTGCATTTAGTAACGAAAGAAGACATTCAACCTTCACGCTGTTGCTGCTGCTGGAGGCGTGGGTTTCTGAAGCTGTGAGGTGCCCCCTGTGATTGAGTCGGTGTGATAGAGCCTATCGCACTGAGGGCAAAAAGACGACACATGCATGGGTAAATAGATGGGTAGACAGACACATGGATAGGTAGGTAGATGAATGAGTGGAGCGGTGGATGGATGGATGGAGAGAAAGATGATAGATAATAGATGATAGATACGACAGGCACATAGATAGAGATAGATAAGTAGATAGATAGATGAATAGATAGGTAGATAGATATGATAGGTAGATAGATGACTGATAGCCAGCTAGCTAGCTAGACAGATAGAATAGGTAGGTAGATAGATAATAGATGATAGATAGATATGATAGGTAGATAAATGATAGGTTGATAGACAGAAACATGGATAGGTACATAGATGAATGAGTGCATAGGTGGAAGGATGGATGGAGAGAAAGGTGATTGATAACAGATAGGTGATAGACAGATAGATACGATATGCACATAGACAGAGATAGATGTGATAAGTACACAGATTGGTAGATAGATGGATGGATGATAGATACATAGATCGATACGATAGGTAGATGATTGACAGCAAGCTAGACAGACAGACAGAATAGGTAGATATATAGATAGATAGATAGATAATAATAGGTAGATAGATACGATAGGTAGATGGATGATTGACAGCTACCTAGCTAGCTAGACAGATGGAATACATAGATAGAGAGATGATAGATAGATAAGATAGATAGATAGATGATACACAGCTAGATGATAGATACATACGTGCATACATACACATATATACATACATACTTGGCTGCATAAGAAACCACTGATTTTGATCTTATTTCCCAAAGCAAAGTTAGAAATAAGCATTTTATGGAACTATTAGAGGCACATATTAACTGCTCCCTCTGGGAGACCCTATAGAGTGGCAATGGGAACATCTCAATGCACGGAGTGCCTGCGAATGAAAGATCTCTTTACTGCATGATCAGGACCCTTTTCTGTGAGTCAGAACCCGCATTAATTATCTGACACGCTTGTGTGTCAGCTCTCTGTGGCTTTTGTCCCATCCTCTCTAAAATGGGGGGCTGGCGTTCAGCGTGTCCTGAAGTCCATTCCTGCCTTGAAATATGTATACCCTGGCCCCTTTGTGCGTTTACGTGTGTGCTCATCTACTGGGGGACTGAGGCATGAAAAGGTCAAGCTTGGTCTTCAATGCTTCTGGACACACACGTTCTCAAATTTAAGGAAGTTGGCCCAGTGTTAGAACGCAAGCAGTAATCTCCTCCTTATCTTCAAGGAGATGTGAACGGTGTAACTCTTATAAACACAATATCCTAGTTGTAGTAACACTTTAAAAATGGACATCCATCTTCATGAGAAAGGGTTTGGGTTTCTTAAATCCGTGATTTTCAGAAGGGAATTGTGAAGCCCAAACTCTGTATCCTAGAATGTTCCCCTTTGTGAGACAGCGTGATGCAATTTCTCCTATGTTGGTGATATTACTTTGCCTTTGCCTGTATGCTTATTTGCACTAATCATTGCCATAAAGTGATAAACTACAATGTATACAAAAATACATCTCAGACTATGAAGATATAATGGATTTTTATGAGAACAACGTTAAGTGTTTGTAACTCCATCAGTGAAAACGAGAAGGCACACGGTTGAATTCTCACTGGGACAAGTCTTACAAGATTTTATAACAGCATGACATCTTGTGACGGTCTGTTTTATGTGTCAACGTGGTTAGACTATGGTGCCCAATTGTTTGGTCAACCACCCATCTACATGTTCCTGTGAAGATACCTTTTTAAATGGGGTTGGTAGACTTGAGTATAGCAGATTATCCTTCATAATGTGGATGGGTTTCATGCCCTCAGTTGAAGGCCTGAAGAGCAAAGACTGAGGTTTTCCTAAGAAAAAGCAACTCTACCTTAGCTGGATTGCTATCCTGCAGGCTTACCTGCAGCCTTGCTTGCAGGTTTTGTAGTTGAGCACTCCCACGATCCCACAAACTGATTCCTTAAAGTAAATATATATTTCCTATTGGCTCTGTTTCTCTGGAGAATCTTGAATAATACAAATATCTTGACTAATACACATTTATACGATACAAGTACTCATGAATAACCATGAATGACAGTAGACTGAATCTTGGCTAACACGACCTGGTATCTCAGATAACATGGTCTTCTTTATTTGCAAGTTTATTTCCTAATCCATTTCTGATTCTCTGAAACTCAACAGCCAGGAGTTTTATGCTTACACCGCGCATATCGTATGACACGCATCTCTAAAAAACATGCATATGTTTTTTATCTATTTTAACTATTAGAGGCACATATTAACTGCTCCCTCTGGGAGACCCTATAGAGTGGCAATGGGAACATCTCAACTCCTCCACTATCTTTTCGTTTTTTTTTTTTTTTTTTTGGTTTTGGGGCCCCCCCCTTTTTGTGGCCTCCCCCATTGCAGAGCACAGGCTCCGGACGCGCAGGCTCAGCGGCCA
>NW_021703779.1:7794644-7835528 GCF_005190385.1 Monodon monoceros | reverse complement strand
CAGGGAAGCCCTCCTCCACTATCTTAACCTGAAAAGCACAAACACATTTGGTAAGATTTCTATTGGGCAAGGATGAGCCTCGGGGCAGCAAACTAAGATATCTGGAGAAGTATTGTTTTCAGGGAAGCCTCTTTGGCTGATTAAAAAAATGACAACAGACAAGGCCACAGATGTTTTAGTCAGAGTTCTCCATAAAAGCAGGACCAGCAGGACATGTGGATATAAATATAGATGATATAACCGATATCGGTGTCGATGTAGGTGTAGGTGTAGGAATAGGTATGACATAAAATATAGATTTATTACAAGAAATTGGCTCAGGTGATCACGGAGGCTGCAAATCCTCATGGAGAACAGAGGCTGCAGTGGGCAAACTGGAGACCCAGGAGGGCTAATGGTATAAGTTCCAGTCTGAAGGCTCAAGAGGCAAGAAGAGTGGATGTTTCAGTTGGATGGTGAGAGCAGGAAAAGGCTGATGTCCCAGCTCAACCAGTCAGGCAAGAGGAGTTCCCTATTACTCAACGTTTTTGGTCATTCAGGTCTTCAACCGATTAGATGAGGCCCACCCACACCGGGGGCGGGCACTCTGCTTCACTCATTCTACCAATCCAAATGCTACTCTCATTCAGACACTCCCTTACAGACACACCCAGACTCCTCTTTGGTCAGATATCCAGGCACTCTGTCACCCAGTCCAGTTGACACATAAAATTAAACAGCACCATGGGCCCTAGAAATGTTTGTCTTCATGAGACTTTTTCTCCATGAAGGGAACAAAACAATGCCAAGGGGGAAGAGATCGGGGAAGGGATGCAGTGGGAGTCTGGGGTTAGCAGATGCAAACTATTAAACAGAGAATGGATAAACAACAAGGTCCTACTGTATAGCAAAGGGAGCTACAGTCAATATCCTATACAAAACCATAATGGAAAAGAATATTAAAAAAAAAAAAGAAAAACAAACGAAGAAGTCCACTCAAGGATTATTTTTTTAAAGTCTTTGGCAGAATGTCTCTCTCTTTGACGTGGCTATTTTGTATCTGATTGCATCCCAGATACTGTGAAGCTGCCTGTTAATGTGTAGATTTCTGTCCTACAGAAAACAAACCTTAAAGTTTATGGGTTTTGTATCTAAACTAGTAATTGTTTTCTAACCTACTTCTTTTTTTTTTTCGCTGCACGGCACGGCTTCGGCAGTCAAAGTGCAGAGTCCTAACCACTGGACTGCCAAGGAATTCCCTCTAACCTTCTTTTTTAAAATGCTTTTCCTGATGGACCATACAAACACATGTCCCTCAAATGCTCTTGGAACTGGCTTTACCATTGAAAGTATTCTTCCATTGTTTTAGGAAACCAGGAAACATATTCACATGTGTTCTTTGTTTGCACGTGGCAGGGTTTTAGCATCGTAAAGATTAGATTTTGCCATCGGAAAGCGAAAAAAAGAAATTCAAAGTTTCCAAGACCCAAAGATATCAAGGGGAGGGCACTAAAATGGACTTGACACGCAAGTGATCAGATATTGACTTTTCAGGGAAGAATGTGGAGGGGCCATGAGAGATTTCATAACACGGAAGGGTCAGCATGTAATGCTTCGGGAAAGGTAGCTGTGGTGCAAGGCATGGGGCTGACTGAAATACTGGAAGATGAAGCAGGGAACAGGTAGAAAGCGAGTGTGGTGATCTGGGTGTAATTAGGCAAGTGAGGAGAGGAGACATGGGGTGACTCCATGAAGGAAGATGTGAGACAAGCTGAGAGCTTTTTGATGTGGTTGGTGTATTCGTCTCCCAGGGCTGCGGTAATAAATTACCCCAAACTGGGCAGCTTACAACAACTGAAATGTCTTCTGTCACAGTTCTGGAGACCAGAAGTCTGAAGTCAAGGTGAGGGCAGGATTGATTCCCTCTGTGTGTGTCTGTGTCCAGTGTCCCCTTCTTGTAAGGACACCAGCCATTGGATTAGGGCTCCTACCATGCAGGATGACCTCCTCTTAACACGGGTACCTCTGCAATGATCCTATTTCCTGACAAAGCCACGTTCACAGGTGTGGAAATGAATTTGGGGGGATGCTCTTCGATCAGGTACAGTTGGCAAGTTGTCAGTAAACAAGAGGAAATAAGGCGTGTGATGCCCTGACCTGTGCAAACTACTAATTCTGTGCTTTTGTATGTATCCTGGTTCTTGCCTAAGCTGTTTCCCCTCATACTCTGCTGTAATGTTGAAACGGTGCAGGACCCTACGGTCCTTCCCACCATGTCTCCAGCCTGCCTTCTGTCTGTGGAAAAAGTTTAGCTGAAGAATAAGTTTAATCAGAGAAGTGAGAAAATGCAGAAGCGAAGGAAAACAGTCAAGGGAGACCAAATAATAATAGTTTAGTCATTAAGCAAAGTCAAGGACCTTTTAGTTCCTCCTCAAGGGCTAGAGATCATACTCTGAGGCACATCCTGTGAGCTGTCTTATAGATATTGAAACCCCGCCAAGAAGTGAACTACATGACCACCATAGTCGGCCTCAAAGAAATGGGAACAAACCAACCCTGGACCTGAGAATTAACTGTACTTGAAACAGTCAAGATGCCGCGGATGAGACCCACCGATGACCAATTTCAAGATGACGGTCAGAGCTGACAGCGCTCTTTCTGCCTGGAACCCACTCTGTCCATCTATAAAAGCTCTTGCCCCGATTGTCAGTGGATGGCGGGAGTCAGCCTTTGGACAGGAGTCCCCCCAACCCGGTTGCCGGCATCCAAACTAAAGCAGACTTTCCTGTCCACCAACCTGGCCTCTTTATTGGCTTTGGAGGAGCGAGCAGCCGGACCCCGCTTTCGGTTACATCGTAAGGGTTCACGAGAAGAGTGACTGACCGAAGGCAGGGCTCTGACGGTGGGTGTACTCATGGTGATGGATCTGCATCCGTCACACCGTGCTTACAGCTGTGAGCGTCTTTCCTGCCAGCTCCTCTGGGCTGGGGTTATTAAAAACTTACAGTAAATTCTTGCCCACACTTCCCTCCTCTTTTGGGGTGAAGTTTTCAACATTCTCAGGAAACGCCAGCTCGGTTCAGTGGGGACTCTACAGGTGTCCCTGCCCGGCTAGGCAGACTTTTAAAATGAGATACCTCTAAAGAGTCTTAAATTCCAGAAAATTGGAACGTCTGGGCCTCCCCACTCGAGCTTACCAATTGGCAAAGGTTGATCCTTGCAGCCTACAGTGTGGCGAGAAACCATCGGCTGTTTAAAACTGCAAGATACAGGTCCGTCAGACAAAACACACACAGTGGAAAGTCGAGAATGCCTCAGAATAGGAATCCAGTCTGTCTACTTAATGCTAGTTACCGCCGTTTACAGTACAGAAAAAAAAAATAGAGGTAAATATTGAAAGTTAGCTAGGTAACATTTTGCTTAATGACCAGATTAAAAGAAAACAGTAGGTAGGTAGGTTACAGTATACAATTTCTTTGTGGAATTAATAAGTAAAATTAATTCTTTTTTTTTTTTTTTTTGCGGTACGCGGGCCTCTCACTGTTGCGGCCTCTCCCGTTGCGGAGCACAGGCTCCGGACGCGCAGGCTCCGCGGCCATGGCTCACGGGCCCAGCCGCTCCGCGGCATGTGGGATCCTCCGGGACCGGAGCACGAACCCGCGTCCCGTGCATCGGCAGGCGGACTCTCAACCAGTGCGCCACCAGGGAAGTCCAGTAAAATTAATTCTTAAAAAAACTGGAATATAAGGCAATATTGCTTGTGGATTATTTCACGTCCTAGAATTTTTAGTTGCTTAACAAACAGGAGTATTGAAGGCAAGAGTGAAAAGGAAAATCTCTACCTCACAGTAATAATGGTAATACGGTAATAGCCTGAATTAAATAACTTTTCTTTTAAAGATAAATGCTGTTTATAACATTATTTAAACTATCAGACACATCCTTAGTCATTTAAAATGATTTGTGGCAAAAGCGTTGGGTCTTTTCATTTTCCAAGTCCTCAATTCTCTTGAAAGTAAGCAAACAAACCTCCAAGCATGTGTATACGAAAAAAGGAAGATTAAAGAACACAGCATACAAAATACTATGTTTTGGACTTCCCTGGCGGTCCAGTGGTTAACACTCCACGCTTCCACTGCAGGGGGCGCGGGTTCCATCCCTGGTTGGGGAACTAGGATACTGTGTAGCGCACGGCTCGGCCAGAAAATTTAAAACATAAAATAAAATATTAAAAAAACACAAACTACTATATTTTTCATCATGAGAGAGAACTATAAAATGATGCCTATGTGTGGACTGCATTTTAAATTCCGTTTTGTGGACCGAAACAAAACCCACTCAAACCCAAAGCATTATTAAGTTAATCTCCTTTAATATCTTATGTCATTCTTCTTAAAGGTTTGGACTCTTTCAACCTTCCGATAAGTTAAAATCGCTGCTCTCCGGCTGTACTGGGGGTTCTTCTAATCCAGCTGTTGCCTGAGCCCAGAGACTCAGTCTTAATCTCAGACCCCAGTTCTGGAAGTGGGACCACTTCCCCTTCCCTGCCCACAGGTTCTGGCCTTGCTGTCTGGGTTCGTGTGTCACCCCTTTAAGACTTTGGTTGTGTGTTCATCTTGAACCCTACAATCTCTGGTGGGCCCAGATGGGCTACACGATACCTGTGAATGGGACGGGACCTTGCGGAGAATAGGGTGTCTGCTGTGGGCGGACCATAGCGTGGAATAACGTGGCAGCGTGTGAATGATGCTACCTGAACTCGCCATGTGGTCACAGGCTGGGCCCTTGGGGGCTGCCACGTCCCCACTGCCACCTCCTTGCCCATGAACCAGCAGTCACATCTTTCTCAGCTTCCTAGTTCCTCACTGCCGGAGAGATGCACAGACCATGGGATTGAGGTGCACAGCTGTGATCAACTAGGAAGGTCTCAGGCCGGTGTGCCCAAGCTCTTGGATCCAACGTGGACCTACTTGTGTGTCTTCTTTCGTGGTTATCATGCTGGAGTCAAAGCCATCTTAAACCCAGGCTGAAGGGTTCTCCTTACCAAGGTGGAATCCAGTCCCTACTGGTTTGCTAGAATATCTCACAAAGTACCACAAGCCGAAGGGGTCAAACACCCAGAATCTATCCTCGCCCGGTTCTGGGGCCTGGAAGTGAGACCAAGGTAGCCACAGGGTTGGTTCATCCAGTCCTGGGAATTCTCCCCTCCTTCGGTCTCTTCCGTATAAAACAGCTGACCAGGGCTTCCCTGGTGGCGCAGTGGGTGAGAGTCCGCCTGCCGATGCAGGGGACACGGGTTCGTGCCCTGGTCTGGGAGGATCCCACATGCCGCGGAGCGGCTGGGCCCGTGAGCCATGGCCGCTGAGCCTGCGCGTCCGGAGCCTGTGCTCCACAACGGGAGAGTCCACAACAGTGAGAGGTCCGCGTACCGCAAAAAAATAAAAAAAGAAAAGAAAAATAAAAACAGTTGACCAACGTATGTTTGTCCTCAGAGCTCTGTTTTCCAGAGTTAAACTTCAAGGACTGAAATGGAGTTTCAATGTTTAGTTCTCCACTCATATATTCTTAACAGGGGCGTATTTTTTTTTTTTTTGGTAGAAGGTGCTTGAATATATATTTTAAATTTTATTCCATTAAGTGTAAAGTTTCAAGACTTCTACAAAATAATCCCTCTGTGTGGAGGGAAGCATTTTGTTTCCAGTTGCATGCAACGCAGTTACATCTTTCAGATAGAAATTATATTATATATTATATATATTATTTATATATAAATATGTATAAATTTTACATATAATTATATCTGTATATATATATATATATATATGACAATCTGATACAAACTAGTATATATAGAATGGATAAACAACAAGGTCCTACTGTATAGCACAGGGAACTATATTCAATATCCTGTAATAAACCATAATGGAAATGCACATATAAAATTAGATATAACATTATACATATTATATATAATTTTAATATAAAATTTAAATGTCATACAAATAAAAATATAAAATTTACACATCTTTATATATGTAGAAAATAATCAAAAAATGGAAAGGTTTATGGAGTGAATTCTTATCTACCAATCACCCAACTTTAATAACTTTCAACTCATGGCTAAACTAAATTCATCATCGTACTCCTCGTTTCTTCTTTCTCCCTTCAGATTATTTTAAAGCAGATACCAGGTGTGATAAAAAAAAAATAACATCCATTACTCATATGTAGGTATTGGGGAATTCTCTCTAATATATAGGAGCCATTAAAAAAATAAATCCACAATTTCTCTGGCACACGTAAAATGTTGCCCATCATACTTAAGACCACAAACATCTAATCAGTGTTTAATTTCCTACATTGTCTTATACATTTTTATTATTGTCACGATTATTAATAGTTTGTTATTATTTTTTTTTGCGGTACGCGGGCCTCTCACTGTTGTGGCCTCTCCCGCCGCGGAGCACAGGCTCCGGACGCGCAGGCTCAGCTGCCATGGCTCACGGGCCCAGCCGCTCCGCGGCATGTGGGATCTTCCCGGACCGGGGCACGAACCCGTGTCCCCTGCATTGGCAGGTGGACTCTCAACCACTGCGCCACCAGGGAAGCCCAATAGTTTGTTATTTTGAAACAGGATCCAGCTCTGCTCCACACGTGGTACTAGGCTGGCATCACCCTTTTCTCTCATAATTACATTCTCCCACTCCATCTCTCTCTTTCCCTCTTACAATGTGTTTGTTGAGGAAACAGGGTCTTTTTCCCTCATATAATTTCCCACAGTCTGTGTAATTATGACGCCCTTAGAATTTCCCACGGTCTTTTGTTTTCTTGCGAACCAGTCGTTGGTTTACAGGTTTGATCCGATGAGCGTTTGATTGTTTCAGCAAGATGATCTCCATCAGGAGGTGCAAATTGTGTGCATTTTTTTTCTTTTTTGATAGGAAGCATCCTTGGTAGTCATCATTTAGAGGTTAGAAAATAGGGAGTTTCGGGACTTCCCTGGTGGGTCCAGTGGCTAAGACTCCGTGCTCCCAATGCAGGGGGTCCGGGTTCGATCCCTGGCCAGGGAACTAGATCTCACACGCATGCCGCAACTAAGAGTTCCCATGCCACAACTAAGGAGCCTGCGGGCCACAACTAAGGAACCTGTCTGTCACAACTAAGACCCGGTGCCACCAAACAGATAAATAAGTATTAAAAAAGAAAAAAGAAAAGAAAATAGGGAGTTTCTATTTGCCTCATTCCCTTGCATTGATTAGCTGGGCTATTTCTGTAAAGAGACGATTCATTGCATCTACTATTAAGCTAAACTGCGGTAAATTCTATTTAAGAAAGGGGAAATGGTGTATTATTTCACTCTGTCTACCAGGTTGCAAATTGCTTTTCCCCATTTGTTTATTTAAATGAAATCGCAGAGACTTCTTTAACTTTGAATATCCGATGCTCACATTTTTTCACAGGATGCCCATGTGGGAATATCTGTTACTCTAAACTAGACAGGATACTTTTTGCATGTCTGCAAAGCTCCCTCGACAGTGGAGCGTAATTAACTGAAAATGACTTATATCTGCATTGCATCGGGCATTGCCAAGTGAAGCAGACAGGCTCTTTCCCCTCATTTTCTGTACCGCATTTTTCCAACTTTCTTCCCCTCACTCAGGGTGGAGACAAGTGGGTGGGGGGTGGTACAGACCCGCTTTGTCCCCCTTGAATAGTTTAGAAATCTCATGGACCACTTCACATCTCAACATTACAGTATGTCTGGCAAAGGCTTAGCTGGACATGGACTTCCCCCACTCTCCACGTATTCAGGTCACAAGTGGAACAGCCATAGCCCTTGTAGAACAAGAGGACAAAATCTCAGCTGTCACTGTAGCCAGTTTTTCTATTTTCATTACACTCCCTCAATCCCTGTCACCACACGCTTCACTCAGGGATATCTTCACCTACTTTGATCAGGGAATAATCTCTACTCTTCTTTTCCAAAGTCCCCTTCCTACCCTGGAGATTTTCTCTATTTTAACCCAATCCTCATTTGCCCTTGGAGCTGTTGTAAGTTATCTCTCCACCTTGGAAACTGGACTAAGGAATTTGGACTAAATCCGGAGGGTTCTGGGACACCATTAGAGAGTTTTAGTCAGAAAGCCAGTTGAATGGATAAAGAAGATGTGGTACATGTATACAATGGAATATTACTCAGCCATAAAAAAGAATGAAGTAATGCCATTTGCAGCAACATGGATGGACCTAGAGATGATCGTACTAAGTGAAGTCAGTCAGAGAAAGACAAATATATGATATCACATATGTGGAATCTTAAAAAATGATACAAATGAACTTATTTATAAAACAGAAGTAGACTCACAGACATAGAAAACAAACCTATGGTTACCAAAGGGGAAAGGGGGTTGGAGGGATAAATTAAGAGTTTGGAATTAACATATACATACTACTAAATATAAAATAGATAAGCAACAAGGATTTACTGTAGAGCACAGGGATCTATACTCAGTATCTTGTAGTAACCTATAATGGAAAAGAATCTTGAGTATATATGTATATATGTGTGTGTGTGTTTGTATATATATATGTATATCTGAATCAGTTTGCTGTACACCTGAAACTAGCACAACATCGTAAGTCAACTATACCCCAGTATAAAATAATAATTTTTAAACGTTAAAAAAATAAAATAAAGAAAAAGAGTTTTAATCAGAAAATGATATGTAGAGGCTGGACTTTGGGCACTTTCACTCTGCCTGCAGGATGGAGAAATATTTGAAGAGGAGTAGAGAGGCAGAGATATCAGTTAGAAGCTTAGAAAAGAAAAGTCAAAGAACAAAAAGGTCATGAGAATGATGAGGGAAAATCATATGGACAGACTGGAAAGTGATTACAGGGATATCACTAACAGGCATTGGGAAGACGTGAGGGGTCTGGAGATCCACATTCTCTGGTTACAGCCAACTGCTGGCTTGAGGGTAGATTGGTGACTTGGCATTCACTGGGGAACCCTGGCAGGATTGGCCTTGGAGATGATGAAACCAGCTTTATTATTTTTTTTAACATCTTTATTGGAGTATAATTGCCATCTGTGTTAGGCTCTAAAGGTTCTTTCCATTTTACAGATGGAGAATGTAAATCTGTTCCATATAGGACTGAACTGTCCACGGTCACCCAGGCCATTGCACAGCTGGGATATGAATGCACAACTCCCCCCCCCCCCCCCCCCCCCCCCCCCCCCCCACCCTCTCCCTCCTCCCTCTTGCGTCTCCCTCCCTCCCACCCTCCCTATCCCACCCCTCTAGGTGGTCACAGAGCACCGAGCTGATCTCCCAGTGCTATGCGGCTGCTTCCCACCAGCTATCTGTTTTACATTTGGTAGTGTATATATGTCATTGTGAAGCCAGCTGTAGACAGAGGGTGTTTAAGGTGACACAGCTAAGTGATGGTTCAGGTGGGTTGCTGAATTTGTCATCATGGGCTTAGGGGAGAGAGCTCTTGCGGATGTCAACTCAGGAGTCATCACCAACGTGGAGATGGTAAGTGACATCATGGCAGCAGATGAAGCTCTCATCACAGAAGAGACCAAAAAGATCATTCCCACTCCTGACTTCCAGGCAGAAATCTGAATGTGAATCCCTCACGCCAGCACGCTCTCCCGTATCATGTAAGCAGCACCAATACTATCTCCATTTAAATGTGTGTGTGTGTGTGTGTGTCAGCGTGTGTGTCAGCGTGTGTGTGTCAGCGTGTGTGTGTCAGTGTGTGTGTGTCAGCGTGTGTGTGTGTGTGCACCTTACGTGGGCACTCTGCTTATTCTATCAAAGGGAAGAAGATGTAGCTTTGTACAAAGAACAGAACCTTTAGAGCCTAACACAGTTGAATGCAAATCACCGATTAACACCCAAGACCACACACGTACCCAAGCAAGTGCTAAGAGTTGTAACTTACAGTCTCCTTTGCCTGAAAGGTTGAGCGAGTTCAGGGGAGAGAGGGAGAGGGTGGAGGGGGGGAGTTGTGCATTCATATCCCAGCTGTGCAATGGCTTGGGTGACCGTGGACAGTTCAGTCCTATATGGAACAGATTTACATTCTCCATCTGTAAAATGGAAAGAATTAGGTCTTTCCAGTAGGGCTGATGGGGAATAAATAGCTTACATGAGCAGAAAGCAGAGGACAAATGCTATCATACACGTCAACTGAGCGCAGAGGCTCCGCCCCTCAAGGACAGGAGAGCTTCTTGTACGGAAGAAGGAGAGTCTTTGTGGACATTTTTAGGGGGTACCTTGCCTTGGCCGGGAAAGCAGCAGAAATGGGGTTGAGCTGAATTGCAGAACGTGACTTCATGCTCCCGGATGTTGAAGAGTCAACGCCTCACAACAGAGGTATTAACGTTGACTATTCAGGAGCCTTGCGTCCACTATACTTACGGAAAGGAGAGACATGTGAATTGTTGGAAAAGGCACAATTGGACCAAGACGTGAGCTAAAGACTGGACACTAAGGATCCCAGGCAGTCAGTATATCAGAGCCAGACGCAAAACAGGAAACTGTCACACACACGACCACAGAATCCCTGAGACGTTACAAGGAATAGTTATTTGAGATGAACCGAATTCCCTTATTTAAAATCTCAGAGAGCGACGGCGTCGCGGGCTGCGTGAACTGGGGGTGTCTGGTAGCTAGCTGGTGCACCTAGTGGAGACCCTCAGGACATAACACTGCTGGGTGGGAGGAACTGGGAGATTGCGACTGACATCTATACACTATTGATACCATGTATAAAACAGACAACTAATGAGAACCTGCTGTAGAGCACAGGGAACACCACTCAGTGCTCTGCGGTGACCTAGATGGGCACGGAATCCAAAACACAGGGGACATATGTACACGTAGAGCCGACTCACTTTGCTGTACAGCAGAAACTAACACAAAGGTGTAAAGCAGCTCTACTCCAATAAAAATTAATTATAAAAAAATAACATTGCTATTGCAATGGTGGTAAAAGTAGTCCCTGATGTTTTCATAACTACTATTATTGATAATTACAGAGAGGTACTCTTCGCCTATAATCTGTACTGTAAACAGGAAACCCTTCCGTCCTTGCAAATGTGCTCTACTGACAACATACACGTCTTGTACCATCCTTTGCTGACTTTTCCAGCACTTTCAGCTGAATTCTCAGGCAATATCCACGCATAGTTCGGATACCTGCACGTGTGCTGAATTGCCTCTGGCCTGAAACGCTCAACCAGAAACATACACTAATGCACAAAGTAGTGGCACCATGGAAGCGTCCTTCTTTTCCACGTTTTAGTGTTAGTGGCTCCTGTCATTTAACCGTTTTGCTTTGAGATGCTAGTATGACAGAATTCAGCACGTATGGCAGTATGATGCGATGGAACTGAGGTTCTCTTTAAAAACCAGAGGGTCTGAGTCTGATGTCAGGGCCACCCATCCTGTCTTGTGCAACCTTTGAGAAGTGACAGAATGTCTTAGAGCTTTGATTTCTTCGGATGTAGAGTGGAAAGAAAAGCTTTGCCAATGCCACAGATTCATGGTGAACATTAAGGTGGTACCACATGCAAAGCGCTATATTTCTATCAGGAAGATGGGAACCCAAGGCACCATTTTTCTCACAGAGGTCAGAAGGTCCAAAGCCCTAAGACGCAGATTTTACTTAGAGATTTACAGGAACACTTTCCAGATCTTTCTTCTTCCTACTGAGTGTGGTGAAGTGAGGAATGGGTGACTACTTTTTGCTAATTTGACAAAGTCCTCAATCTTTCCCACTTATTCATATTATTATTAAATAAGAAAGGGGTTTCAAATACTCACATGTATTTGAGAAAGCCCCAACCCAGAATATTAACTCAAAAAATCTCTAAGAGTGCACCTGAGACTTCAGTATTTTGTGAAATCCCCTCAGGTAATTCTCATATGCGGGCAGAGGTTCACAAAGAAGAGACTTGGATAGATGAAAATGACAACTTCACCAAACTCTATAGTTCTCCAAAATCAACCTGACCTATAGACGGAGTGATTCAATCCTTACCATGTATGTACAAATCAGTGTCTGACTCAAAGCAGACACTAGAGGGATGATGAAGAAGGAAAGAAGGAGACAGAGGAAGGAAGGAAGGAAGGAAGAGAAAGAGAGAGAGAAGAAAATATGTGCAACATTAGAAAAATGCATTTGTCATGTGTTGTGTGCAACGGTAAAGTTTGTAACTTTCGATTGACTGAACTGTCAAGAGACACAAAAGGTAAGAAATACAGCATATGTTCAGCCCTATAAGGGGAAGATTCATGACATTTTCAAGGTTTGGGACATTAAAGAGACTTTTGTGAGGGAAGATTTCTGGAGCAGAGTCCAGATGGCTCTGTGGTTGGTGGCGTTTATTAATGTGCAGAGATATTTTTATAACATCGTGACATTCCATAGTTGTCAATGTTCATTAAGAGGAAAAAGTGCCCTGAGGTTCCTTTAACACTATTAATGATTAAGTTTTTAGCAGCCATAATTAAATTCCATCATAAATCTTATTGTTAATCTAAAGAAACAGAAGATTCCTGGCAAAAAAAAATCAGCTAGAAATAATTTAAGATGACAAAGTGAATTTCCATATAATATTAAAGGGCTTCAGATGCATGCATATAAAAGCCAAATTTCCATTAAATTAGCAGGTGTTGAGCGCCTACTATTCGTGCAAAAAACAACCCTTTATATTTGGTCATTTTAAGTCGACCAAAGTCTGCTGAAATTAATGTTATTATTTTGAGTTCACAAGGAAAACTGAGAATTAAAGATATTAGCTTTTTGATCAAAGTTATGCTCTTAGGTACACCCCCAAATGAATCACATATGATTAAGGATCAAGGTTGTGAAAATTGCCCCAAAATGTCCTATCCTATCACCCATGACATATATATGACATATGTCTTGGGGACTACACCCCGTATAACAGAAATCTGCTCACAGATGTTTAAGCACCTTGAAGAAAAACAAATTAAGTATTTGCGAAGGCTTGGTCATTGAAAATATTCCCCTTAACTCACTCATTCACAGCAGACACATGAACACTGCTGTCTGAGGTATGTGAGCAGCTCACGGTGGCCGAGGGGCGGGAGGGTGACGTTTGGATCCAGTGTGATGCTCCTGTACGCAGCATCACCATTGAGCTGAGCGGGGTGCACAAAAGGACGATAGTAAGTCAGGTGCTGATTGGTTCTTTGAGATCAATCCCGAGGATTTGGGGACATACTGATATCGACCGTCTTAAACACTGTGTTCACTTTTTAAAAATATATATATATATACATTTATTTATCTATTTTTGGCTGCATTGGTTCTTTGTTGCAGTGCACGGGCTTCTCACTGCGGTGGCTTCTCTTGTTGCAGAGCACGGGCTCTAGGCGCGCGGGCTCAGTAGTTGTGGCACGTGGGCTCAGTAGTCGTGGCTCGAGGGCTCTAGAGCGCAGGCTCACCAGTTGTGGCGCACGGGCTTAGTTGCTCTGCAGCTGTGGGATCTTCCCGGATCAGGGCTCGAACCCACGTCCCCTGCATTGGCAGGCGGATTCTTAACCACTGAGCCACCAGGGAAGCCACACTTTTAAAAATACAATTAACTCGGAATTTATTCAGTGTACCTGGTTGCAAGACCCGTCACAAATGCCCACTTGTGTTTGGCCAACATGGAGATGAGCCTGGGTGTCATTTGATGCTGGTGTTCTTGGGAGGGATGATAGCGGTGTAGCCCATCCCTGGAGAAGGCAGGTCACGGTCCCAGGAGAGGTGGTCCGTGATAAATTGAAACGGCACCTCATTTCACTGCCACGGCATCCGGTGCAATAACATGTGTGCTAAAGGAACTGGAATATTTTAATTTCGACACTCCTACCGCATTCAACAAGACCACCCAGTCTTAAACAAGCTTAACCACAGATGGAGAAAAAATCCAGAAGAGAGAATCCAGGAGTTTTTTTGCTTTTTAAACCAACATTGCAATTAACAGCAAATCAGAATTCTCTTTTTAAAAGGAGAAATTCCAAAATTGTTTTTTAATCAACATTGGAATTAATTGCAAATCAGAATTTTTTTTTTTTTTTAAATTTTTGGCCGAGCCGTGAGGCATGCGGGATCTTAGCTCCCCGACCAGGGATCAAACCCGCGTCCCCTGCAGTGGAAGCGCAGAGTCTTAACCACTGGACCTCCAGGGAAGTCCCCTGAGAATTTTCCTTTTAAAAGGCGAAACTGCAAAATTTATTTGACTGTATTCAATCCCAATTAACTTATCTCTCACCTGCCTTGTTTGCCGATCCCGAAAACCTCCCCAGCATTTAAGGAGCTGTGAAGTCCAAGTATTTACAAAGCAAAGTGATTCCAATGCCACAGAAATAGGTGGTTAACTTCCTTAAAGCGTTTAAGGTTTCACCTAAGAAAAGGCACCATAACTACGTAGAAAGATTTATTGATTCCTCGGAACTAGACGCTGGAGAGGAATCTGTTATTTATGCAAAGACAAATATTTGGGTTGGGTAACTGAGCGAACCCACTTGGCTTTTGGGAGAGGCCCCGCCCTCTCCTGCTGTCTGGCCTCACTGCAGTTGCCCTACGGCGTTCGCTGGCTCACCGCCAGCGTGTCTACGGACCACATTGAAAGATCAATGAAGTATTAAGGAAGCAGAGGCAGCTGAGCCATTGGCAGCATCGTGGAGTCCCGGGACCGCCCAGGGCTGTGAGTGAGAAGCGCACGGCTTGGCCGTGTCTCTTCCCATCGCTCACGACCCACGTCGGGATGCAGAGATGCTGGGAGGGCAGACGATGCCCTCGGCAGACACCTCTGAAGAGAGGGGAGGAATTATTGACAGCGCTCGCTCGCAGGGCTCCTTCGTCAGGCGCGGACCAAGCAGGTTTGTGAGCGAAACACTGGAATTAGGAAGAGAGGCTCTTCAATCTGAACAAGCCCTAAAAATAACTCCAGGTGGGAGACAAAAGAGAGCAACCTCTGAGGCCTATCTTCCATTTCAGCAGAGTCCCGGCTGGGGAATGGAGGGCTAGTTTTGTAACAAAAGACATCCTACTAAATTACACGAGGGCTGGTGTGTGGCTGTCTGCAGGCGTGCACCCGGCGTGGCTTCCAGTCTCTACTGGACCTGCAGGTCGTTAGGAAAAGTCCACCCGTATTTGAGGACAAGTGGCACAGATAGTCTTACCTCCTGGTGGTCAGGTGAGGGTTTGTCTTCCTTGGGTCTTTTGAATAAGAGCTATAAAGACTTCTTTGCAAAAGCCTTTTTTACTTTTTTAAAAAAGAAATCAGTGGCGTGCATGAAAAGTGAAAACGGCAAATCAAGATGTTTAAATATAAATGCCTACGGGGGATGTTCAAAGGCACGCTTCTGAGAGCCTGAGCCTGCTGGCTGGTCTCTTCAAGGGGCGGGTGTGTACTGGACAGAGCTCTTCACCTTTGCTTTATCAAAGCCTGCCTGGCCGGGAGGGAGGGACCGCACCCCTTCACTCCAGGCTGCCCTACCCCCACGATAAATCGGATCACCCAACCCTGTTCTCCTTCTTGATGCGTATAAAGGGAGTGATGCACACATGTTCATTGCCAGGATTTCTCCTTATGATTTAAAGCTATTACAGGACTTCCCTGGTGGCGCAGTGGTTAAGAATCCACCTGCCAATACAGGGGACAGGGGTTCGAGCCCTGGTCCGGGAAGATCCCGCATGCCGCGGAGCAGCTAAGCCCGTGCGCCACAACTACTGAGCCTGAGCTCTAGAGCCCAGGAGCCACAACTACTGAACCCGCGGGCCACAACTACTGAAGCCCACGCGTCTAGAGCCCGTGCTCCGCAACAAGAGGAGCCACAGCAATGAGAAGCCCGCGCACCGCAACCAAGAGTAGCCCCCGCTCGCCGCAACTAGAGAAAGCCCACGTGCAGCCACGAAGACCCAACACAGCCAAAAATTAATTAATTAATTTTTAAAAATTAAGATATTACAAAGTAAGAGGCATCTTTGGGCCAGGTTTGAACAGTGCGATCCTTATCATTTGACCCACCTCACGCCACTTCATATTTAACAGCATCTTAAGCCAAAATGGTTGCATTGAAGGCAGAACATAGAACCCAAGGAAGAGATTTTTTGTGACCTCAAAAACAGAAAAAGATTTGGCCTTTGGCTTTGGCAGGACATCGCTTATTCATGAGGAGGGATAGTACTCCCAGCTTTAGATGCCAAACAAGGGGAGGACGAGATGCTTGTGACCTGGCTTTGGAAAATTTTCATTTTCAGTTCAGTTTTAGGTACTCACGATCTGAGGACCTCCTAAACATTAAATTCCAGATGAACCCAGGGGTGCAAACCCATTTTCAATTTCAGGAGATAAATAGTTGATGGGTGCATCCCTTTCGAGCCCTCGGGATCAGCTAAGAAAAACGTGCATGGAGAACAGGATAAATGGGCAAAAGGGAAGGTTGACTAGGATGGAGTAGACACACTCACCCCACCGTTGGTTCCTGTTACAACTAACCCTTGGACAGAATATGGAAAGCAATGGCATGAGGACTTTAAAGGTGAGTAATAAGGAAGGGGCAAGAGACGGAGAAGGAAACCAAACCTCAAAGAAAGGCCAGGCAACAATGGGCTCAGGGTGCTTCTCCTGCTGTATTTCCCGGCTCGTGGCCAGCTGGACCCCCAGGGCTGTGCAGCCCACATGGACAGAAAAAGCACCAAGGAAACCTCCTTATTGCGTCAGAGTCCCAGGGAGAGTAACCCTGCGGGGCACAGCTCAGGGCTCTGTGCTGGCCCCCCTCCAGCGAGCTCTAGGGACAAAGCTTTGTCACAAACGGTGGTGACAGTGGTTGCAGTCGCACTCCAAAGCTGGCTTCCCATGCCCATCTGTCCGGGGAACACATAGCCATGGAAATGAAGGAACACCCTGTAGGAGGTAAAACCCTGGGTTTCCAGCCAGAGCGCCAGGAAAAGGGTTCCCTGTGAGAGGAAGATTGTTGGCACAATCAAGGAGAGGAAGAGCTTAGACTAGGGGCTTCTTTGACACTATGTGTGATGCCCTTGGCCGGCCCGGAGCCCTGTTTATGTGGAGGGACTGACATCAATAGAGCAGAAGCTACAGTAATTGTAGAAGATAAAGGCTACCACCCAGAAACCAGACTGGCCCTTTGGAGGTACCCATGGGGGACAGACTAAAAAATAACACAGCGCAGTCTTGGAAAATTAAAGTTGGAACTACAGCCCCTAAAGGCAAGTTAGAATTTGTGATTTGAAAGTAACAAAAGCACATACAGTGGAATATTACTCAGCCAGAAAAAAGAACAAAATAAGGCCACTTGCAGCAACATGGATGGACCTAGAGATTGTCATAGTGAGTGAAGTAAGTCAGACACAGAAAGACAAATATCACATGGTATCACTTATATGTGGAATCTAAAAAAAAAGCGTACAGATGAACTTATTTACAAAACAGAAATAGAGTCACAGATGTAGAAAACAAACTTACGGTTACCAGGGGTAAGGGGGGGAGGGATAAACTGGGAGATTGGGATTGACATGTACACACTACCATATATAAAATAGATAACTAATAACGACCTACTTACTGTAGAGCACAGGGAACTCTACTCAATACTCTGTAATGACCTATATGGGAAAAGAATCTAAAAAATAGTGGATATATGTGTATGTACAACTGACTCACTTTGCTGTACACCTGAAACTAACACAACACTGTAAACCAGCTATACTCCAATAAAAATTTTTTTAAATAAATAAAGGGTATAGTATTTAAGTTATACTAGATGAATAAGTTCTAAGGACCCACTGTAAAACATGTTCACAGTTACCAATACCGTACTGTACACTTAAAATTTTGCGAAGAGGTTAAGATCTCCTGTGAACTGTTCTTAGCACACACAAAAAAATCTAAAAAGACCCAGAAAACTTTAGAAAATCTTCTTTAAAGTTCTGAAGGAAAATAACTGTCGAACCAGAGCCTCCGTCTAGCAAAAAATTGCCCTTTAGGAATGAAGCTGAAATAGACGTTTCAATTCAAGAAAAACCACAATACACTGTCTCCAAGATCTGCTTTTTAAAAGAAATGCTAAAAGAAATTCTTCAGAGGGAAGAGAAATTATAACAGAGGGAAATGTGGAATTGTCAGAAATGAAGAAAGAAAAACAGAACGAGTAAATACTTGGGTTCATATAATACATCATTTTCCTCCTCTTAAGTTCCTGGCAGTAAAGAAGCCTGTTGAAAGTAAGAATCACAAGGTTGTCTGAACATTTTTTAAAATAGTCATCCCTCAATCTCCACAGGGTGTTGGTTCCAGGACCCCCTCAGATACCAAAATCTGTGGATGTTCAAGTCCCTTATATAAAATGGCATAGTATTTGCATAAAACCAACACACATCCTCCCACGTACACTTTAAATAACTCATCTCTAGATGACTTATAACACCTGATACAATATAAATGCTATGTAAATAGTTGTAAACACAATGTAAATGATATATAAATCATTGCTGGACTGCAGCAAATTCAAGTTTTTTTGGAAATTTTGGAAAAGAATTTTTTTCTGAACATTTTTGATTCGCGTTTGTTTAAATTCGCGGGTGTGGAACCCGCTGATATGGAGGGCTGACTATAAACCTTATTTTTCAGAACGGTTTTACGTTCACAGCAAGATTGAGCAGAAGGTACAGAAATTCCCCCATACACCCACTTCCCCTACACATGGAGAGCCTCCCCCATTACCCACATCCCCCCACCAGATGGTGCATTTGTTATAATCAATGACCCTACATGGACACGTCATCATCACCCAGAGTCTGTAGTTTACATTAGGGTTCACCCTTGGCGTTGTATATTCTATAGGTTTTGACAAAGTGTATCTCTCCATCTGTCTGTATCATCTTTAATTTCTTTCATCATTGTCTTATAGTTTTCTGCATACAGGTCTTTTGTCTCCTTAGGTAGGCTTATTCCTAGGTATTTTATTCTTTTTGTTGCAATGGTAAATGGGAGTGTTTTCTTAATTTCACTTTCAGATTGTTCATCATTAGTGTATA
The DNA here is from genome assembly GCF_005190385.1 of Monodon monoceros. Classification (NCBI taxonomy): domain Eukaryota; kingdom Metazoa; phylum Chordata; class Mammalia; order Artiodactyla; family Monodontidae; genus Monodon; species Monodon monoceros. Next base: position 7,816,454 of record NW_021703779.1, on the reverse strand, counting down.
GGAATGCAAGAGATTTCTGTGCATCAATTTTGTATCCTGCTACTTTACCAAATTCATTGATTAGCTCTAGTAATTTTCTGGTAGCATCTTTAGGATTCTCTACGTATAGTATCATGTCATCTGCAAACAGTGACAGCTTTACTTCTTCTTTTCCGGTTTGCATTCCTTTTATTTCCTTTTCTTCTCTGATTGCCGTGGCTAAAACTTCCAAAACTATGTTGAATAAGAGTGGTGAGAGTGGGCAACCTTGTCTTGTTCCTGATCTTAGTGGATGGTTTCAGACAAAGGTACAATGACAGGTACACATCATTAGAGTATCGGACAGCATATTTTCTTGGCCCTCAAAATCTTCCGGGCTCTGACAATTCATCCCTCCCTCCCCTCTACCTCCTGGCCGTCAATGATCTTTTGCTGTCTCCATAGTTTTGCCTTTTCCACGATGTCACAGAGTTAGAATCATACAGTAACCAGTCTTTTCAGATGGGCTTCTTTCACTAAGTCCTATGCATTTCAGGTTCCTCTGTGTCTTTTTCTGGCTTGATAGCTCCTTTCTTTATAGCTGAATAATATTCCATTGTCTGGATGGACTACACTTAATTTATCCATCATCTACTGAAGGACATCTTGGCTTCTTCCAAGTTTTGACAGTTAGGAATGAAGCTGCTATAAACATCTGTGTGCACTTTTGTTTTTAGTCTAATATGTACTTCCTTGCATTTTAGTAAAAATATTTGAATTATGAAATTCTAGTGAAGCAGACTGTACCAGTATTTCTGATTACTGAAGTCCACTGCTCCCATTCTTTCTGACTTTTCATTAAAACTTTTTTTTACTGTTTTGCACAAATGAAAATTTGAATAAATCTCACATTAGACTGATTACAACTGGAATTCACTAGATTCAAGGTCTCTTTGCCTCTATTAATGAAAAGAATTCATTTGTATTTTGTTTGCAGAATTCCTCTGCAGTGACTGCAAATCCTTACTTGCTTGGAATTCTATCTTTCTGTAACAACATTCGCCAAGCCATGGGTGTGTGTGTGTGTGTGTGTGTGTGTGTGTGTGTGTGTGATTCTGCTTATGCTCAGTGTTAATGGCAGTAGGATGTTAATATGTGACTGTAATTAATCTCTATCATCTAGATGAATGCTGCCTTTTAAACTTTCTATGATGAAATGTTCTATAAAACAGAAATGTTTTATATCTGCTCTATCCAATACGGTGGTCACCAGGCACAAACTTGACGTTTGGCTGTTTGAAGTGAAGAATTGAAGATTCCATTTATTTTAACTTAAATTGATTTATATTTAAATTTACGTAGTCATATACAGATAACAGCTGTCAGATTAGACAACATAGCCCTAAAAAATGTTCCTGTTGACTCACTGCCACATTTCCTATACTAATTGTTACTAGTTGTTCGCATGTCAATCACAAAGTTAAATATCACATAGGATTTTTTCTTTTTTTTTCTTTTTTTTTTTTCAGTAGTCATGGCTCACGGACTCAGTGGTCGTGGCTCGCGGGCTCTATATGCAGGCTCAGTAGTTGTGGCACACAGGCTTAGTCGCTCCGTGGCATGTGGGATCTTCCCGGGCCAGGGCTCGAACCCGTGTCCCCTGCATTGGCAGGTGGATTCTTCACTGTGCCACCAGGGAACTCCCACATAGGATTTTCTAGCACAAAACTTTAGACAAATTTGTATAAAATAGAAATATTTCCTGGAAAACATTCTAGATATTACACATGGCATCAGATACAAAGATTTTCTCTCTGCCACTGGCCACAGGGGTGCAATAATTATGAACTATATATCTAGTGGCTTTGTATAAAATCATGTAATTAACATTTTATATACCTTACACATCGATAACAATTTTTTGTTACAGTACAGATGATTTACAATGTTGTGATTATTTCTGCTGTGCAGCAAAGTGATTCAGTTCTACATATATATACATTCTTTTTCATATTCTTGTCCATTATGGTTTATCACAGGATATTGAATATACTTCCCTGTGCTATACAGTAGGACCTTGTTGTTTATCCATTCTATATATAAAAGCTTACATCTGCTAACCCCAATCTCCCACTCCATCCCTCCCCCAACCCCTCTCCTTGGCAACCACAACTTTTCTCTATGGCTGTGAAACTGTTTCTGTTTCATAGATAAGTTCACTCATGTCATAGTTCAGATTCCACATATAAGTGATACCATATGGTATTTGTCTTTCTCTGTCTGACTTACTTCACTTAGTATGATCATCTCCAGTTCCATCCATGAATAACTTAAATTTGGGGCTTCCCTGGTGGCGCAGTGGTTGACAGTCCACCTGCCGATGCAGGGGACACGGGTTCGTGCCCCAGTCCGGAAAGATCCCACATGCCGCGGAGCGGCTGGGCCCGTGAGCCATGGCCGCTGAGCCTGCGCGTCCGGAGCCTGTGCTCCGCAACGGGAGAGGCCGCAACAGTGAGAGGCCCACGTACCACAAAACAAATAATAATAATAACTTAAATTTGAATGAAAAAAATATTTTAAAAAAATTTGAATTCAAAATTATTTTTCTTTTTGGTGTCTGTCTTGAAATAAACTTGTCACTGGTGCGGTTTCCCTGTAATGTTAATATTATTATAATAGTAATCCATTAATATTAATATATCATAACATAATTTATCTTATACCTATTATAATTTAGACAATAATACTATGTTGATTTTATATGATTATACTATTAATATCATGTTCAAAACCCAGCAAAATATATTTAATAGTGTATGTCATCTCCAGGAATCAGGGGCAGAAAGGTTAAGAGAGGATAAGAAATGTCCTTTTCTTCGAGCCAGCAATAAGTAGGGCTTCACATACAGCCTAGAAGCGATGTTCTTTTCTTCCTCTTCAAGGTAATGAAACATCTCAGTAGCCTGAGCGACAAAAGCAGCATTTTATCACCAGCAGCCACAGCATCTGAGATCCAAGTGCATCCAGGATGTGGTACCAACTGGAGAAGCTCACGGGTCCCTTCATCAAATAATTCTACTGCATCCCACTGATTAGTTTGCTTTTGCGTTTGTTTACACCCTTACTGTTGAGGGAATTGGCTTCTGTGCATTAACGGCTGGCATTCACACACAGGTATAGACTCTAGATCCTACTAAGTACTTGGGATCCTGATTCCGACGGGGTAATTTTAGGCACGGGGCAGTTTCTGGAAAGTTCTGTGCCCCAGCAATGGCTTTGCCTCAGAGCACCGACCTCTGCCCAGTGGCTAGTCATCATGACTGGCCTTGTCATCAGGCTGCAACATTTAATAAGGACTAAATGAAATTTGGGGCATTAAAAAAAGGAAACGGCAGCTTCCAAAGCTAGTTGAACACTCGGTTGCTTCCAGAGCTCAGATACCCTGGCCTGTATCTCCTGCTGTTTCCTACAGGACTCCCACTGCATCTGGACTGCTCTCAGATTGAAATTAAAACTGAGCAGGACCCTTTGGGATCCTCTTGGGTAGATGAGTCCCCCCATCCCATGTCCCCTGTCTCTTGAAGTGAAAGGCTTTGCTTCAGGCCTCTCCAGAGTCTCAAAAGGCTGGCTTGAGAGTTAATAATTAGGAAAATGTGAACATGATTGTAAGAATAGCTTTTGGGCTGGGAAACTGGTAACCATGTGTACAACAGATCAGCCACACAGCAGAGTCACAGAATCTTTAGTTCCTCCCTGAAGGACATAGATAACAATGTCTGATGCACATTTATAAGTCGTTTTTACGGAAACCAGGTTCCCACCAGAAGAAAACTCCTGACCACCAGCACGTAGACCCCAGACCACTTGGGAGCAGAAGGTTGATGACTGAGATTCCTGAAACACCATTCTGTTATCTCAGTACCAACCAGTCAGAAGAATGTCCGTGAGCTCATCACACACTCTGTGACCCTCACCCCTAATGTCGCCTTTAAAAACCCTTCCCTGAAAGCGCTTGGGGAGTTCAGGTCTTTTGAGCTTGGTGCCCTGCAGTAAACGCTGTACTTTCCTCCACCACAACCCGGTGCCAGTAGACTGGCTTTGCCGTGTGTCAGGTGAGCAAACCCAAGTTCGGTTCAGTAACTAGACATTGCAAAGCACCGTAATGAGTTGAACTGTATCCCTCAAAAATTCATATGTTGAAGTCCTAAACCCAAATACCTGAGAATGTGACCTTATTGGAAATTGGGTAGCTTCTGATGTACTTAATTATGACGAGGCCATTAGGGTGGGCTCTAATCTCATATGCCTGCTGTGTTTACATAAAGGGGACATCTGGGCACAGGCGTGCACACAGGGAGAAGAAGGCCATATGAAGAGGAAGGTAGAGACCGGGAGGATGCATCTACAAGCCAAGGAACATCAAAGATTTCCTGAAACCACCAGAAACTGGGATAGAGATATAGATGCGAGTCGTCCTCCTCGGGAGACCTGAGTCTCCCTCCTCCCTCTGAAGGACTCAACCCTGCTGATCCCTTGGACTCCTGGCCTCCATCATTACGAGACAATACATTTCTCTTGTTTCAATAAGCCACCCAATTTCTGGCACCCTGTTACGGTACCCCTCAGAAATGGATACAGCCTCCCCCAAGTGGGAAAGCTCGGACACATGGTGAGACCCACGTGCATCCCAGTCTGAGAAGATGAGGTCCAGAAAAAAGAAGGGGAATTAGGATCCTTCTAAATTCACATGTCCTGCCCTGGACCATCTTCTTCATAAGGTGAGGGATGGTGCGGATTTCCATTCCCCGTATGGAAATCTTGGGGACTGGACCTTCTCCCGTTAGAAGAACCACGTTAGAATCCAGTTCTCTGCGTGCACTAGTTTTATCAGTTTAGTGGTCAGCTACTTTTTTTTGCAGTACGTGGGCCTCTCACTGTTGCGGCCTCTCCCGTTGCGGAGCCCAGGCTCCGGACGCGCAGGCTCAGCGGCCATGGCTCACGGGCCCAGCCGCTCCGCGGCATGTGGGATCTTCCCGGACCGGGGCACGAACCCGCGTCCCCTGCATCGGCAGGTGGACTCTCAACCGCTGCGCCACCAGGGAAGCCCCGGGGTCAGCTACTCTTATGCACCTCGGCCACTGAGCTCTCGGGAGAGAACACCTGAGAAAGATGGTCCTGGCATCCACAAGAAGAAGCAACATTTTCTAGGCTTAGCATGATTCAAATTCCCATGTTTGTAGAGACCTATTCAGTCCTCTAAGGAACAAGCTGCAAAGCTTCAGCTCTCCCCCAGACTAATTTTATAATTTACACTCAACTTACCTCTACTGCCACAAACTCTCAAAGTTCTGCATTTTGATAATGGTTTTTGCTCATGTCTTGCCAACGTTCACTGTTCCACTCAACAGTTACCTTAAAATAAACATGTAGCCATCCTCCTAGATCAGCTATAAATATTGAGGGGCTATGAAATGATATTTATTCCAGATTCCACGCAACCACTTTTGTCTCTCAAAGATCTCTGCATAGATCTCACTCAGGATAGTCTATTATACAATCCATTTTTGAATCAAGAGCTTTGTATGAATATTGCAGCCAAGAGTTTGCACCTGCATTTCTTTGACGGTCTTGTATAGGCTCGCTACGGGAAATGTGGTCCACGTACCAGCAGTATCAGCACCATATGGGAGCTTGTTAGAGCCTTGCAGCACACTTGGTCCTGTCCAAAACATCCATAAGACATTAGTTCCACTCCAAACGATTCACGATATTTGCAGGACTATTTGGTCCTGTCCAAAACATCCATAAAACATTTGAACCACGCCCAAAGGTCCTTGATATTTGGTCCTGTCCAAAACCATTTGGCATGAACCAAACATGCTGATGGACATTTTGGATAAGACCGAATTTCAAGGACCTTTTGGTGTGGACCAAATGTTTGTGGGCCAAACATCTTATGCACCAAATATCGTAGGGACCAAACATCTTACGGACATTCTGGACAGGACCAAATGTCTGCTAACCTGTGAGAGATGCAAAGAACTGAGCCCTTCATCAGAGGTACTGAGTCAGACTTAGTGTTTAGGAAGTGGTAGATTAATAAGAAAAGTTGGTTATGATTAGCGTAAAACGCTAATGGTCTTAGAAGCTCTGCAAATTCACATATCAGGGATGTGTCATTGTGTGTCTGGACATCATGAAATTCAATGAAACCAAGTTAACAGAGCCACGAAACGACTAGGATTCATAAAAGGGTGGAGTGGTAAGATTCTAGGCAATTCTCCACGTCCAATCATTTATTCTTTCAAGTTAAAATTCAGGCATCGACAATTCCACTAGAACAATCTATTTCTCCTTACATATAAATCAGGCATGATTATTCTTAAATAGGAACACTCACACTGTGCGGATACTCACTTAAATTGAGACTGAATAATGGTTCTTGATTAACAATACATTGAACGAAACGGTGGGGGGAGGGGAAATCAGAGTGCTTCTCTGTTCATTTTGTGTCTCGAATACTTGAAATTCAGTTAAATGGCGCATTTGCTCAAACGAGCCCCGTAAATACCCCATTTCACTCAGGATCCTTTTTACTGAAGAAATCTTTCACATCGTACAAATTGGTATGAGGGTATCAGCTGAGGTCGAGACAGAAAGAAGATGGAATATTGAATTTTTAATTTATTATACCATCCTCCTAGTATTTTCTAATACTTTATGGCCGAGCCATTTTCAAAGGCTTATTAGGATCTGAATTTACCTACGCATCTTTTGTTTAAACTGATCGCCAATGGAATCCCGTAAATACTTAGCAACAGCAAATGGTGTGCTGCGGTGTTAATGCTTTGTGTTTGTTACTTTTGAAACAACATCAGTGCATGTGGTGTAATCAGAGCGCTAACTGTTCAAGTATTCGTAGGATCTGGAGATGTTTCCTTCATATAAATCTTAAATACATTAGAGTTCTATTTGGGGATGAATCTGATTTGGGGGGATTTTAAAGTATATTTATTCGAATACTTAATATTTACTTGCAATGTCACCCACGATACTGAAGGACGTTTATTCTGTATCTGTCCCTCCAGCACACCCTACGGGATGTCTCCCTGCACCTCGTCGGCAGACGCACAAATGTCACCCACGGTCTTTGCTGGTGAAGGGCGTTGTTTCTATGGAGGACAAGACAACTGCGAAGAAAAGGTAAGAAAATGTTCTCTGACCCATGTCAAATGCAGGTAAACGATGCTGACATTGGTTCTGCCAGGGACAGGATGTCATCTGATGGGGGATAGAGCGGGGACAGATATTTTTAAGGGAAAAAACAAGAGAGAAAAAAAGAAGAGCCATCAACATGAACTTATCTACAAAACAGAAGTAGCGGGCTTCCCTGGTGGCGCAGTGGTTGAGAATCCGCCTGCCAATGCAGGGGCCACGGGTTCGAGCCCTGTTCTGGGAGGATCCCACATGCCGCGGAGCAGCTGGGCCCGTGAGCCACAACTACTGAGCCTGCGCATATGGAGCCCGTGCTCCGCAACAAGAGAGGCCGCGACGGTGAGAGGCCCGCGCACCGCGATGAAGAGTGGCCCCCGCTCGCCGCAACTAGAGAAAGCCCTCACACAGAAACGAAGACCCAACACAGCCAAAAATAAATAAATATTTTTAAAAAAAAAAAAAAAACAGAAATAGAGTCACACGCATAGAGAACAGACTTGTGGTTACGGGGGGATAAGGGCGGGGAGGGATAAATTGGGAGATTGGGGTTGACATAAACACACTACTATATATAAAATAGATAACCAACAAGGACCTACTCTACAGCACAGGGAACTCTACTCAATACTCTGTAAGGACCTATATGGGAAAAGAATCTGAAAAAGAGTGGATATACATATAACTGATTCACTTTGCTGTACACCTGAAACTAACACGACATTGTAAATCAACTATACTCCAATAAAAAATTTTAAAAAACAGTTAAAAAAAGGAAGCACCGTCATTCCCTGGGAGCATATATACTTACTGCTACAAGAACATATTAAAATTCACTGTTCCAATTTTCCCTTGAGTTTCATGTTTAGAATACTTAGGAAGAGAACAAAAACTCTGTAAAAAAGTTTCGACAGTCTTGCATTACATACGGATTAAGTGTTCCTATTCGCTTTACAGGCCTGTGAAAATTTATACGTGCCTGTGTGTGTGTGTCACCCGTGGTGCCCATGGATTTTACCCTGGGCTTTCCTTTTTATTTTACTTTTTTAAACTTTTTTTTGGCTGCGCCGCGAAGCTTGCGGGATCTCAGTGCCCTGACCAGGGATTGAACCCGGGCCCCCTGTAGTGAAAGCGCCGAGTCCTAACCACTGCACCGCCAGGGAGCTCCCTTCCTTTTTAAAGACAGTTCCTTTAACTCCCGTTCCAAGGCACACATTTTGAGAAATAGATAGCGATCTTTCAGCGGAATGCTCACTACAATATTTCAAAATATTGAAATGTTGTGAAAGTAATATCTCAACATGTCCATATTTCAACATTGTATACATTTCAGTGGTTTTTGAAGGTCATGGTAACTCAAATCAACACAGGCATCTGTGATGTATCCGTAAAATGTGATGTTTGATCTTCATTCTTCACTTGCTTTCAGCACGTCTTCATTAAGCGTCTTTTTTCCAGCTAACTTTGAATACAAAAGCAGAGGTGTTTCTGAACCTTTGCCAAGGGCAGGATGAATGGGGTTATATTGGCAAATTCAGACGCAATGCTAGCGCCATTACCATAGTGTGTGGTCTAAGAATTTAATTTCTTTTTCTAGCTGTGCCGGGCAGAACAGATGTAGCTCCAGGCTGAAGTCCCTCAGTGTAAGGTTCTGCCTGGGGTTGAGACATGCCTGTCTGTCATAAATCCTCTCTTGCTCTTCTTGGAAGATCATGGCACCTCGAGCCAGTGACCGTGCTTGAAACACTATACTTGTCACAGAAGCAGGGAAAGCACAGCAAACTGGGTGGTTCAACTCCAGACTCGCTCACAGTTGCGGAGGCTCGGAGTCTGAGACCAAGGTGTCGGCAGGTGCCTGCTGGAAGTTCTGAGCGAGACTGATCATCGCTCCTGTCTCTGCCTCTGTTGTCCACAGGGTCTTCGTCTCTGTTTCTCACCATCTTTGCCATGTGTTCAGTTCTGCCTCTTCCTGTGAGGGCCCCAGTCATTGGATTGGAGACCACCCCCTTCTTCACTGGATTCTGTCCACAAAGACTCTATTTCCAAGTAAGGTCACATGGAGGGTCCACGTTGACATGGACAGTTGGTGGGGGGATGCTATTCCATGTGGTATACCATCACCCTTCCTTCCGTTGACTTTATTTAAAAAATTTTTTTTCTGATTGGAGTGTAGTTGGTTTACGATGCTGTGTTCGTTTCAGGTGTACAGCAAAGTGAATCAGTTATACATATACATATATCCACTCTTTTCTTAGATTCTTTTCCCATATAGGCCATTACAGAGTATTGAGTAGAGTTCCCTGTGCTACACAGTAGGTCCTTATTAGTTACCTATTTTTTATATATAGTAGTGTGTATATGTCAATCCCAATCTCCCAATTCATCCCTCCCCCCACCCTTTATCCCCTCGCAACCATAAGTTTGTTTTCTACATCTGTAACTCTATTTCTGTTATGTAGATACGTTCATTTGTACCGTTTTTTTAGATTCCACATGTAAGGGACATCACATGATATCTGTCTTTCTCTGTCTGACTTACTTCGCTTAGTATGATCATCTCTAGGTCCATCCGTGTAGCTGCAAATGGCATTTTTTCATTCTTTTTTGTGGCTGAGTAATATTCCATTGTATACATGTACCACATCTTCTTTATCCATTCATCTGTCAATGGACATTTCGGTTGCTTCCACGTCCTGGCTCTTGTAAATATTGCTGCAGTCAGTTGACTTTAGAAGGACACATCATGACAGAGTCTTACAACAGGTTCCTTGGAAACAGAAGCTGGGATTCAGGTTCATCAGGGATCCCTCATAAGACAGACACTTGAAAAAAGGGCAAGGGGCATTTGCAGCAATTTGGATGGACCTCAAGGGTATTTCACTAAGGGAAATAAATCAGATGGAGAAAGACAAATACCATAAGATTTCACTCATATGTGGAATAAAGAAACAAATGAAACAGAAACAAACACACAGAGACAGATAACAGAGTAGTGGTTACTAAAGGGGAAGCAGGGTCGGGGGAGAGTGAAATAGGTAAAGGGGGTCAACCCTACAGTGATGGATGAAAACTAAACTTTTGGTGGTGACCACACTGTAGTGTATACAGATGTTGAAATATGACGTGTTACACATTAAACCAACATTAGTTGAATGAAAAAAATATATAATGAAAAAGAATATGACAAAGAATATATATGTATAACTGAGTCACTGTGCTGTAGAGCAGAAATTAAACACAACATTGTACATCAATTGTACTTCAATAAAATTTTTCAAAAAGGAAAAAAAAAGGGCAAGGGGCAGGTTTGGGTAGGAGAGCAATGGAGACGCCACTGTGTAGCAGCAGAGGGTGTAGCTGGTGCCTAAAGGAACTGGGAAGAAGGCTCAGCTCTTCAGGGTATTACATACTGAGGCCAGGGGTCTCACCTTTTAACCACCCGCCCCCTCAAGTCCTCATTAGCTGAAACCTGTAAGTGAAACAGTAAAGACCAACCATAGTTCTCTGAGCTTGGAAGCACCCCTGATCCAATTGCTGGCAAAACCCAAACATTAAGAATGATGTTTGGATGGACACCAAGGGAGAAACATGGGGGGAAGTGACAAATTGGGAGATTGGGACTGACATACACTCACTACTATATATAAACTAGATAATCAACAAGGACCTACTGTAGAGCACGGGGAACTCTACTCAATACTCTGTAATGACCTATATGGGAAAAGTATCGTAAAAAACAGTGGATATATGTATATGTATAACTGATTCACTTTGCTGCTCACCTGAAACTAACACAACATTGTAAATCAACTATACTCCAGTAAAAATTTTTTGAAAAGAATATATATATGTATGCGTATAACTGAATCACTTTGCTGTACACCTGAAACTAACACAACATTGTGAGTCAACTATAAGCCAATAAAAATTTAAAAAACAAAAAGAAGAAAAAATTGTAGAGATGAACTTATTTGCAAAGCAAAAACAGAGTCACAGATGTAGAGAACAAACTTATGGTTACCAAGGGGGAAGGGGGATGTGGGATGAATTGGGAGAGTGGGACTGACATACACACACTACCATGTATAAAACACATAACTAATGAGAACCTACTGTATAGCACAGGGAGCTCTACTCAGTGCTCTGTGGTGACCTAAATGGGAAGGAAATCCAAAAAAGAGGGGATATATGTATCCATATGACTGATTCATTTGCTGTATAGCAGAAACTAACACAATATTGTAAAGCAACTATAGTCCAATAAAAATTAATTTTTAAAAAAGTTAAACACACAAGGAAAAAATCCATAATTCTAACTCTTCTGATGCTGTTATTTTTCTTTCTGCTATTATGACTTCTGTAAATCACTTTAAATCCTTTCTGGAAAGACCTTTGGTTTAATTGAATGAAAGCGTTTACAACATGATTAAAACTGATAAGTACTGGGACAGAAACAAAAAACAAAAACAAAACAAAAATACCAAAAAACAAAGTCCATGACATTAGAACTGGGACAAGAGTGGAGGCCACTGGGACAAGAGTGGAGGCCAGAGAAGGGCTTTCCTCTTAGATGATGCTAAGTGTGCTCATGTGTCTAGGATGCAGTTACAGATAACATATTGGCAAATAAAGTAAATGTTTTCTTAGTTAACAACAACAACGAGAAAAGAATGATGTTTGCCAATAAAATGAGAGCTTTCAAATAAACCCACGTCGTACAAGTCTGCAAAATATAATGATGATTGGGACCCACCAGGAGGAAATGAAGATGGAGCCAGAAATAGACTATGGAATATTACCCCACTCTAGGGAGTGTGTTGATTTTTTTTTCCCACAAAAATAGCTTAAAATAGCACACAGAGCTGGATAGCACTTTAAAAGCCAAGAGAGAGGAGTAGTGCTGACTGGAAAGTACCGGCCCGTTTAGAGCTCCACAGTCCTAAAGGAGGGAGACATTGTTTTCCTAATCACCCTGAAATACTGTTCTTTGCTACCTGAATACACAGAAATTCTCCACGCAGGAGAAGGGTCCTCTTTACATAATTTTTCAGAGGCGAATCTTCCTGAATCTGCATTTTGTAGCCAAGCAGAGAAACGTCATTTGTCTTCTGCACGTAAACCCTTCATTTTGTCACTTCTCCCCAGAAGTTTTCTTCTCTATTTTAACATACCGATATGACTTCCGTTCTCTTAAAAATATCCTAATTCTTCCTTTTTTATAATTAATTAATTAATTAATTAAAGTCTTGACTGTGTTGGGTCTTCGTTGCGGTGCGCGGGCTTCTCATTGCGGTGGCTTCTCTTGTTGCGGAGCACCGGCTCTAGGTGCACAGGCTTCAGTAGTTGTGGCACGAGGGCTCAGCAGTTGTGGCTCGCGGGCTCTAGAGCGCAGGCTCAGTAGTTGTGGCACATGGGCTTAGTTGCTCCGTGGCATGTGGGATCTTCCCGGACCGGGGCCCGAACCCGTGTCCCCTGCGTTGGCAGGCGGGTTCTTAACCAATGTGCCACCAGGGAAGCCCAAAAATATCCTAATTCTTTCACTCATTCCTGTGGAGAGAACCAGCCATCTCCTACTTCTGAGGAAGGCACAAGCTTTGTAAATGTCTCAATTACAATGTAGTGCTCAGAAGAAAATTGGAAACAAAAATAAACATTTTACCTTAAGAAAAGCAAATTTTTTAAAAGGGAAAATTTGTGTTGTGTACTTTTACCACCATGAAACATCTATTTAAAATTATATATATATGTATACAGATGGGTGTATATATATATGTGTGTGTGTGTCTGTACATGTACATACAACTTAACAGAGATAAAAACATGAATTACAATATAAGTTATAGAGGAATGAAAGTTTCATTTAAATATTGAGGTAGAACTGCTTTTCAATAAATCACCAGGGACTATACTAAATTCACGTGATACTATGTATAAAATAGATAACTAATGAGAACCTGCTGTACAGCACAGGGAACTCTACTCAATGCTCTGTGGTGACCTAAATGGGAAGGAAATCCAAAAAAGAGGCAACATATGTATACGTAGAGCTGATTCACTTTGTTGTACAGTAGAAACAAATACAACGTGGTAAAGCAATTCTATTCCAGTAAAAATTAATTAAAAAAAAAACAAAGTGCCGGGGATGAAATATCATGGAGTGAAAAGCACCTTGCATCACCTAAGCTTCAGTGGAAGGAACAGAATCTCCTTACAGGCATCCCCAGCAGCTTGTAACTGAATGTAGGGAACCTGAAGCCTAGTGGTTGGAGGCACTGCAGGTCACCACTAAAACTTCTGGGCTCAGGGTACCTGGACAGGACCACCGGTGGTGACGTTTCTAGAGCCACCAAGCTGGGACCGGCCCTGGCACTCTTTCTGGAGGACAGAAGTGTCCTGAACTTGCGTGCCTGCAGAAGCAGACAGAGGATGCCTGCAGAGGTCTCCACCAGGCTTCTCACTCCATGTTCAAGTAACTGGGAGCACCTATTTTTCACCCAGAACCATAGCTAGAAAGAACGCAGGGAGATGGAACATTGAGCTTTCCTGGTTCTGCGGCACAGAAGGACAGCCCGCGTGGAGGGAGGGACAGACTGTCCATGCAGCATAAGCATGGACACCAAAGGTCCCCACCTGTCCTTACACAGGGCGCCCCATCATTCTCCAGGCTCTGCACCCAGCCTAGCTTGGGTTCCCGTGCTCTCTCCTTAACCCCACTTTAATGGATGGTAATGAGGTGACAGTTGGCTACAACCTATTTAACATAAACAGATAGGGCAACACACACATGCACAAACACACACACACACACACACACACATACACACTCTTCCACACATAAACCACCAGGCAAGAAAGAACATATGGGTACCAAGTCTACTTCTCACGGTTGCCATGATTTCCCACCACCATTCATGCCCCACCCCCTCGCGCCCTCAGCCTGTTCTGAGTCTCCAACTGCTGGGGTGACCGTATGTGGCATTCCTGAGGGATCAGAACCCCTGCTGCCTCCGACCGGCTTAGGTTGTTCTAGTGGGTTCACCTGCTTCTCTACTAGGTGTGGCAGCATTAGGACTTACCGCAGGACAAAGCATGGGTTCCCAATGGCTGCAGCAGCCTTGTATCAACTGGGGTAAATGGAGTTGATAATTCCCACTTTTATCAGTTCTCCAGAGAAACAGAACCAGTAAGATGTCCAGTGAGTAATTAACGCTGACTGCAGAATCGCAAATACCAATACTTCTAAAAATATATTCATTTTATTGTTTCATTGCTTAGTGAGAAGAAATGATGATATTCTGCAAAATACGTGAAAGTAAAGAAATTTCACAGCAATAAAATATATATTGTGTATTTTTTATTTGTTCCAGAAGACAGTCAGTAATTTTCAGTCTGGTTCTTTTTGGAGTACAAGTCAACATTTCTTTCAATCAAACCGATTCAATTTTTCATAAGACTACCTTGTGAAATTGTAAGAAAAAGATCCCTTTTACTAGATTTGAAGGAATCTGTTGCACTCAAAAAATAATTTATACTGTGCTGAGGAACAGCAGTGGGACAAAAATGATGTCCATTCAATTTTTGTACTATTACCAGTCCAAAGAAATGGGGGGAAAAAAAGGCTCCAGTTGTATTTCATGAAATATGTCCAAATACATATATCTAAACTGGAATGCCATTCCAGTGCTGGAAGGAGTAAATCAAAACACCACCCAACAGAAACTGGCAAAGCAAAATATGAATTATGAGAACGTGCAAAGTTTATATCAAATTATGAAACAGAGGATGAGCAATCAATGACTATTAGCTCATAATAAGCCACACAAACTGAAGAAGATACTGGTCACATTATTCCAATAGTTTCAACCTCAGTAAATAAAAGAAATGGCTTCTGTACTCATCTAGATATTACTGTGATCCAGCTCATCAAAAAAGACAAAGTATTTCTTTAACAACCAGATTTAAAAAGTAGGCAACAGGTCATCACAATTCCAAAAATATTTTAACTTAATTTTTTTAAAAATGTAATAAAAATGTAAACCTAGGGCTTCCCTGGTGGCACAGTGGCTGGGAGTCCGCCTGCCGATGCAGGGGACGCGGGTTCGTGCCCCGGTCCGGGAAGATCCCATGTGCCGCGGAGCGGCTGCGCCCGTGAGCCATGGCCGCTGAGCCTGCGCGTCCGGAGCCTGTGCTCCGCAACGGGAGAGACCACAACAGTGAGAGGCTCGCGTACCGCAAAAAAAAAAAAGTAGGCAACAGGTCATCACAATTCCAAAAATAATTTCATTTTTTTAAAAATGTAAGAAAAATGTAAACCTATTGCTTGGAATTGTAAGAAAGGACTTGGTTCACTGATTTCCAGCCTGTCCTGTTTTCAGGTAGTAATATATATTTCTATGGACACTATATTTGTTGCAATTTTACCTAGATCATATTTTAGGATCAATATCTCCTATCTATAAACGTTTGCTAACTGATATCTGTAATTTGCATTGTTCTCAATGTGAGGTTAGCATTTTCCCCATTTGTGAAGCATATGTTATACACGACACAGCAATGGAAGACATGAATGCAAGTGTTCAATGATGTTTAAAGGGGATAAAGGGAAATGTAGAAAATAAATATTGAAAAGGCTCATTTTTTCTCTCCTCCCAGGTTCCTCCACCCCCATGAGTCAAGGTGGTCCTTGAACTTGTACTAACCTCCAGCCCTGCGGTCAGATCAACAACAATGATGACTTTCAATTGGACGAAAAGTTAAACTTAATTATTTAGCAAGCCTCCCAGCAGACATTTCATTTTTGAAGATACCACCTCCACAGTGTCTAATGCAGTCCTGGACAATAATATAAGCCATATGATATTTTTAAATGTCATGACTTAATAAATGATGAAACTGGCTATAATTTTTATGATGGGTGGACAATAATAAAATGATAAATGTGAAATTCCAAATTCGTAATTTTGTAAGAGTAACTAAGTCCCTTGGGCAATCAATGATTTGAATAACACATGAGCCATGACGAGGATGAAGTTGTGCTGGGTTTTGGGGGTTCAATGACTCCCTCGACTACTAAGTTAGGACACTGTCTAAGTGGCATGTAGGGAAGCAAGAACTTAAAGGGGTTCTTGTATCTCCGAGTTAGGTACCTCAGAGTCTGGGTGTAAGGAATCAAAACTAACGGACCCATTTGTGGGATGAGTCATCCCAAGGATGCTGACAACAAAGACATGATATTGAAGGAAAGGCCAGGTGAACGTGTCCTGCTTCTATCCATATGGATCTCTTGTTTGTGACTAGACTACTTGATATGTAACCTGCATGTACAGTACACAACACTACAGGACCTTGACTAAATAATTCTTATGTGAAGAAATACAGGGGCTTCCCTGGGTGTTTCCTGACTCTAACGGGAGAGATGCTGTCTGGTCTTGTCTTTTAGTAACTCATCCTTTGTGTGCTGTGCCCATACGAGCTGTATTAGGACAAGTGGCAGGCAGAGAGGTAAATTCGGCTGAGACACTGTAGAGGATAAGTAATAATTCATTCTTACATAAAGCAACACATGTTTTCTTAACATATAAAGAAAAGTGTGGAAGAGCATAAAAATGCATGTTCACTGTAATCACAGTGTTAAAATTTGTATTTTCCTATACACATAGGTGGAGAGATAGAGACAGACAGATGGGTAGATAGATAACAGACTGATAGATGATGACAGATAGAAGGATAGACAGATGTGTAGGTGGGTAGGCAGATTGATGAAGAGATACATGGATGATAGGTAGATAGATAGATGATAGATAGAATTGATGGCTAAATAAATAGAAAGATGGATGGATACATAGAGAGATGATAGCGATAGATAGGATACATTAGATAGATTACAGAATAGATGGATAGATAGATGAGAGAAAGAAAGAAGAATAGATAGATGATAGATATGGACAGATGAAAGACTGACAGATTTGGTAGATGTTAAATAGATGATAGAAAGAATGGATACATGACTGACAGGTAAACAGACGATAGATAAATAGAGATAGAGATAGATAGATCATAGAGGAATAGATTTATGTATAGGCTGCACACACGTGTACATCTGTTTAAAGTAACAGTGTACAGATTATATTTTGCCTGGCTTTCACAGTACCATGTCATAAATCCTGTCTAAACTTCAAAGTGTATGTAGTTGGTCTTTCTAGAACGTTGGCCTCTCCTATCCTTGAACTTCTCTTCTGCATGGATATATCCCTTTCCCCACCCCAGGCTCTTGTTCCTGGTTCAACAGTGCACCATCATTCCAAGTGACTGCAACGCTCACCCCCACTGATTTCAGGTAACTCCTTCTGCAACTGCCACCTCCTGTGTCTCAGGTTCACCTCCTCTGCGACCCTGAAGAACCTTTGTGTTCCAGGCCATTAACAACCCCGTGGGTCTCTCTGTCCTGCCCCCCGTTGGATTTCCTTTCCTCCTTACACAGCATCCACTCCAAGGTGACTCATGGATTTACAGCCTCAACTTAGCTCCCCTTCCCGTTGTCCAACTGAACCAAGAAAACTAAGGACAAAGAAATTGGGACAAAACAGAACAAAACACAGCCCTGGGTAAATGTACCTTTCTGTTGACCTGGCTGCTAAATGCATACAGCTGAACAGGACTGGAGCCCACACCGTCTTCATGAGTGGCCTCATTGGAAACGTGTAACCTGAGTCTGTCCTGACGTCTACTGTTTTCCTGCTGGTGGCTATCTGCGACCTGTGCTCCCCCCCAAATGCAGCCCCTACATTCGTGATTCTGGGACCTCTTCTGTCCTTGTTAACTGTTCAAGGACATCCCCTCCAAAGAGTCCTGCTTAACTGTTCAAGGATATCCCTCCAAAGAGTCTGTCCCTTTCTCTCTCTCTGTCTTATTTCTCTTTCTCTCTTTCTTTTCTGTCTCTCATGATCCCTTGCTTTCTTACATTTTTTCCTCACATATATTTGTGAGCATCGCCACCCTGTCAAATCCTTTCTGCCCCACGACTCTGAAGGGAAATGCCTCTCCTATTCCAGGTTGCCGCAGGATGAATGGTGAAGGAATGGAGAGGCTACCGTCTTCCTAAAATACCACACGACACTCATTTTCTCTCATTTGTCACACTTCATTTGATACATAAATACTGGTGAAACTTTATATTTTAAGAGCTGTGGCTAAATACCATATTATAAATTAGAGGGTGTTAAAATCACAGGGGAGGTCTGGAGTCATTGGAACCAACAGAAAACAGTGATTCTCAACCGGTGAAGGATTGCCCCCCGACCAGGGGACATCTGGCAATGTCTTCAGGCAGTTTTGCTTGTCACAACTGGGGCCGGGGGAGCTCCTGGCACCTGCTGGGTGGAGACCAGGGATGCTGTTCCACAGCCCACAGGGCACAGGACGCCTCCCTCCACCACCACAGAGAATTACCCAGGTCGATGTATCAGTAGTGTTGAGGCTGAGAAACCTGTGTCCCAGTAACGGGGTAGAACTAATTTTAGCCTGAATCACCTGACATGGACATTTCTCCTTGGCTTTACTATATGCTTCCAGTACCCATCAGTTATTGGTTTTTAAGCACATGTGTATTCTCGAGTTGGACCTTCACGCTCTAGGGGTCCCTCCATGGACAAGCACACTGGAAACGTGCCACAGGAGAGCACGGGGGTGTGGAAGGAGACGTGTGCAGATTGTCTAAATACGGCAGCTGGATGAACTTTCAACTTCTCATCGCTCTGTGCCTTGTAGCTTTTCCCTTTTTGTGGGACTCGATGGAGGGCAGTGGTTTGGATACGATGTCTAGGAGATGGGCCTCTCTCTTCAGTTCAGTGTGGAGAATGTGTTCAACTTTGGTCCCCAGGGGAAACCGACTGGAAGTTTCCTCAGTTCTCCTGCTGGAAATGATCGATTTTGTTGGAGACCGTAAGACCACAAAACAATCAAAATTACATCTAGGGCTGATGGTTTAGAGCTTCCTCTAAGTGCCCACAGGTTTCTCATCGTTCTCTGCCTCACCTCACTCATGTGAGAGGCTGTCTGGGGTTGGGGGGGTGGTGAAGTTTTACTTGGAATTCAACAGTTTTTTGTTTGTTTTTATTTGTTTTTTATTGGAGTAGAGTTGATCTATAATGTTGTGTTCGTTTCAGGTGTACAGCAAAGTGAATCAGTTATACGTACACATATATCCACTCTTTTTTAGATTCTTTTCCCATATAGGTCATTATAGACTACTGAGTTGAGTTCCCTGTGCTCTACAGCAGGTCCTTATTAGTTATCTATTTTACATATACTAGTGTGTATGTGTCAATCTCACTCTCCCCGTTTATCCCTCCCCCCTGCCTTACCCCCAGGTAACCATAGGTTGTTTTCTTCATCTGTAACTCTATTTCTGTTTTGTAGATAAGCTGGAAATCAACGGTTTTAATTGTTTATTCATATTCCTCTCAGCAATTAAGGGGAAATGGATTCCATGCAACGTGTCCACAGGTAAGCAATGGGGGATTTTAGCCAGTTTCTATATGTCAAAAAAGGCACATCTGTTGTATTTTAATTAATTCTATTAATTATAATTTAATACACACTTAAATTATATTAAGCGTGTTTGCGCATCCCTTTGTAATATGTATGTTCACACATGAAGCCATACCAACAACTTAAAGCTGATTCTTTCTCTCTCACTATGTATTATTGTAATTAGAGCCGGAATATTCTCCACATTATCATACTTCCCGATTTGAGTTCAATTAAAATGTCCTAATGGGGCTTCCCTGGTGGCGCAGTGGTTGGGAGTCCGCCTGCCGATGCAGGGGACACGGGTTCGTGCCCCGGTCCGGGAGGATCCCACATGCCGCGGAGCGGCTGGGCCCGTGAGCCATGGCCGCTGAGCCTGCGCGTCCGGAGCCTGTGCTCCGCAACGGGAGAGGCCACAGCAGTGAGAGGCCCGCGTACCGCAAAAAAAAAAAAAAAAAGTCCTAGTAAGAAAAAACTAATTTTCTTAGAAATAATCTCCAATCAATTACTATTAAATGACAGGTTGTGCCTGCTTTATTTAATGAGAGAAACAGAATTTAAACAGATGAGCTCTGGGAACACTTGCTTCTTTCAAAAATCGAGTCTCCTAATCACATTTATTAAGTAACTGAAGGTACTGGAGAGAGTATGCAATTATCAGATTTAACTTGAGAAACTCACCACTCTGATACTAACACTTAGAAGATGTATTTTAAGAAAAAAATAACTTAGTCTTATGCTATATACTTTTGAATGCCTCTTCCCACTTCCGTGTGAGATGTGATTTTTTTTTTAAGTTTCTTATTTTTAACCTCATAATTGATGATTAACAGAGTGCTGTTTTTCTTATCAAGCTAAAATATATTTAAGGATTATGGGTTTTATGTAAAAATCTTTCCAAATGCATGAACTAACTTCCGTCTGTTACCCCTCCTCTCTCTCTCTCTCTCTCTTTCTGTCTCTCTCACTCTGCTATAGCTAATTCTAAAAGCAAGACTGAGAACCTGGATTTTATTTAAAATTTTAATACGCATTTAACACAGCATTTTTTTTTTTTTTTTTTGCTGCTCCCATCAGATTTAATGTAGCACTCATAATTCTACTGCAAACCTGGAATTCTAATAATCCAAAATTTGCACTTTCTACAATTTGCAGTCATCTCCTCAAATTCTACATAGAGGGTTCTTTCTTCAGTCCCAATTTTATGTCCTCGGAACAGCCAGTGCAGGCCAAATCTGCACACAGTTTACTATCGAATTAAAGTATGGTTTGTTCTTCAAGACAATTAGTGAGACTTTGCACAACAGAATCAGAAGTGCAGTAAACAAGAGCGTATGTATCATGATCAGAAGTTATATGCTTCTTCCCTGTCTTAGATGTTATGACACAAATAATCAGATTCAATCCCCCTTATGGCAGGCAGAATAATGGCTCTCCGAAGATACCCACATTTATGGGACCTGTGACTATGTCACCTTACATGGAAAAGGGGACTTTCCAGAGGTGGTTAAGGGTGTAACTCTTGAGGCACAGAGAATATGCTGAGTACCCCAGGTGGATTCCACTTCAGCACCTGAGTCCTTAATAGCAGACACTATTTCCCAGCTGTAGTCGGAGGGAGCTACAACTACGGAAGAAGCATCAGAGAGACGTAACATAGCTGGCTTTGAAGATGCAGGAAGGGGCCTTGAGCCAAGGAAAGTGGGCACCTCTAGAAGCTGGAAGAGGCAGGGAAATGGATTCTCCTACAGAATTCCCTGTAGGAATCAGCCCTGCGGGCCTTGTAATATTAGATGGCCATGTTGGTGTTCTACAGGACTGTGAGGGAAAAACTAAAATAAACATCTGTGTTGTTTTAAGCCATCAAGTTTGGGGAAATCTGTTACTGTTGATGGAATAGTCTTCTGACGTGCTCTCGGTCCATTGCTCCATTCTTGTAATAATTCAATCATTCTAGATTACCCTATGTCCCATCAAGCCCCAGGGATGCCATCTCCTCCCTGGTATCCCACATGCCCCACCAAGCTTTAGGGGGGCCATCTTCTTCCTGGTACCCAACATGTCCCACCAAGCCCTAGTGATGCTGTCTTCTCCCTCGTGCCCTAGGGATGC
>NW_021703779.1:7471340-7794634 GCF_005190385.1 Monodon monoceros | reverse complement strand
CCCTGGTACCCAACATGTCCCACCAAGCCCTAGGGATGCTGTCTTCTCCTTGGTACCCACACACCAGGGCCCCTCTGGGCAGAGATCATGCTGACTTGCCCCGAAAGGCCCCTTCATTGATTCTTTACCCCCACTGATTCCTGTGCCCACCTATGCTGCCTTCACACATTATTTTCTTCTACTCAACTCAGATGTGGCTTCTCCTAATTATTCAAATCTTTCTCGACCTTTGTCATCACACATGAAACCAGCTGTTTGTGATATTGTGCTATAAAAAATATACGTATTGGGTCTATGTCGCTGGTTCCTGGCACTGAACTCCTAAAGCCTTTGTAATTTCCTGAGGGATAGGGGCGAGAGGAGTGACTCAGCATCTTTTATGATTCGTAATAAGTTCCTTTCAATCTTACCTGAGTTTATGCTAATGGGGTGACCCGTCATGGGCCCCTAGATAGTTTCAGGCTAGGGGAGGGTCACCAGAGTAGCCGGCTATGTGACTACAGGATTGGAACTCTCAGCCCCACTCCCTGACGTCTGGGAAGAGAAGAGGGCCTGGAGACTGAGTTAATCACCAACGGCCAATAACTTAATGAATCACACCTGCGGAATGGAAGCCCCATCTGCGCCCTACAGGAAGGGGTTCATAGAGCTTGCACGATTGTACACATCTACACGGGATGCCCCAAACTCCACGGGGACAGAAGCTCTAACGCTTGGGACCTGTCCAGACCCCGCCCATCTCAGGGCTCATTTGCATACTTCGGAATATGTTTGTAATAAACCGGTAGTAGGCGGTTCCCTGAGTTCTCTGATCAGTTGTAGCGAGTTATTGAACATGAGCAGGGGGTCATGGGAGACCCTGATTTGTAGCCAAATTGGACAGAAGTGTGGGTAATCTGGGGACCCACTGCCTGTGCATAGTGCCTGTCATGGCGGCAGGCTTGTGGGACTGAGCCCTTCACCTGTGAGGTCTGCACCAGCTCCAGGGAGAGAGTGTCAGAACTGAATTAACTTGTAAGACGGTTGGTATCTACAGAGAACTGGAGACTTGCTTGGTGTAGAAAACCCACCTGCTGTCCCATTGTCTGTGGCATCTATAAATGATGCATGCATCCTACACACCAAGAGGCTTTATTCACAGATTTTGTTTACACATTTTTCTCCATCATGATTCCTCACATTAAGTATAAAAGCTAATCAATCAAGCAAATAATTTCTTGTGAAAGGCACTGTGAAAGAGGAAATATATCAGCAAATCCTTTGTTAAGCAATGTCTCTGGGCCTGATGGGCAATGCCAGAAGGGAGAAATGCAAATGGTAAGCATAATAAACACAGTCTCTTGCCCTCATGAAGCGCATGGCCCAAGAGTGTGGAAAACTCTGGTCAAAAAATAAATAGGTGCAAAATCACAATGATGGTAAATGATCTGAAGGAACAGTAAGTCGTTTCAAGTGAGGATAATGGGGTAGAAGGATCAATCCTGCATAGACGGTCAGTAGAGGTTCTACTGAACAAATATCACTTACAGACGCTCATGGGAGGTTCACGCTTCATCTGAGGTCTGAAGGATGAAAGAGTTAGTTTGGTGAAGAGACATGAAGGAAACCTCTCGGGGTAGGCTGACGTCCTCCACGCCCCTTAGCGGTGACACCAGGTGCTTTCCAAGAACTAAAGAACGGCCAGTGAAGACCCAAGATAAAAGAAACTCCAGCAAAAGGAGTAGTGCTAGGACCCTGCATTATGGAAGATACCATCTGATGGACAGGCCCAGGATGGAACTTCAGAGTAGATGGGGAAGGGGAAGGTAAAGAGACCAGAGCAAATCCGGAGACAGTTGCGTCTTTGAAGACAAGGGAAGAGGATGTTTCTAGTCCCTGGGACTGGAGAAACATGAGGAATATTGGCCAAGAGCCCAGGAAGGACCGGACATTTTCTGCTGCATTTCCTAATGCAGAGGTCAAGGAGACTTGTGCAAAATCTACTGAAGTAGAACGAATGAACAGGAGAAAGTGGAATAAAGCAAATGAAGGAAACAGGTGTTTAAGAGCAGGGTCTGTACCCTTATTTACACAATGCCAGAAAGACAGTAAGCATGCAGAATTATTCGTTAGCTGAACATAGAAGCTGCGAGCTAGTTTCTCTTCTTAATGTCTGGTACTTAACGTATCAGAGCGCAGGGTCCACACCTCCACATAAGTCTCTCCTTCTCCATGACAAAAATAGGACCAGCCACACAGCATGCTCCAGCCTCCCTAAGAGTCAGCCAGAGATGGTCTGTCCACCTGGAATTCACTCATCTCTAGCTCTTCCTCCAGACTCTAATGCTCATGCCTCACGATATATGCACAAGAGAGAGAAAAACCCATCCTCTCAAGCAAAGCAAAAATGCCTGGACACTTTTAGATGGGCCCTAAGAATTTCAGGTGAGGTTTCAAGATGGCGGGGAAGATATACTATCCCTTGGCGACTCTATGATGCTTTAAGCCTTGTCCTAACTTTGACCATGACCAAGAAAAGTTCAAAACACACCAGAAGGAATCTCACACTTCAAAGCAATGGCTCTGAGAGCCCATTTTTTTAATACATGGCATATGGACTCACCATCTGCCAAGTACACCTCAGGGTAAGGATTTGTGATGGTGAAGAAACTGACCATTAGAAAAATGATTAAATACAAGGTTCGTCCAAATGACACATATGTCCACATGCATATCAAATCAACTCCCAATTGCAAAGAACGTGTGAGCTTTCTGTTTTTTCCCCCCAAACCCTCCCTTCATTCAGTAATCTAAAACTAGCAACTCATATCTCTTTTTTTTTTTTTTGCGGTACGCGGGCCTCTCACTGTCGTGGCCTCTCCCGTTGCGGAGCACAGGCTCCGGATGCGCAGGCTCAGCGGCCACGGCTCACGGGCCCAGTTGCTCCGCGGCATGTGGGGTCTTCCCGGACCGGGGCGCGAACCCGCGTCCCCTGCTTCGGCAGGCGGACTCTCAACCACTGCGCCACCAGGGAAGCCCAGCAAATCATATCTAAATCCAACTTTTTAAATCACATGAGCTATGTAAAACATATAGAAGCAGAGAGATAACAGGAAAATATTTAAAAATGGAAAAGTATGACTTTAATGGAAATAATCCTTAGAGTGGATTGAGATTAAATGATTCTGAAGCTAATTCACATTTCTGTCTGAAAATTAAAACATTAAAGCTCTATACAGTGAAATACTGTCAGAAGGAAACTGTTTTTCTAAGGCCGATAATACTCCTCGAGCAACAGAAATCGTTTAACCTTTCAAGATTATGGCAGACACTACATGATAAAGATGAGATTAAAGAAGAAAGTCAAATCCCCATAACTGTACCATTCCAAAAAGATGAGCTTCTGAAATAATAAGAAATTAATACCAACACAAAGTGTATTCTAGGTTACATTTCATAAATACATAAATGTATGTGGTATATTAATTTAAAATATACAGGCTTCATTTCTGGGTCCATTAAGCATACTTTTTTGCACATATATGTTTATACATGTATATGTACATACAAATGGAAATATCTATATTCAAATACAGGTATATGTGTGAGATAGAGAATTAAATACAGGATAATATCATCTACACTACTTCTGGAAACTCTTTTATTGAATTAAAATCTATGCAGTAAAACAGAAAAGCACAAACTGTGCAGCACCCAAAATACCACAAAGTGAATACCCCCTGCACCACCAATTAAGAAATAGGATATTTCAGGCACGGTACAAGTAGTGTGCCCACGCTCAACAACCGTCGCCCCTACCTCAGCAAAATGTCTACATTCTACCATCAAATACCTGTCTTGTTCTATCTGATATTTATATACATAACTCAGAAAGACACACTGCTTTGTGTTTGTCATATGACACTCATCAGAATGCTTATGGGATGCAACCATACTGTGTCCTGTGGATGGGATCCACTGGCTGCCGTGCTCATGTGTAAGAAGATATATGTCTGTATTTAAAAACCCAAAAGTCAGTGTTACTTTTTAATTATTTAAATATTCATAAATATATATATTTATGTATATATGTGTGTATAAATATACATAAATATATGTGCATATATATTCATGGATTTATATATATGTGTGACTATATATATATATATATATATATATATATGCAGTGTGTGTGTACATATACACACTCTTTACCCATCGGGATGGTTGACTTTACATGTCAACTAGTCTGGGTTGATTGGGTGCCCAGACATTTGGTAAAACGTGATTCTGGGTGTGCCCACGAGGGCATTTCTGGGTAACATGAGCATGTGAATCAGTGGGCTGTATCCAGCAGGTGGCTCTCCCCATCGTGGGTGGGCCTCATCTAATCAGTTGAAAGTCTGATGAGAATAAAAGGTCAAGTAAGAAGTAGTGTTCTCTCTCTGACTGCCTTACAGCTGGCACACCTATGTTCTCTGGGCTTCGGACCCGGGATCGTACTGGAAATTATTCCAGTGGTCCTCCTGCTTCTCAGCCTTCGGACTCTGACCAGGACTAATCCATCAGCTTTCCTGGGTCTCCAGCCGGCTGACCAGAGATTGTAGGATGTCTCAGCTCCCCTAACACACGGATCCATTCCTTCCAGTAAGTAAATATATGTAGTTTTATCTACATCTAAATCTGTATCTAAATCTATGCCTCCTCTTTCTCTGGATGTCTTTGACCAAGGCAACTGGGTTGTTCATCTTTGAAACAGTGTGAAGGGGCTAGTCTTCACCCTCTAGCAATGTAGATACAAAGATATAGATATCAATGATCCAGATACAGATATATCTTCTTGGTCCTGGTTCTCTGGGGAACCCAGACTAATACACTGAGTGTTTATTTCTATCATAATACACATGATGGGTGGTATTTTGTTCATATTTATGAATATTAGGACAAACGATGCAGTGCTCTCAAACCTGAATACAATCACCCACAGGTTATGCGCCTGACAAGTCACTAAAATCCCATAAAACCCCTAAGCATCATCTAGATTTATTCTGTTTTATTCCTACCAATCTGAAATGTAAAATTATCCACTTTATAATATAACTTTAACAATACAGTATGCCAGTGGTGGAGTCATAAGGTGATTTTCAAACCTTCAAAAATCACCTTGTGTTGTAAAATGTTAGCTTTCTGAGTTCACTAAGGGTTTGTTTACAGAACATGTACAAACTGTGGGTGGAATAGTGTGAAGTTAAATTCAAATGAGGGTCTACTAGTTGTACTGTATCTATTACAAATTAATATAGAACAATTGAGAAGCACGGAATCATAACTATAAAGGAGTTTGATTTACTCACAGATCTTCTATTGCTTAAAGAAAAGTATAATTTTCCTTAAAAGCTGATACATATTTCTTCCTCAATCTCTCCTACCGTCAACCCAGGTAAACAAAGAGAAATCCAGCATGTTGCAAAAACATTTCACATATCAACAGAATTGTCCACTAAATGTGTTAACCATTTTCTTTTGCGGCTCAATGAAAGTAATGACTTTTCTACAGCGTTTTTCTTCGAACATAAAGTGTTTTTTTCCCCCATTTTATTGAAGATGAAATGGGAATTCTTTTTTTTTTTTGCGGTACACGGGCTTCTCACTGTTGTGGCCTCTCCCGTTGCAGAGCACAGGCTCCGGACGCGCAGGCTCAGCGGCCATGGCTCACGGGTGCAGCCACTCGGCAGCATGTGGGATCTTCCCGGACCGGGGCACGAACCCGTGTCCCCTGCATCGGCAGGCGGACTCTCAACCACTGCGCCACCAGGGAAGCCCGAAATGGGAAGTGTTGAATACTATTGTGAACAGCACTATTGCAATATGTACCAAAAGCCTGCTCAATTACTCATATGTTTAACCAAGTAATCCCAATTCTTTCAGTCTACCATGATGAGCTCGTGTGAATTTTGGGGAAAAAAAATATTAAAAGCCAGACATATTCCTAATGCTTTCAGTGGATGGAGTTGGTGATAGAAAAAAAAAAAAAAGGTAAAACTTTAAAAGCTTAACGGTAAGGAGTTTTGTATGTAAATGTTGCCATGACTACTTAATGGAACAGCATCGAGCCATTCAAGTGATGCATAATTCCAGAGAAAACAGTTTTGTTTTTAATATAAAGCAGTTAAAATCGGGATAGGTACTGATATGAATAAAATGTATACAGGTATATAAAACAACCTGACTCATATATAAATAACTACGTTAAAAAGATACCAGCTGAATTCACAAATGTGTTAGTAATCATTTTTTTGATTGATGCCACATGGGTGATTCTGAGACTGTATCTTAATTTTCCCCACTTCTCACAAAACCCACTGCCTGGTTTAAGCCCCTGCTCACATTCATCCTAACCTGTGTCTCTCCTGCTGGTTTCATTTCTAGTTTCACCCTCCTTACTAATACATATAACATGGTTTTACTTTCAGGTGTACAATATAACGCTTCGATATTTGTGTACATTTCAAAATCATGTGTATATATTGCTAAAGGATCACCAGCATAAGTCTAGATAACTAGATACCCTTTGCCACACATACTTACCAATGTTTTTTCTTGTGATGAGAACTTTTAAGGTCTCCTGTCTTAGAAAGTTTCAAATATACAATACGGTATACAATATACAATACGGTATTGAAATATACAATACGGTATTGAAAAGAAGTTTACTAATAAATGCTTAGCAATGTGGTGGAACATGTAACTTGTTAAATTATACTTTCTTTCGGAGGGTTAAATTAGGAGATTGGGATTGACACATACACATTACTATATATAAAACAGATAACTAATAAGGACCTACTGTATAGCATAGGGAACTCTACTCAATACTCTGCAATGACCTATATGGGAATAGAATCTATAAAAGGGTGGATATATGCATAACTGATTCACTTTGCTGTACACCTGAAACTAACACAGTGTTGTAAATCAACTATATTGCAATAAAACTTTTTTTAAAAAAAATTACACTTTCCTCCCCCCAAATTAATTAGAACAGATATATCACAAAGAAATACTGCATTCTCGATGTGGTATAATACCATGGGTGGGGAAAAGAAAAGGTTTCTTTGCATATGTTAAGCTTCAGTGCTTAGATCAAGGGTCAGCATTTTTTTCTCCCTAAAGGTCCAGACAGTACATTTTTTTGGATTTGTAGGCTCTATGGTGCCTCTTGAAACTGTAGTATTCAACACCACTGGTGTATCACAAAGCAGGGACAGACAATAGTAAATGAATGGGCATGACTATTCCTTACAATTTTATTTACAAAAACAGGTGGCAAGATGGATTTGGCCCACGGGATGCATGCTTAGAATATTTCCCTTATCTTTGGGTTTGGAGGGTGACTTTAATATCTGAGAAAACATAAAATGTCTAGCTATGAACACTGTCTTCAAATTAAAGTACAATAAGGACAAGATATTAGCTTCCACAAATTCAACAGATGCAATATGAAATATTTAAGATTCCCTTAGATAGTCAATATGTGATAGCATTAAATCTACTGCATTTTCATCTTTGTTATTTTAATTCCAATTAGCTCTACACTCAGGCTCTCAGAATACTTTTAAAACGTTCGACCATGATTTCCTGTCTTTAGATTTTAAATCTGACATGCCTCCATCTCAGCCTCCTTGAAGAAAAGACCAACATATTTGCCTTTTGATGATGCCATGGAAACATTCTTTAGAACAGAGTGCCAGCATCCCAAATAAACTGTAACACAGGATTGAGTGGAGGACAGAGCGAGTCCCTGAAAGCAGATGCGCTGCAGAGTGGGTACTTTGAGACACTGTCACTGAATATGTAAAACCCTAGTCTACCATGTTCGGTGAGCATCAGTTACACGGGAGGAGCTTTCTAAAGATGGACATTGCAATTCAGTAGGTCTTTGGAGGCTCTGGGATTTATGTGGTTGAATTACTTTAGCCAAAAGAAAGAAACAAACCCCTTACTCTGCCTTATTTCTAAGCTCTTATTATGACCCTATATTTCACAGTCCTTATCATGACCAGATACTATACGTCTGCTTGCTAAGAGTTATTTCTTTCTCTTTCAAATTTCTAGTCCAACTTTCCCTAACTCTCTATGACCTTGGTGCTTCTCCCCCAGCCTTCTCTTTCCTGCATCTCCTTACCTGCTATTCACTGGAGGAAGAAGTTACTTTGCCTTCCCAGGATCCCATCAGAGAAATGAGAAGTGAAAACCCCTGAGCTGACGGGAACTTCTTTCTGAGACACTCGGTTGGGGAGAATCTACAAAAGTTTTCCACCTTTCAGACGCTGCCCTACAAGAGTACAATTTCTTGTTTATCTGAATGTTTTAAGATTGGATATCGGCTGCCAATCAGAAGTCAGCCTATCCAAAATTACACAATAGCTCCACCTCTGGGACCAAAGAAGCAGTAATTCAGTCACGTGGACGGTTTGGTTTTTTAGTACGAACCCCTTTGTGTTTATAAATCCACATGCTTCCCTTAGGTCAGTTCCGTTACTGAGGGCTTTGCTTTTATTTGTTTCCTAATTGGAATCGTAGTCTGTGTTTATACGTCAGCAGATGTAAACCAGGCAAGCATCACTCAGATATGTCGCTAATGCACGGTGCTTGGGGGTCACTGTCTAAGTGACTGGGATCCTTATGGGATGGGGCAGAGTATTTAAGAATGTGCGTGGTCAGGCGACTAAGCAAACACAGGCTGTTCATTTTCGGGTTTTGCTGGTTAACAAAGCTCAGGGTTGTGCTCATTCATCACACAATGCTCTGTCGCTGCGAAATTCATTTCCAAAATAACTGATTCTTGGGGGATTATTTCTGTTCGTGAATTTCCTGCCGATTCAATGCATAAAGCGACAGAGAACCCGGTATCATATCCAACACAAGCGCTCGGTGTATGTTGACATGTGCTGCAGACGTTCACAGTTGTGGTTAATAATGTCTTGTGTTCACATATTGTGCGACCATTCATATGGGCTGACCTAGCAGGGAACTTCACATCCATTCAGATATATATATACACACACGTATTTTGTGAAATATATATACTTATTTATTGAAGTACAGTTGATTTACAATGTGGTATTTGTTTCAGGTGTAGAGAAAGGTTACTCAGAGATATATATATATATTCTTTTTCAGATTCTTTTTCATTATAGGTTATTTCAAGGAATTGAATATAGTTCCTTGTGCTATACAGTTGGTCCTTGTTGTTTACCTATTTTATATACAGTAGTGTGTATCTATTAACTCCCAACTCCTAACTTACTCCAGGTATTTCTTTATGTAAGGCTGCATGATTCTCACAATTTAGTTTTAGGACATGGCTTATGGTTTCCCATCAATGGTTTCTCAAAGTGGGGCGTCAAAAGATAGGCATGAGCTTTTAGTAGAAAAAGATTCCCCCAAAGCTACTCAGGGGCCAGAAGCCCAGCAACGTTATTGCCTATGAGGTCAACTATGCCATACTCATAAGTTAACACATTTGATATTTATAAAACTATCCCTCTGCCTTTTGATATTGAGCTGCATGAGCTCCTTGTAAATTTTGGAGACAGTCCTTTGTCAGTTGCTTCATTTGCAAATATTTTCTCCCATTCTGAGGGTTGTCTTTTCGTCTTGTTTATGGTTTCCTTTGCTGTGCGAAACCTTTTAAGTTTCATTAGGTCCCATTTGTTTACTTTTGTTTTTATTTCCATTTCTCTAGGAGCTGGGTCAAAAAGGAACAACCCAATCCAAAAACGGGCAGAAGACCTAAATAGACATTTCTCCAAAGGAGATATACAGATTGGCAACGAACACATGAAAGAATGTTCAACATCATTAATCATTAGAGAAATACTAATCAAAACTACAATGTGATATCCCTCATACCTGTCAGAATTGCCATCATCAAAATATCTACAAACAATAAATGCTGGAGAGGGTGTGGAGAAAAGGGAACACTCTTGCACTGCTGGTGGGAATGTGAATTGGTACAGCCACTATGGAGAACAGTATGGAGGTTCCTTAAAAAACTAAAAATAGAACTACCATATGACCCAGCAATCCCACTACTGGGCATATACCCTGAAAAAACCACAATTCAAAAAGAGTCATGCACCAAAATGTTCATTGCAGCTCTATTTACAATAGCCAGGTCATGGAAGCAACCTAAGTGTCCATCAACAGATGAATGGATAAAGAAGATGTGGCACATATATACAATGGAATATTACTCAGCCATAAAAAGAAACAAAATTGAGTTATTTGTAGTGAGGTGGATGGACCTAGAGTCTGTCATACAGAGTGAAGTAAGTCAGAAAGAGAAAAACAAATACCGTATGCTAACACATATATATGGAATCAAAAAAAAAAAAAAAGGTCATGTAGAACCTAAGAGCAAGATGGGAATAAAGACGCAGACCTACTAGAGAATGGACTTGAGGACACGAGAAGGGGGAAAGGTAAACTGGGACGAAGTGAGAGAGCAGCATGGACATATATACGCTACCAAATGTAAAACAGATAGCTAGTGGGAAGCAGCCACATAGCACAGGGAGATCAGCTTGGTGCTTTGTGACCACCTAGAGGGGCGGGATAGGGAGGGTGGGAGGCAGGGAGACGCAAGAGGGAAGAGATATGGGGATATATGTGTATGTATAACTGAGTCACTTTGTTATAAAGTAGAAACTAACACACCGCTGTAAAGAAATTATACTCCAATAAAAATGTTAAAAAAAAAAAGAAAACCCTGTTTCTCTAAAGAATATTATACAGCATCCTCTAGAGATAACTTACATTTTAAAAATTACATATTCAATATAGATAATTTAAAAACTGAATGTAAAAAGAAGAAAATAATAAAATTGCCCAGAAAAATCTAAAAAAAAAAAAAATATATATATATATCCCTGCCTTTAAAACATGTGATAGACCGTATTTTTCTTAAGTTTATAGTCATTCCGAAACTACTGTTACATACAAATTATGTCTGCTCCTCAAAAATATAGCCCCACTTAAATTAAAGTTTGTTTACAGGTAGACAAATGATGCCTGATAACGATTTATAATAATTATATGCTTATAATTGTATAATACTTATATGCACAATATATAATATTGCATATTATATGCTACTCATCTATCATAATGCAGTGGTTTTATAAATAGAGTATGTGTGTTTGCTTTATACAGATAATTGTTGAACCTTGGTGTTCAAGGTTGAACCCTGGTAGTGAATCTTGGAAAAACCTTTAAAACTCAAACTCCAGTAGCCATCCAAGTAATAATAAATTTGATTAAGACTGATTTGTAATAGTCTTTATAGCAAAATATAAATAAGCAAAGCAAGAAAAATCTGGGAAAATGTTTGCACATCATATCCCGAAGGGCTAATATTCCAAATATATAAATATCTCCTAAAAATATGTATGTGCCTGTAAAAGCCCACAGATGTAATATAAAACAATGATAATACAAATTAACATGGAATTCACAAAAAGTGAAAAATCCATTATTATTAGTCATATAAAATATGTAAAATTCATTAGTGAAAAGAGACATTATGAATTAAAAGTACACGAAGCTTACTTTGATTTAATCTTCTATTAGCAAATCTGAAATGTCCTCATACTTCCCCAGTGGGTCTACAACTAGCTACAACTGAATTCTTACAAAGGAGGATTTTAAAATATCTATGGATATCACAGTTGCATCTCCAGTTGGCCCAGAAACCCTCTTGCTAGGAATTTATTCCATATCCACACATTTACAGAAAATATGCACAAGGTAAAGTTACTGCTGCATTTTTTTATGTGGAATTGGATGCTTATACCGATCATTCCCCATACAAGCAGGAAATCTCCATCGCCATAAAACACCATGTTTAGGAACTGCTCTCTGTAGCGTTATGACAAGATGGTCAGGATACACTGTGAAGTTAAACAAATTTTAAAAATTTATAAAGTCAGCAGAGGAAGGTACGGGAACAGTTAAGACATCTTTTGGGCAAAGAAGTTTGGGGTACGCCCACCTGTTTGTAGTCGCTTACGTTTGCAGAGCGGAAGCTTTGATGGAGTCCTAAGACACTAATATCAATGTGGCTCTGTGTCTCTGAGTCAGGGTTTCAGGGGAACTGAGAGTGCCCTCGTGAGGGGGGTAAACTGAGGAGCCCTGAAGGGACATGGTACAAAGATGCTTGGAGGAATGTGTCCAGAAAACCAGGAAGAGTAGAAAGATTAGTCACACCAGGAAGCCCTGGAAACCGGAAGGGGCAAGAGAAAGAGAGAGAGAGAGAGAGAGAGAGAGAGAGAGACTGAAGGAGACGGCTGCAGAGAGACAGAGGACCATGGAACAGCGGCACGGAAGACTGTCTCAATTTCCTGCTCTCCCCAACCCTCTGGTACCCATCGAGCCAAGCCAATCAGAAAGCAGAGGGCAGGGAAGTCCTCTGAGCTGGTCCAGAGAGGCGGGCTCCAACAGCACAGAACAGGTGCGGAAGGATGGAGTTTGCATCCCGCGGGACCAGCAGAAACGGCAGCATGCTTTGCTTTGGGGGGACCCGATGTGGAACTGGGGGTTCCGTGCTGCAGGAGCCGGAGTTTTCACTGCAGGACACATCCCTTCCCTTTTTGAAGCACGCATGCATTCCCTACTCAAGAATCATTCACAACGGCCCACAGAATCATCTCTTGTTAAACCGATTATATGTTCACTGTTCTTTTATCCAGTGTTTAGCATAGCATGCTACAGGCTTAATCACGTTTTCAAGGAAAGTATTTTCCCCTGAACCAAAATTAGCAACTGCACAGGGTGGGCAGTCCTGCAGAAGGCTTTACATCCTCTAAACCAGAGCTGTCACAGCCGATGCTTTCTTTCAAACAGGTTTGCCGTTGCACAAAAACTGCCCTCAGGTAATCCCATTGGAAATCACTTACTTTTCTTTAATTGGGTTCATTCGTTTCCAGAGAGTTTTATTCAATATCAAAGTCATTATTCTGTTTTGCCCATAGAAAACACGGGCTAAAACTGTATTTATATATTATTATTATTTATGGCGGATACAATGGCTGCTGTGGTGTTTTACGATTTTCTATTAAGCTCGTAACGGCCCACAATGTTAATGATTCGCTTGATCGTGAATAAATCTCTTGAAGAATGCTCGGATTTGAGGAGAGCTGTATTTTGCCGTGTGCACCCTAATGCTGAAACTAAAGTAGAAAATAAACGGCAGAGGAAATCTTCTGGAAGGTGGAAAACACTACCTGCGACGGCATTCTTGCCCTTTACTCTGAGTCACGCTGTTAAGATGTATATTTAGTATGCTTTGGGCATTCAAAATACAGGGACGTAATAAGTCATCAGTTTCCAAGAGTATCCTTGCTCAACACATATTTAACTCTGTCTTGTAGAAGAATATCTGACCAGTTCAGAACCTGGAATAATTATGAAAACTTTAACCTCTGTTCCCTAAGCGAGTGCGGTAGAGAACGCAGTTTTGAATGGTATCAGTTCAATGGTGATACTGGTAATGGTGACAATGAACAAACTAAAGTGGAAAAGATAAATGCCCACAGTCTGCTGCAAACATTTCAGTGCGATAATCATAAAAACGTGTGAAAGTATGATCAAAACTGCTTTTTTCTTCCACACTTTGAGTGGATGCTACTATAAATACATAATTCTACAAAATGGACCCATTCTTGATACAGAGTCCAAAGCCAATCTTTTCTAAAGCATTTTATTTCCCTTTGTAGGAATCTCTCAAATTATTCAGTTTTAGGACTTGGCAAGGTCTAAGTGTTCCCACATAATATAGAATTGCATCTACAAATTGCCTTTCACTCTTTTACGGGCATGCCTGGAAAATTAGGAATACTGAGATATTTATCCAGAGTCGCTGAAAAGGAAAAAACAAAAACGGTTCTCGACAAAGATGATGCTATGTTTCCTTAACCAGATTTATCTGAACAAAATGGGCCACATCTCTACACTTATGATTCACTACTTGCCATATTTTAAGAAATCAAATAAACGTAATTCAATCAGATATGGGTTTTTAAACACTTTCAGAAGGCGGAAGAGAGAAGCATATAAATTAATTCACTGAAGTCAGTCTTTGAAAAGCATATTTTACGATACATCGTGTCATGAATTCATCAATTTTTCAGCATGAATGGAAATTTCTCTAAGGTCTTTAACCATGAGAGACCAGGAGAAGTCTAGCTGTTTAATTCCAGAGTTTGCATATTTTCCCAACTAATCACCGTGCTTTTGCTGTACAAAATAGGTGTGTTTTTTTGTAGTCATATTGACCAATCTACGCTTTTATAGAGGATTTTCTCCCATGCTATCATAAAGAAGTTACGTGCTTTCTTCTAAAAGTCTGAAGCACCTGCTTTTCATATTCAGGTTTTACCTTCACCTGGAATCTAATTAATTAATGCATCGCAAAGATCTCTTTTCCATGTTTCTCTCCATGTTGTCAGTGGTGGCAATACTGTTATCTGACATCACGAGAGCCAACCTCTTCTTTCCCCACAGATCTTGGATTTGTTCTGCGTGACTTACGTTCGCAGTTGGGTACACCCTCCTCTTCAAACACTTTTTTTTCAGCCAGTGATAGTTATGGGATGCATTTCTGGAAAATGCAAGGTGGGTTCAACTCAGCTGGGTGGGTTTCTGAATAAAACTGCTTTCTTCCTAAAAGCAAGGATCCTTCAGATAGGAGAGTTTTTCCCCTTTTCTTTCACCTTGTAGTGAGAGCATCACTTATTTATGGAAAGTGGTCTTTGGGGAACAGTTCACCTGACACCCTGGCTTTCAGGATGATGGAGGAGCAAACAGCGAGACTTTTCTGAGCGCGTCATCCTGCATACTTTGAATGTATTATCATAGGAGAAAAATAAAATGCTGTTTGAAGAAGCCATTGATAATGACATCTGTCCAGTACAAGTAACAAGTAGATGTTACAAAAACCAGTTTTGCTACCATTATTTATTTTGTAGGTAGCACATCCTTTGCTGACGGTTTGTCACAGAAACTTCGTAATAAGAAAATTGCCGTATTTCTGTATTTCAGTTCCGTATTTCAGAGTTTTATTTTATCCACCCTGCCCAAACTCCACAGAGATCACTGTGTAAGTCTTGGAATCATAATAATGATCGTCCATTCTTGTGGGACAATCTCAGGGCATTTTATTTTCACATACTTTTGGGGATCAATTTGTGGAGTCAAGAAAAAATAGAATGAGTTAGAATTTCAAATCACTTTGGAGGAGAACTGACATCTTTACACTATTGACTCTGCCGTGTAACAAACGCTGATAGATCTTATTTAGATGATTTTTAATGTTGATCCTATACTTTTGTTCTGTTTTACATAAAGTTCTTAGGTTTTTTTAAAATTATATTTCGAAGAACATGTAGGTTTCTTCCTGTTGGGATGGGGGTTTTGAACAAGTAACACTCCCATTTGGCATTTGGTAATGCTGGTGTAAACTAATGCTACTAATATATGTCACCTATCTTTTATTGGGTACGCCTTTAAAAATTATTTTATTCATGAATACATCTATCCAAAATAATTATGTCAGTGGTATCACCTGCCAGTAACACCTGTTCCCCTCAGCTCCTTTTCCGTTTCTGCACTGACAGGACATCCAATTCAGTGCGGAACAGACTTGTCACAGTAGACACATTTATCTTGTTATTGATTTACAAGGAAAAGTCTAATATTTCACCATTAAGGCCAATTATTTTTCCTGTAATATTGTGTTTCCTTTTATCAAAAAGATCCCCTTCCCTTCCTAGTTTTGTAAGTTCATTTTATCATGCTGTTTTGAAGTTTCCCAACTAAGTTTTGAATCACATTAAAGGCGCATTCCAGACGTCCTGAGAAGCAGAGTGATCAGGTCCGGCAGGGAAAGAGTTCTCATTTGGGCAAGGCTTTCAGCAGGATGTACCAACAGGCTCTTTTTTTGGTTGATTTTGGTAAATCAACACAGAATCTATAGATTTTTATGGAGCACTGTTCCCTGAACAATTACCCAAGCAAAATAATTGTGAGAGTTTAAAATAAAAATGTTGGAACTTTCCTGGTAGTGCAGTGGTTAAGAATCTGTCTGCCGATGCATGGGACACGGGTTCGAGCCCTGGTCCGGGAAGATCCCACATGCCGCAGAGCAACTAAGCCCGTGTGTCACAACTACTGAGCCTGCGCTCTAGAGCCCGCAAGCCACAACTACTGGGCCCACGTGCCACAACTACTGAAGCCCACGCGCCTAGAGCCCGTGCTCCGCAACAAGAGAAGCCACCACAATGAGAAGCCCGCACACCACAACGAAGAGTAGCCCCCGCTCGCCGCAACTAGAGAAAGCCCGCGTGCAGCAACGAAGACCCAACACAGCCAAAAATAAATAAATAAAATTTTAAAAATTAAATTAAATTAAAATATTTCAGGAACAAAGTAGCAAACTTTTAAATAACATATATTCCCCATGCACTGCCTAGAAATCTTCTACATTACACTTTGGGTAGCGTAAACTCTGAAGCAGCTAAGGAAGCATCTAAGCGACATGCTGATTGTCAAGGTCTACTTGATGCCTTGTTTTTTGTTTTTTTTTAACTGAAGTACAGTTGATTTACAATGTGTGCTAATCTCTGCTGTACAGCAAAGTGACTCAGTTATACACCTACAGACATTCTTTTTTTTATATATTCTTTTCCATCATGGTTTATCACAAGATATTGAACTTGATGCCTTGTTCTTTTGTGTGTGCAATTACCTGTATCCTGGTAATTACTGTCACATTTTGATATTTAGGCAAAACCTCTGATTTTTAAAAATATATATTTTCTACTGCAAGTTGTTTGACAAATGAGCTACTTAGAATATCAGCACTAATTTTTAAAATTAATTAATTAATTTATTTTTGGCTGCATTGGGTCTTCGTTGCTGCGTGCGGGCTTTCTCTAGTTGCGGTGAGTGGGGGCTACTCTTCGTTGGGGTGCACGGGCTTCTCGTTGTGGTAGCTTCTCTTGTTGCAGAGCATGGGCTCTAAGCACGTGGGCTTCAGTAGTTGTGGCACGCAGGCTCAGTAGTTGTGGCCCGTGGGCTTAGCTGCTCCGCGGCATGTGGGATCTTC
The DNA here is from genome assembly GCF_005190385.1 of Monodon monoceros. Classification (NCBI taxonomy): domain Eukaryota; kingdom Metazoa; phylum Chordata; class Mammalia; order Artiodactyla; family Monodontidae; genus Monodon; species Monodon monoceros. The sequence continues at coordinate 7,777,488 of NW_021703779.1, read as the reverse complement.
CCGGACCAGGGCTCGAACCCGTGTCCTCTGCATCGGCAGGAGGATTCCTAACCACTGCGCCACCAGGGAAGTCCCGAATATCACCACTATTTAAATAGAAGTGGTTTGTGAACATTGAAAAAATGTATTTCCAGTTTCATTCATTCATCTTTAGAGGAAATGGTGTGTTTAATCATTGTTCTTCATTTTGTTTTTTTTGTTTAGATTTCCTTCAGAATTGGAGTTAAGAGGTTAGGAAATAAAAATACCGAATGCCTAACTAAATTTGAATCTCAGCTTCACAACAAATAATTTCTTAGCGTGTCTAATGAAATATTCAGGGCATAGGTCTACTGAAATTTTGTTTGTCGTTTGGTTGAAATTTAAATATATGTGGGTGTCCTGTATTTTATGTGACAAATTTATTCAGAACTAATGATAGGGTGAATTTTGATAAATATTTTATAGGTGCTTAAAAATAGTAAGTAATGTCTTTATATTTACTTTCGGCTTTTTCAGTAGTTCTGTAAGATCAGAACAGTCCCTAGGGCTTCCCTGGTGGCGCAGTGTTTGAGAGTCCGCCTGCTGATGCAGGGGACACGGGTTCGTGCCCCGGTCCGGGAAGTTCCCACATGCCGCGGAGCGGCTAGGCCCGTGAGCCATGGCCACTGAGCCTGCGCGTCCGGAGCCTGTGCTCCGCAACGGGAGAGGCCACAACAGTGAGAGGCCCGCAAACCGCCCCCCCCACAAAAAAAAAAGAACAGTCCCTAGATCTCAACAGTTGATATAATATATATCTTCTTGAATTTACTATTTTGGCTCAGCTACATATGTTTCTGAAAGATGCGGAATAAAATCTCTCACATCATTTTGTTCAATTCCCACTGTTCAATTCAATATTTTTGTTTTATTTATCTTGACATTGTAGGTTAGGACAGGCAAGTTGAGAACTGCTGTCTCTTCCTACTGAATGATTCTGTTAAATTATTTTAAATCATTTTAATTCTAATAAGTCTTTTCTGTCAAAACCGTTATTTTATTTTTCACTGACATTCTTCTCATCCGTATCTGTATGGATAGATGCATAGATATTGATTCTTCAGTTAAATTAGGTCCAACCAGGGATTTAGTTTTTCCCTTCCCTGGTCATCCCAATAGCAGCATTTGGTATACTTAAGGTTCTTTTTGTTTAAATACAGCAATACATTTTTTTGATCAAAATATATATTAACTTTCTTGTTTCTACTATTTTAGGACTCCTGAAATTATCAGAAGGGTAAACGTATATTAAATGCTCTCTGAAGCCTTAAATAACCGAAAACTTGTGTCAGTGTTTCTTCCCTGTACTTTATAATTCCTGTGAGTCCCCTTGGACGTTTTTATTACAAGTGTTTTACTCCAACACATAATCCAGTTTGCGAAAACCATTCTCACATCTCCCCATGTGCCATCTTTTGTTTCTGTCTTGACGCGTATAAATTGACCACTTTGATTCACATTTTTAGGAACGCAGATCTCCAGAGAGGTGCTGTATGCATCCAGGCCTAAGAGGAAAATATTCAGTAGAACATATGCCCCATATTTCAAACTAGGATTTTATTATAGGGATTTGGCTTTGAAAATGGTATCAGAGCTGTTGGTGGGAATGTAAATTGGTGCGGCCACTATGGAAAACAGTACGGAGGTTCCTCAAAAAACTGAAAATAGGATTGCCACTCCTGGGCATATATCCAGAGAAAACTATCATTCAAAAAGATATATGCACCCCTATGTTCATAGAAGCACTATTCACAATAGCCAAGACATGGAAGCAGGGACTTCCCTGGTGGCGCAGTGGTTAAGACTAAGCGCTCCCAGTGCAGGGGGCCCGGGTTCGATCCCTGGTCAGGGAACTAGATCCCACATGCATGCCACAAGTAAGAGTTTGCATGCCACAACTAAGGAGCCCTCCTGATGCAACTAAGACCTGGTGCAACCAAATTAATTAATTAATTAATTTTAAAAAAAGACATGGAAGCAACCTAAATGTCCATCAACAGAGGAATGGATAAGGCAGACATGGTACATATATACAACGGAATACTACTCGGCCATAAAAAAGAATGAAATCATGCCATTTACATTTGGCATTTATTAAAATATGCCATATTTATAAAATATTCCATTTACATAATGCCATTTACATGCCAACATGGATGGACCTAGAGGTTATCATACTGAGTAAAGTAAGTCAGACAGAGAGAGACAAATATTGTTATGATATCACTTATGTGTGCAATCTAACAAAATGATACAAGTAAACTTATTTACAAAACAGAAACATACTCACAGACATAAAGAATAGACTTGTGGCTGCCAAGGCGGAGGGATGGATTGGGAGTCTGGGGTTAGTAGATGCAAACCAGTATCTATAGGATGGATAAAAAACAAGGTCCTACTGTACAGCACAGGGAACTCTACTGAATATCCTATGATAAACCATGATGGAAAAGAATAGGAAAAAGAATATATATATGTATAACTGCATCACTTTGCTGTACAGCAGTAATTAACACATTGTAAATCAACTATACTTCAATAAAATAAAGTTAAAAAGAAGACAGTGGTAATACAAATGCTAGTAGAGCAGCAGGAAAAATGAAAGGGCACGGCAGTAGCACAGTGAAGAAGGGATTGGTACCCACAGATCGGAGAGATGCTATCTACCCCTGGATGGAGCCCCAAACCCTCGGTTGCTCTATCAGTGATGATGATTTTAGACCTGGTGGTTCAGGAACTGGTAAAGAGAGTCTGCAGTGTCTGGTGAGAACTGTTGAAAGGCTGCCTGTCCAAACACAGTCACCAGCTACTACACAAGACTGCCAACAGCTCTGTTTCCTTATACACAGGTCTCTGACCCCTTTGGGACAGACTCGACAAGGAAGACAGCTCCCCAGGGAACCTGAGAAATGTAGTTTGCTGACTTCCAGCCCCAGGGACTATCAAATGGCTGGCTGAGAGCAGGGAGGTGACCCGATAACCAAATAACCAGAACTGGTGTAAATCTGTGTGAGGTACAACATGATGCCTTCTGCACGCTTTTCAAGACGAAAACACACGTGATGACGAACCGTGAGGATCCCATCATTGGATGATCCTCTGCCCTTATGCAGAAAATAACCACCACTCTTTCCTGAGCTAAACTGTCTCGGGGAATTCCTCATCTTCTTATTCTTGGTTGTGCAGGAGACTCCTGGACTTTCACACGAAAATTTCCCAGAACCTTTGTCAATCTTTCAGGTATAATCAAGTAGCAATAGCTCTGCACCGAAAAGTCAGCACTTACCAAGAAACATATTGGTCCAAAGTTCAGCAAAATTCTTTGCAACAAATAACACACACTTTTTCTGCGGTCAGCCTTCATATTTGTTTTAGTTTTCAGGTTTCTGGATGGAGAGGGGCGGGAAACATAGTATAGCAAAGCAAGGCAAGTCTTTGTTAGCCCCTGAGTACTGATGCAACGTAATTACTGTAAGCTCATGTGAAGGGACATTTTATCACGTTGTGGGTCACAACCATAGTTACTTTTGACTTGTAATTTATTCATGTGACTTTAATGAGTAACCATCTTTGAATTTCACAGGTATTTCTGTAAACTATATCTGACCATAATTCAAAACTTTTAACTAGCTCAACCTGAATTTGGTTACAGCGTCATATTAATACTTTTCCAATTCTTATTCTAATTTAAAAAGAACAGAACAAATTTATATTCCTAATTGGCAAGGTCGTTGCATATTTTAGCACAGATGGAACTGTAATTATTTTTGAAATTATCATAACAACTAATTTTCTCTTCAAAAGTCTAATTAATTTTTTTATCCGAAATAGCTCATTGGACTCATTGTCATATGATTTACATTTTTCCTTGTTAGCAATAATTTAGTTTTGGTCCTAATGAACTTGGAAGGCGGGGGTGTTTCTGATAAGCAACTAAATTATGTTTATTCAAATACATTTACTTTCCAACTTAGCCAATTGCCTTATCATGTTTTGTTCTTAATCCCTACCACAGCACTTACTTTTTAGTATCAGAAGATAAATATATAGATAGGTAGAAATGTATATTTTTCTTTTTCTTTGCTACAATTAAAATCTGGTGTCTGTTATTTCAAGTTGTTTGGAAGCAGAAGTCCTTACACCGCAATTGTTAAAAACGCATATTGCTTAGAGATATTATAATACGAACTCTACGATGAGCAACGAGCTAAAACGTATTCCTTTGGAACGGACCATTTGAAAGTATTCTTTATTCTTATAATGCGTTTCTTTTGTAGAGAGAAATCTCATCCTCCATATCAGTGAGAGATTTCAGTTTCACCTCTCATGTACCTTTTCCCCTAAGTCCCTAGGAGCCATTTCTTTTAGAATTTTGTCCATATTTCTGTTAGTGCAAATGTAACTCTATTAAAGAATCCTCGCCAAGTCGAATAGGTGTGATGTTATGATGGGTAAAGGTGCTTGTTCTCCCCGTGTCTTATCTAAGTTCTACACACCGGCTAGAATAAACACTCTACACGTATAGTGTGAGCAAAGGACCAAGAAGGAATTTCTCTTGTACCCAGTGCCATTAGGAAATAACCAAAGGGTGCTCAGAGAAAAGAATGTTACTTGGAATTCCTTGGATTACTTTCATGAGTTTGGAGGTAAGGCTGAAGAGAGTCATGAGATGCTAGTTTGTGAAGCTGAGCTGTGCAGGTGAGAGTGAAGGATTTCCCTTGGGTTTTCCTAAGATCTTCCTAAGTACGTGTTTCTTTTGGGGATGCATGACTAAGGTACATGATGACACCTGCCTTTAAGTATCAAATGCAAAGATCAGATTACATATCAAAATAGTTTTTGTTTACAAATAGTATATGGGGAACTGAGTTGGATCAATTCTTTAAACATATATGAGATATGTCACATCTCTGAAATAAATCAACTGTTTAAACATTTATGAAATATAGCCTAAGCCATGCTTAATTAAAAAATAATAACTTCTATTCCAAACTGTGTATTGGATTTTCCTCTCATTTCTCTGTGTCTCTTGCATGTTCATGAATCCCAGTGTTGTCTAATGCAGCTGTGACACTGCACAAGTATGATTTGTAAGATGTAAGTGGAAAATAATTCTATTCTTTTCCTGCACTGGGTGCTCCTCTGCCCCTTAACCAAAAGTTTGTCTCAGATAATAAATCGCTCTCCAGTTATTGAAATCCCAAGAATAATCTCATGTCAGGAAAGAAATATCCAGGCTCATGTTAACAGTCAATCAGGAACTCAGTTCATCTTTATAACAAGGTGGTCATAAAACATAATTTTAATACCTCTTTTTTATGGAGGAAGGGGCACACAGAGGCAAAAGTGCCTTAGCCCACAGAAACTGTGATGTGCCCCTGGTATCTCCACACCCACCTACCCCGCAGCCTCTAAGCTTCTACCGTGCTTTAACTGTCTGCCACCATGGCAGTCACCTTCTCTGTGGGTTTAGCTCATTTATTTGTTATGATTTTCTGATAACAGTAAACTGGGAGGAAAGTGTTCTGTTCTTCTTTCGACACTTTCCATTGCAGAGAGCAGCATCGTGCAGTTTATGTTCAAAATGTACTTGACTGAATTCCATTGAACTGCTGCCGGCTTATTCACCAATCAAGATTCAGTACATGTGTGCACACGGACACACACGAGAATACTTAGGTACTATGGGAACTTTAAATGATACAAGCTCATATAAATTATGCAATTCTATCTTAGTGTCTAAAATTATCACCATACTTGAGAAATGGACTGAAGTTAATAGAGCTGAATTTTGTGAGTAATTATTTTTAAAAGTGTATGTTTTAAAAAATTTTTATTTAGTTTTGGCTGCGTTGGGTCTTCGTTGCTGCGTGTGGGCTTTCTCTAGTTGCAGCGAACGCGGGCTACTCTTCGTTGCGGTGTGCGGGCTTCTCATTGCGGTGGCTTCTCTTGTTGTGAAGCATGGGCTCTAGGCGCGTGGGTTTCAGTAGCAGTGGCTCGCGGGCTCTAGAGCGCAGGCTCAGTAGTTGTGGCGCACGGGGTTAGTTGCTACGCGGCATGTGGGATCTTCCCGGACCAGGGCTCGAACCCGTGTCCCCTGCATTGGCAGGTGGATTCTTAACCACTGCACCACCAGGGAAGTCCTTCCCAGCTATTTTAGTGGGAAATACTATCATAACATGCCATCAACGGCTAAGAAAAATATGTGTGAATTCCATTGTATATGTCTTAACTTTACTATGAAGAAAAAAGTTGACCACAAATCTGATGAATCCATTATAATTCATCCTGTCTAGACTGGATGTTTGCCAGCAACCAAGGACTGATTCTAGATATAACTGATGGTTTGATCAACATACAAAAGGATCTCACAGGTATAATAAACTGCACTTATGATCAAAAAACAGTCTCACTGTTAGTTAATTAAGAAGAAGCAATTGACACACTGATTTATAGGAAAAAATCAGAAGGATAATCTGCTTGGAAAAGTGTATTTGCAGCCAATATACACTTTGTTCCAATTTTATTTGTCTTTTCAAAATAATAGAAATAATACTTGTAAAATTTGAGGCAACATGATTCTAGCTGCTAACTAATCCCTAAATAGTGCTTATATTGGTTAAGTCTAGACCAGATGTTTAATAATTTTTTTAAATTTCATTTATTTTTATTGAAGTATAGTTAATTACAATGTTCTGTTAGTTTAAAGTGTACAGCAAAGTGGTTCAGTTATATTTATATATATATTTTTTCAGATTCTTTTCCGTTATTGGGTATTACAAGATACTGAGTTCAGTTCCCTGTGCTCTACAGTAGGTCCTTGGCGTTTACCTTTTTTACATATATATTTTATATATAGTGTGTAGATGTTAATCCCCAACTTCTAATTTATCTCCCCCCCCAATAAGTTCTAATTTCCAGCAATAAATAATATCCCCTGTTGTGATATTTTTTAACGTGATGTGGAGAATTTAGAACTGAAATACCCATTGTGTTCGGTAAGAATGGACACATGGTTGATATAAATGCACCATTTGCCAATGCTACATCACACTAGCAACGAATGGAACATCTTACATCGTTTCACTAGGAGGTGCCTTTGAAACAAGCAGGACAGCAAATCAGGGATGCTGCTGTGAGCTGACACCACCTTGTGTGGAATTCGTAACAAAGGACCAGGCTAACGTGACGTGTAAATGAGATAGGAATGAGCAGACCTGTAAAGCACTAGGTCCTTAAGAGAGATTACATGCCAGAAACCACAAATTATGTTCACTTCAGCTTTTTGTAAAAAGAAAAAAAAAAATTGCTGTTAACTCATGGCAGGGAGTATTTCCTTTTGCAATTATCTCCAAGTAGGTGTCAGATCTCTCCTGGCAATGTCCAATTTTCAGGGAATTTACAGCTTTTCCTTTGACATTTTCTGCAGTTCATTAAACAATCACTTGATATGTGGTTTATTTCATTCTGATGGCTCTGCTCTTCAGATTCTATTAGGAATAAATATAACACTATAACACGGTGTTTTAAAAAAAAACTTGAATAGTCATCAGTATCTGAATTGCGGTTTGAAATATTTCGCCCTTTGCCTCAAGAGTGAATAGTACAACCCTTGGTGATCTTATGTGAGCTCTCATACGCCCCTCACGTCTTACAATTCCCATTTAAAACCACAGATTCGGGCTTCTGTAAATATTTAGATATGTCTATAAATTGAAAACACAAATCAAGAAAGTACCAATTTTTTGAAACATGCATAAATGATAAGATGAAATACAATTCTGGTAAATGTATTATGGTGCAGATTAAAAAAATCTCATAGTGTGGGAGCATGAATTGAGATTCTTAAAATACTCATGCAACTGTAACCAAAGAAAATCTCTTTTTAAAGAAAAAAGGGTTTATTTTGTATATAAGCATAAGGGTTATGTTTGGTTATTTTATTGGCTTTGAACAGAAGCCAATTTTTAAATAAATTAATGGTTACTCATTCGCCCTGGTATATGACCAGCTATATGTACTGAACAGATAAAACAGGTGAGGGGAATCAAAAGAACGAACTGTCTAAAACCCAGAGTTGTAAAGAAAGTTTGGGAAGGAAGTTACATTACGTACCTGGGAGATAATGAAAGGGAAAAACATACAGAGAGAGTGCCTTATTGACAAGAATAATTATGTTTCTTTTTTTTTCTTTTGGTTATGAGTATAGAAAAAGAGCCAATGCCATCTAAGACAACAGAAAAGCGTAATACCAACTACAAGCTATTAAATTAGGGGTAAAAAGATAAATACCAATTAGACCAGGTCAGAAATTATAAACGCTCTAGAAAAATAAAATGATCACAAATACAAACAAATTAATAACCTAAATGGATTCATAAAATGGTATTTCTGGGCTTCCCTGGTGGCGCAGCGGTTGAGAGTCCGCCTGCCGATGCAGGGGACACGGGTTCGTGCCCCGGTCTGGGAAGGTCCCACATGCCGCGGAGCGGCTGGGCCCGTGAGCCATGGCCGCTGAGCCTGCGCGTCCGGAGCCTGTGCTCCGCAACGGGAGAGGCCACAACAGTGAGAGGCCCGCGTACGGAAAAAAAAAAAAAAAAAAAGTATTTCTAAGAAACATCCCTAAACCAAAGTGATAAAAGCAAAAAATATAGTAATAAAGGACATGCAGGAAACAGAGTAAATGTAATGATAAATATAGAATTTATAAATGTACATGTGTGAAAAGAATCCTCAGGTACACATTTTGGGCAAAATTAAATATTTCAATAAGCTAAACTTGTGGAATTAAATTTTAGTGTTTGGATTTTAAATCCAAAAAAATAATATGAGCAAAATCTGAGCAGGGTTATGGGTAATAAAACCAACATGCATATGTATAAAGAAAGAGGAAAAAGTTCCATAAATCCTTATTTTATATCCCTAGAATATCTGTGAAAAAGCTTAAGTATGTGATCATCAAAATTTCATAAAATGAAAATGTGATGTTTGCTGATATTAAATATTATTAAATAATCTTAAATTATGAAATTAGAAAATAATATTAATAATATTAAATATTATTAAATAATCTTAAATTATGAAATTAGAAAATAATCTTAAATTATGAAATTAGAAAATAATAAAGGATAGCCAAAATCTTAATTGCTCACAAATTAAGAAACATTTCCCTAAATACTCTTTGATCAGATTTATCACAGTAAATTCAGCCCAAAGTTGGAAAACACAGATGTCTATCTTATACTAAATGCCGAAATATATGGCCAAATATGTACTAAGTACAGATCATATAGCTGTAAATTTTATTAAAGAAAAATATTGAATATTAGGAAGAATATATTTACTTCAAGAAATTATAAAATGGACCACGTAATAAACAAATTGTAGGCAAGTAGAACTGATTAAGATAAAAATTGGAAATCATTAGATCGAAAATAATAAATAATAGCAACAATGTGTAAGTACAAAAGCTGGTTTCTTGGGAAAAACCCCCCAGAGAAATAGGTTATCATAATACAGACGTAGTAATAAGGAAAAAATGGGCAAGGTATACAGTGGGTAGGAAAGCCACAAGTAGGTAGAGAATTATAACTTCAAATTATCTGAAAGAGATTTGAAATGTGATTATTGATTTCCATTGTAAAGGGTTTCAGGACCAGAGAGTATCATAGGTAAATGCTGTATGATCCTTTAAATATACAAAAGTGAGCAAACAGAAACAGATGATTTTAATTCTACTTAAAGCAAGTGCTCCCTGGTTCATTTCATTAAATTATTATAAATTATTACCACACCTGATTACCACACCTAATAATGATAAAGTAACTACAGATTAATTATTAATCCATATTTCTGAACATATTTTAGAGTCACACTCAACCGTACGCTGATAAAACAATACAATTCCTTGTCTAAGGAAAGGGTATTACTGGAAATTACTGGTGGTTCATTGAAATAAACTATTATACCAACAAGACTAGGAAGGAAAAAACCCACAGGATTATAACATTAGAAACTGATAAAGCCATTGGTAAAATTTCAGATGAAATGTTAAAACCCTTTTCAAAATTAAAATGACAAATAATAAGTATTGTCAGCTCTATACCAAAATATCTATTAAAAATGCAGATAGAAGGTAGAGATGTCCCTCGCCATCATTATGGTTCAGGGTTGTTTTAGTGGCTCTGTAGGCTGCTCTAAGATACAAAAAAATGTCGATAAACATGGGAAAACTAAAGGGCAACGTTCTTTTCATTTATAAATGACCATATAAATGTATCTGTGTATGCCTGTGTTGCAATTAATCTATTAACAACTGAGATATATAAAATGGCAAAGTTACAGGAAGCTGAATGGGAAAAGACAACATTTATTTACACTGTGGGTGGAATTATAGATTCTTTTTTCTTTGGAAACACCTGTGATTACACCTTAGTGTTGTCTATGAATCAATACATTAAATGCTTACCCATCTTAAACAAGAGAGCAGGAAAGGCATTAAGGCATTCATAATTTTGAGTCTTCTGGAATACATCGGTGAAAGAGTCCCAGAGGGAAAGTGACTTAAACTTGAGGTGCTGGAGTAATAGGATGCTGCCCAGAACTGGTACAGAACTTTCACCAAGCTACACGGTGGAGATGTCTCCAGAGGGACCCCAACGTGTGTCCCACAAGAAAACCAGCTTTGAATGCTGGTCACAGAATATGCGTTCATGGTACAAAGAAATTCGTGACAGCAACTGTGAGGCGACACTGCCATTGTGCCTTCTTCGTACTGGAAGATGGAGAAGGCGGGGGGCAGAGGGGAGGGACAGCCCACAGCATGTCCCCCCCACTGGCGAGGAGGTGACCCACACTGGTGTCGAGAGATGGTTAAGCTCAATAGGATGCGGTACTGAATCCCAGGGCTGCTGTCACGCAGGACCACGACGCGGGGGTCGGAAAACAGTAGAAAGTTCTTCTCTGAGGCCAGAAGACAGAGCAAGGTGTGAGCAGGGTTGGCTTCTCCTGAGGCCGTGATGGAGAAAGTGTCTCACGCCTTTCTTAGGTCCTGGTGGTTGGTTGGCAATTCTTGGGGTTTCTTGGCTTGGAGCTGCACCACTCCAGTCTCTGCCTCTGGCTTCCCTCTGTGTTTCCACGCTCAAATCTCCCTCCTTTTATAAGGACCCCAGGCACTGGACGAGGACCCACCCTGACCCAGTATGGGCTCATCTTAATCTGATGGCACCTGCCTGACTCTGTTTCAACATAAGGCCAGATTCATGGGTTCCAGGGGTTAGGACTTGAACATATCTTTTAAGGGGACACAGTTCAACTCACGGCACATATTTGAAAAGTTGGGTTTAGACTGAAGTCATTGTATTGAAATCGGCTAGAAAGCAATGGGATTGATCGGGCCGGCCTCGATGGGATGGTATGAATTATCCCATGGAATCCAGTGGAGGCACCACTGCAGAAAAACTAACTCAACTTTGCACGTACAAATTTTTCAGAAAACTAGTCAGTTTATTTACGTTCAGATAGTATGTTCATCTTTATTTCTTTTCTTTTCTGTTTTGTTTTTTGTTTTGGTTGCACCACACGGTAGGCGGGATCTTAGTTCCCTGACCAGGGATGGAACCCGGGCCCCCTGCAGTGGAAGCATGGGGCCCTAACCACTGGACCACCAGGGAATTCCCAGTATGTTCATTTTTAAATGTTTTCTAGATTCAAACAGAAACAGTCACTGAAGCCCAATAATTTTGACTAGTGACGATTACCAAATATTATATATAGAGAGAGCGAGGGACGCCCCCGTTCTACCATGGTACACACCAGTACAGTCTGCCTTACCTTCCTTAGAGTCCAGGTGTCTGGGTGGGAGGCCTGCCGACCATAAAAGGATGACAAGCCATTAGCTCAGGCTGGTATCAAGCCATTTATCTCCTAAACTCTACTCCCCTCTTGTTTTTCAAAACATGAGCTGTGGCTGCTGAAGACTTTGGGGTTCTTTCATGATATTTCAATTTGACTAATGAATACAAATATTGACCTTTTCTCTCCATGTCTACGCATGCGAACCTATCTAAAATGTACTGTTATGAAATCAAGAAGGATGCGCTCATGACTCAGTCACGGCTGTTGCATAATTTTGAAATCTTGACGTACTACATGTGACCAGGGATCCAAGTTTGCTTTTTTTTTTTAAAATTTTTGACTGCACCGGGCAGCATGCGGGATCTTAGTTCCCCGACCAGGGTTTAAACCTGCGCCCTTGGCAGTGGAAGCTCAGAGTCCTAACCACTGGACCGCCAGGGAAGTCCCCAGGTTTGCTTTTTAGAGTTGCCATCCATGCAGCAGTTTAAACGAACATGCCCATTCTCTTGTCTTCCACTCGCGTGTTCAGGGTGCTGTGTGGAATAATGTAATGGCCTTTTAAACACAAATGTGGGTGGTAAGTACGCTTTCATCTGCAGTTACCTTTGGGTCATTTCTTAGAAAGCGCGTGTATTTGAACAAGATGGGATGCAGTAGTTTGTAAGCAAAAATACAACCTTCATCCTTCAAACACTGAGTGTCAATTTCCAAAGGGGACAAAAACAGGAGAAGTTGTTTTGCTCGTGGTGGAACGTAGCATAAGTCATTCCAAAATATACCCCTTTGGAGTAAGGATTATTCTGAGCTGAAGACAACTAAGGAGCAGACACAAGAAAAACTTCCTGCCCTCCCCCTACTACCTAAAAGTAGGACATCAACTTTACACCCTATTGGCTGGAGGTGGCACCAAAAGAATCTACATCACAGTCTTTACTAATTACACTTTATCTACCATTAGTTTACCTTGACCTTGGAAGCCTGAAACCACTTGCCGTTGTCCTGCCTTTTCTCCAAAAGTTTTTGTTCTTTGTACAAGATGCTACATAAACTGGAATTCTAAGCCACCTTGGGGAGTTACTCATTTTTCCCTGGGTAGACACGTGAATAAACTTGTTTATTTTTCTCTTGTTCATCTGTCTTTCACTACAGGGGCGTCAGCCAGGAACATCTATTCAAGCCACTTCCTGAAAAGGTCTTTTACATTTTCACCCTGGCAACCCGAAAACACATCTGAGATCTGAGAAACAGAAATGGAAAATGGGAGCCTCTTCCTAAGCCCTGCGCATGATAACCTTTCACATCCATGAAAGGCAAAAGCTTCTCCAATTTTAACGGGGGAGGTGCATTACAGGTGTACGGGATTAAGAGGTACAAACAATCAGAACACATCAGAACACATGAGAGCTTGCAGAAACAGAGATTACTGGGTCCCACGGACGGCCCCCATGAAGCAACAGAGGTCTCTCGATGAAGCCAATTTATGAAACCAAAAGCCCAGGGACGAAACCACTGTGCTATATGAATATTAGATGCATCACAGCCGCCGTACATCTGGGCCCCATAAGTCATAGGAGAATGAACAGCTCTTGGAAGGATTGTTTTTTCTTACCCTTTGGGAAACAATCTTTATAAAACCCTACAATGTGAAGACATGTATGCCGCTGACTACAGCACCCTTGTTTATTTTTCTATGCAACCATAAAACACTGCAGAGGTAGTATTCCACGACCTATTCCTTCTCTCAATACAAATAAGAACTAACTGAACAGATAACAGTGCTTGCAGAAAACCATAAAGCAGTAATTTTACTCCTACCTGATGGAGGGATTTATTACTGGAATACACGCGAGTATAAGAACCTTATCTTCATCTTTAACACTTAGGTATGAGGTACTTTAATATAAGGGGGAGACACTTGTGGTTCCAGACATAATGAATCAGGTACCACTGTTGATATATTAAGGAAATAAGTCACACTTTTGGGCTGATGGCCTTGTTGGCCTGGGGGAAGTACCGACCAGTGGTTGAGAAATCCAGCATGTGTTGGGCAGATAATGTGTTTCACTTCCGCCCACCACATACAGGTGTAAAGTCTGTCTAGTTCCTTTAATGCTAAAACCCCCAATTTTCTCATATGCACAGTGAAGCTAGTGATCGGGTATATGTGAAGGACTTCATTCAGTGTTTCACAAATAGCTTAACAAATTTTAGCTCTGATGATGTTTTGAAAATTGTCAAAAAAAAAAAAGAGAAAGAAAATTGTCCACCTAAACTTCACAATGGCAGTGAGCAGAAAGGTTGTATTGAAAACATTTGATAAGATCTGCCTTCAAAAAAAAAAGAAGAAATTGTACACATAAACACTATTATTATTATCAATATCATTTAACTCTGATGCAATATATATACAGGACGAGTGTGGTTAAAAGTGCTATGCACTTGCTTTTAGAGAACACAAGACAAAAGGGTGGACTTACAGTTCTTTCTTTAGAAAGATGTAGTTCAGGGACTTCCCTGGTGGTCCAGTAGTAAAGAATCCGCCTTCCAATGAAGGGGACCTGTGTTCTGTCTCTGGTCGGGGAACGAAGATCCCACATGCCACGGGGCAACTAAGCCTGCGTGCCACAACTAGAGAGAAGTCCATGCACCATAATGAAGAGCCCTGGTGTTGCAACTAAGACCTGACACAGCCGAAAAGAAACAAAGAAATGAAGGAAGGGAGGGAGGGAGGGAAGGAGGGAGGGGAGAGAGAGGGAGAGGGAGAGGGAGAGGGAGGGGGAGGGGGAGGGGGAAGGGGGAGAGAGAGAGAGACAGAGAGAGAGAGGGAGAGAGAGGGAGAAAGGAAGGAAGGAAGGAAGGAAGGAAGATGTTCATTTCTTTGTTTTGAAACTGAAGACGAGCATCTGTGACTAATGAATGTATAAAGAGTATTAAGGAAAATTTCATGGAACTGTTTGATTGCGGTTGAGCATATCTGTGGATGGAGGGATGGAAAAAGCCTCTGGTCATTGTAATTATTCATGTTCCCCAGAGACAAAACCCCCTCCTGAAGAGTAACAGAATAATGTGAGCCCATTCCATCTTGGTTTACAGCAGCCATTTAAAGAAACCAATTACTGCTGCAAACGGTGTCAACCCAGATTGACCAAATTTGATCACTGTTTGTCAGTTACACAAGCAAACCCCATTTCCAGGACTGCTTAAATTGGACGGAGGAACCTGAAATGGGCCCCTCAAGAAATGGGCTGCCGAACCAACAAAACGCCAAAAACAAAACAATGTGGAGAGGGAACGGGGGAGGTGCATTACAGGTGTACGGGATTAAGAGGTACAAACAATTATATATAAAATAAGCTACAAGGATATATTGTACCACATGGGTAATGTAGTCAATATTTTATAATAACTGTAAATGGAGCATAACCTTTAAAATTGTTAATCACTGTACTTTATAGCTATAACTTATATAATATTGTACATCAACCATACTGCAACACATAAAATTTTTAAGAAAAAAAAAACAAAAAACAATGTGGACTCAATTCCTTAATCTGTACACTGTTTCTACTCTGCTCCCATTACCATTTTTCCACAGGTAGACGCCTCTTGAAAAGTTTTTATGTAAACTCTAACTACTGTGTGTCCAAAGGGCTGAGGGTCCTCACCTTGAGAGAGCCCAGTTCTTCTGTTTTAGGTAAAGCAGCTATGTGGGAGAAAAGGAAGGGATGATGTAAATAAAAACAGCTGGTGTGAACAACAGGGCACAGTCACCCCTCACACATCCACAGCGAATATTTTCAAGGGCAAAAGCATGAAAACCGATTTTAATGAAGAGAACAAAGTAGAAGATGATGCCTACTGCCACCACTATCATTTAACACGGCCTTAGAAGTTTTAGCAAAGAGTAAAACAAGAACAGATTGGTGGTATGGACATTGTAAATGAGGAGATGCAGTTACTTTTTTCTTTCCTGATGATATAACCATATATGTGGAAAACGCTGACGCACTCCATAGAAAAAGAAATACTAGAGTTCATATTAGATTTAGGAAAACTAGCTGGATACAAATAATTGTCTTTAAAAAAAATAACATTTTTCTAGCCCTGCGATTAAAGTGAATATAGAAAAACAGTAATGACTGATAGCGAGAAAACAATATTTTTATTACCAATTGTGAACAGTATATTATGCGGTAAAAGGTAAATTCTGATGGACAAACCAAAACTGAAAATTATAAGTTGTGTGTGAGTCCATCCGATTCTAATCCATTGGGATTTTTATCTAAATTGGATTAAATAATCATAAAATGCATTAGGACAACAAAGCTATATAAGTAGCTGAAATGTGGTAAGAGAGAATGATTGACAAAGAGATACCAGATGCCATATATGAAAACATACATCATGGTCACCATCACAAGATCCGCACATATCAATACAGGATGCAGAGAAAATGTCTGGGTGGAAACTCCTTATCCTTTGACCCGAAGTATAAATAGCATGATCTCTGCCTGTATACCCTCAGCACACCCTACCCACAGAGACCCACATTGGCCCAGAAACAGCACAGCACTCATTAGCAAACAGACCACATTGCTCTGGGCAGACACAGCCCACGCCCCAGGGCAGAAGCTGATTTCCTTCTTCCTTTACCCTCTGGGCTGAGTGCTTTGCTGCAGGTAAAAACCCTACACAACTCTACCTGGTGGTCTTTAGTTGTATTTAATCCTTCAAGACACCAATCATAACCAACAATTAATTGTTTTAAAACTGTGGCTTTCACAAGACATGGAAGCAACCTAAATGTCTATTGACAGATGAAGAGATAAAGAAGATGTGGTACATATACACAATGGAATATTACTCAACCATAAAAAACAATGAAATCCTGGGCTTCCCTGGTGGCACGGTGGTTGAGAGTCCGCCTGCCCATGCTGGGGACACGGGTTCGTGCCCTGGTCTGGGAAGATCCCACATGCTGCAGAGTGGCCTGGCCCGTGAGCCATGGCCGTGAGCCTGCGCATCCAGAGCCTGCGCTCCGCAACGGGAGAGGCCGCAGCAGTGAGAGGCCCGTGCACCGCAAAAAAAAAAAAAAAAAAAAAAGCCTGCCATTGGCAGCAACATGGATGGACTTGGAGGGCACTGTGCTACGTGAAATAAGCCAGACAAAGACAAATACTGTTTCATATCACTTATATGTGGAATCTAAAATATACAACAAACTTGTGAATATCACAAAACAGAAACAGACTCAGATATAGAGAACATACTAGCAGTTACCCGTGGCAGGGACGGAAGTGTGGAGGGGTAACACAGGGGTAGGGGATTAAGAGGTACAAACTATCATGTGTAAGATAAATAAGCTACAAGGACATATTGTACAACACAGGGCATATAGCCAATATTTTATAATACCTATTAATAGAATATAACGTTTAAAAATTGTGAATTACTATATTGTATACCTGTAACTTGCATAATATTGTACATCAACCCGACTTCAAAAATGGTTTGTAATATTGTAAAACATGTGGCTTTCAAATGATTCCCCTTATTGGAAGACAAGCTCCATAAGAAACAGGAATAAATCTGTCCTGTTCATTGTGGATTCCTGGTGGCTAGAACAAAGATGGCACCACAGCTCTTGTTTTCTGAGTTAAGATAAAAAGACGGACTGATCACAAAATGTCCATAATGGTTGAAATTTCAACCACTTCTATAAACCTCTGTCCTCTTTGATTTCCCAACCTAAACCTTCCACTCAGTTTTTGAATTTCTCCAAGTTTGTGATGATTCCCAAGGTGCTATCCAGCCAATATGCCAGACTCCCCCGGACATCAGGTGTAGACCAGGTGACCTAGTTTACAACGAGTGGTTTCAGAGGTAAGTGGCTTGGTGGCAGGGAAACTGGACTCCGCCCCTTCCTGGGAAGGTGTCCAGGTGTCCTGGAGCAGGATAGGTGGCAGTTCTTTCCAATGGTCAGGGTGGCGGGCAGCCCACTGTTCACTTTGTAGAATCTCCCACACGTGGTTGGAGTTTGTTCCAGGCTGCGTGAGCCATCAAGATCGGACTCTCTGGTGATTCTTTGAACTTTCTATCATTGAGTAAGAAAATCCTTTCCTGCCTAAGGCATTCAATGTGAGTTCTATTCATTGCACCAAAAGGACCTGGATTGATTTCGTAGGGCTGCCACAACAAAGCATCACAAAAAACCAAGCGGTTTACACCACAGAAATGTGTTCTCTTCCAGTTCTGGAACCAGAGATCTGAGATGAAGCTATGCCAGCAGGGCTGCCCTCCTTCTGAAGGCCACACGGGGGGGGGGGATCTGTTGTTAGGTCTCTCTCCTAGGTTCCGGTAGTGGTTCCTGAGTCTATGGCAGTATTAGTCCAATCATCACATTGGTTCCTCCTGTGTCCATGTCCCCAGGTCCAAATATCCCCTTTTAATAAGGACAGCAGTCATACTGGATTAAGGTTCCACCCTACTCCACAATAACCACACCTCCAGTTCGCTAACTGTACCTTCAATGACCCTGTTTCCAAATAAGGTCACATTCCGAGCAGCTAGGGGTTACAATCATGGTGGGGAGGGACAATTCAACCTATGACAAAGGATGATGGACACAGGTGTCAAGAAGGCTTGTGAGATGCACCCCAATGTTTGTAGCAGCACTGTTTACAATAGCCAGGACATGGAAACAACCTAGTCGTTCATCAACAGAGGAATGGATAAAGAAGACGTGGTACATGTATACAATGGAATATGACTCAGCCATAGAAAGGAACAAAATAATGCCATTTGCAGCAACATGGATGGACCTAGAGATGATCATACTAAGTGAAGTCAGACAGAGAAAGACAAATACCGTATAGTATCACTAATACGTGGAATCTGAAAAAAATGATACTGAATTTTCTTGGTGGTGCAGTGGTTAAGAATCCGCCTGCCAGTGCAGGGGACGTGGGTTCGAGTCCTGGTCTGGGAAGATCCCACATGCAGCAGAGCAACTAAGCCCGTGTGCCACAACTACTGAGCCTGCGCTCTAGAGCCCACGAGCCACAACTACTGAGCCCATGCGCTGCAACTACAGAAGCCCTCGTGCTCTAGGGCTCGCATGCCGCAACTACTGAGCCCACGTGCTGCAACTACTGAAGCCTGTGAGCCTAGAGCCCGTGCTCTGCAACAAGAGAAGCCACCGCAATGAGAAACCTGCGCACCGCAATGAAGAGTAGACCCCACTCGCTGCAACTAGAGAAAGCCTGCGTGCAGCAATGAAGACCCACCACAGCCAAATAACTAAATAAATA
This sequence comes from Monodon monoceros, assembly GCF_005190385.1. Classification (NCBI taxonomy): domain Eukaryota; kingdom Metazoa; phylum Chordata; class Mammalia; order Artiodactyla; family Monodontidae; genus Monodon; species Monodon monoceros. The sequence continues at coordinate 7,758,304 of NW_021703779.1, read as the reverse complement.
AAATAAAAAATTTTAAAATGACACAAATGAACATATTTACAAAACAGAAAATAGACTCACAGACATAGAGAACAGACTTATGGTTACCAAAGGGGAAGGTGGGGAGGGATAAATTCAAAGTAGGGGATTAAAAGATGTACACGACCATATAGAAAATAAACAAGGACCTACTACATAGCATAGGAAACTATATTCAACATCTTGTAATAACCTATAATGGAAAATAATCGAAATAACTGAATCACTTTGCTGTGCACCTGAAACTAATACAATATTGTAAATCAACTATCCTTCAACTTTAAAAAGTTAAAAACTTTAAAAAAGTTTTTAATTATTTATTTATTTATTTTTTTCCGGTACGCGGGCCTCTCCCGTTGCAGAGCACAGGCTCCGGACGCGCAGGCTCAGCGGCCACGGCTCACGGGCCCAGCCACTCCACGGCATGTGGGATCTTCCCGGACTGGGGCACGAACCCATGTCCCCTGCATCGGCAGGCGGACTCTCAACCACTGCGCCACCAGGGAAGCCCCTAATTAATTAATTTTTTTAAATGGCTTGTAAAGACTGTTGTGCAGGTGCTGAGGGCAGGTCCAGGTACACTCATGTCTTTGAGGAAGATTTCTCCCATCTTTACACAGGTTGATCCATTCGTTTTCAATGCCGTGATGGTCTAGCTATCCACTCCTGCCATGAGTAATTCAGGTTCTCCTTGGTGGTTTTACAGACATACACCTGACATCACAGTACCTACAAAGCGTTCTTTTGGCCCAAGAGCCTGGCAACGAGAAGGTCATTTTGAAGACCTCCAGATGCATGGAAAATATTAGGAATAAGAAAATGACGCGTGCGCCGAATCTCTTACAAATGCCTGTAAATCAATGAACTCATGGGGTTGATTTTCAAGAGGATCCTCCAAAGATGATTTTTCTGGGCTAAATCCTCACATTCAGTGTCTATTGTTCCTGCCTCTTAGTGGCTTGCAGGGTGGGCCATGCAAATTTGGATATTCACAGAGTGGCTGAATATATGCATTTTGCGATGTCCCAGATTCCCGCTGTATGCACTCCTTCAGATGGATCTCCAGCTGTCTAAGCCTGAGCACGCACTGTACCTTCCAAAAATAATGCATTATTAACTAAGCTGCCTAGTTGCCCAGCTAATGAACAAGCTGAACAGCGAAACGAGGTCCACTTCAAATATATCACCTATGGCTCCAGGGACCAACAGGAGAGCTTCGGTTTCTCCAACTGCCACGTGCATTCGAAAGAGTAACAGAAATTAGCTCCGTGCTGCAGTTTTGGAACGACACCCGGCTGTGTCTCCAATGAGAGCGATGTTTTCAGAGTAACTCATACGCGTCCTTCGTTTCTGTACAACAAGGGGGCATAAAGTCAAAACGTGAGGTCTGCTGGAAGCCTCTAAATGAAGCCAAACAAGAGACAGAAAGAGGAAGGAGGGAAATGAAGCGATTATGCGGGGAATCTTTTCATTTCTATTGCCAAGAGCTAAAGGTGGCAAAGAACGCGTTAGGAAGAAAAGGCACACGTGAGTGTTACAGGATTTCCTGGGCCTGGGCTCATCAAGAGTAGACAGCAGCCCTACGACAACGCTGGGCTTCACTTACTTCGCTTGGTTTTGCCATTTTTACGAAGTTGCCCTCTTCCTGCCCCCTTTAAAATGCTTAATTGTTATGTGCACAGAAATGCCACAGGCAGGGGCATCGGAAGAGGGTGCCATGAACACGGGTCTGCACAATGGTTTGGCGTTTCAGTGCTGGCTGATGTAGCAAAAAGGGGGGCAATGGCTTTCGAAACCAAGCTGGTTTCACCGTCTAGGACTTTATCACCGAGCAAAGGCTGGGAAGGAGTATGGCGACATGGCGCCATTCCTGTCCGATATGGGAAGGCTGTTTCTGTTTTCCATAGAATGATCTAACTCTGTTTCCAAAGCAGCAGCTTTATCTTCATGAACATCATATGACCTTTTGGAGTCATTTCCCTAATTATAGGATAGAGTTTTGTCCCTACTCATGAATTCTTCAGTCACATTATAAATACTGTGGCCATAAACCCTTCGAGTTAAAATTATGGTCAATGATGATTTTTAACATTTTCTGGCAATTCTTGTAGAGTATTGACTTTTCTCCAACCAACATAGAAACAATACGTCTCTAAACACTTTCACTGAGAGAGACTGTATTAGCACCATATTATGCTCTTCTCACAATTAGGACATCCAGGTGGCTATAATCCACAGTAATTATTTGTCCGTAGAATTTCGACAACGTCTGGAAAGATGGGATTTTTAATGCCTTCCCATTTTGTAAAAATAACACATTGCATAAATAATGTATAAAATAAAGATCAATATATTTTCATCATGGGTCAACATAACCTATAAAATAACTACAAAACATATTTCATATTCAAAATATGGAACTTAAGAAAAAAAAATGTCATGAAGAACCTAGGGGTAAGACGGGAATAAAGACTCAGACCTACTAGAGAATGGACTTGAGGATATGGAGAGGGGGAAGGGTAAGCTGTGACAAAGTGAGAGAGTGGCATGGACATATATACGCTACCAAACGTAAAATAGATAGCTAGTGGGAAGCAGCCGCATAGCACAGGGAGATCAGCTCCGTGCTTTGTGACTACCTGGATGGGTGGGATAGGGAGGGTGGGAGGGAGGGAGACGCAAGAGGGAGGGGATATGGGGATATATGTATACGTATAGCTGATTCACTTTGTTATACAGCAGAAACACACACACCATTGTAAAGCAATTATACTCCAATAAAGATGTCAAAAACAAAATAAAATAAACATTTAAAAAAATCACTTGGGATGGCTTTCCAGTCTATACAGTTGTTTTTAAAATTAAAAAATGTGGTAGGGCACTGGGAGCTAACTATTTGTGATGGAGAAACTGTAGGGTGGTCCACAGGACCCACCTCCTCCTGGTGGTCACGCTCTCCCCTTGTGTGTGAGTGAGAAGGATGACTTGGTCTAGCCAGTGGAATATAACTGACATGGTGAGGTCACCTCCCTTGATTAGGTCACCTTCTATGGTAATTGTGATGGATATGCCTTTTGCGATGATGTTTCTTTATATAAGACTTCACTCCGGACCCTCCTCTCTTTCAAGAAGCAAGGTCTTATATTCTGAATTCTGATAACAACCTAATAAGTGAGCTTGGATGCCAACTCCTCCCATCTTACAACTACAAGGACATGAATTCTGACAGCAGGCTATGTGAGCTTGGACGTGGGCCCATCCCCAGCCAAGTTTTCAGATGAGAATGCCTCAGTCTCACAACTACAAGGACATGAATTCTGACAACAGCCTAGGTGAGCTTGGGCACGGGTCCAACCCTAGCCAAGCTTTCAGATGAGAATGCAATCCTGGCACTAACCTTCACTGCAGCCTTGCAGAGAACTCAGCTGTGCTGTGTCTGGACTCCTGACCTACAGAAGCTGTAAACTGACAAATGGGTGTTACTTTTCATCGCTGGACGTGTGGTAATTTCTTACGCAAATGAAAAACCCATACTTTTGGTCTAAGATGTTCTCAGTGACAATGGACATACTGTGACAGTAGGAATCACATGGACATAGTTGACCTTTTGTTCTACAAAATTAATTTCATCACATAATTTAATCTTTTTAGTAAGTAAACTAATGTGTTTACTTATTTCTTGACAACACCATACTATTAGAACTGCTAATAAATAAAAATATATATATATATATATATATATATATATCTTTATGGAAGTTTCAGTTTCATCTACTCATTCCTCAGTTTCAAATTTTCCTTGGGTATGATTGCACCTCACTTGTCCTCACAAATTTTACAACAGCTTGTCAATTTCTACCAAAAAGATGGGTACTTTCTTTGGGATCATATTGTATTTAGCTTAATGAACATCTGGCATTTTTAACAGTATGGAGTTTTCTCATCTACATGTATTCATACTTCATCTATTTTTGTTCTACTTTTTTTTTTTTTTTTCTTTTTTTTTGCGGTACACGGGCCTCTCACCACTGTGGCCTCTCCCGTTGCGGAGCACAGGCTCCAGACATGCAGGCTCAGCGGCCATGGCTCACGGGCCCAGCCGCTCCGCGGCATGTGGGATCTTCCCGGACCGGGGCACGAACCCGCGTCCCCTGCATCGGCAGGGGGACTCCCAACCACTGCGCCACCAGGGAAGCCCTGTTCTACAAATTTTAAACAATATTTTGATCTTTCTCCCCAGAGATCTTGCATGTACTGGATATAATCTTAGCTGATTAAGAAAATATTTCCAACATTAAATGTTCAGACAAATAAAAACTGTGTAATTTTATGCTTCGTGTCAATTTTTGAAATAAATCCCCCCAATTTCCCACTCCCTCTGTCCCCACCACATGTTACCAATTTCCTAATGTTGATGTACATTCTTTCCATCTATATTTTTAAACATTTTACATTTAGGTATTTTACAGGAAATTTATTTGATTACAAACTGGACACAAAATATATCCTCCTCTCCATATATTTACATGTATTTTTGCTACTTACGTCTTAAAAATTTATTTTACTGAAGTCTAGTTGATTTACAATGTTGTGTTAATTTCTGCTGTAGAGCAAAGTGACTCAGTTATACATATATATACACATTTTTTTCATATTCTTTTGCATTGTGGTTTATCACAGGATATTGAATAGAGTTCTCTCTGCTCTACAGTAGTACCTTGTTGTTAATTACTTATTATTTTCTTTCTTTTTTTTTTTTTTCTTTTTGACTCAAACCTATGCCTCTGAGATTTATTCTATTTGGCAAAGGTAAACCTAGTCTGCTGTTAATGGTGTATATTATTCCATTTTGTGAATAAACTGCAGTTTATTTACCCGTTCCTCTCTACATTTAGGGGCATACTTTAGATTGCTTCCAATTTTTCACTGTTTCAAAACCAGAATGAAATGATCAACTCTGCTGTGAGAGACGACTTAAAAGATGGACGTTGTACTTCTAGGTGGATGATGCAGTGTGATGGTCAAAAGTGTGATCCTGCTGTTTCCTGGGAGAGCTGTAGGTCCAGGAAGAGCACCATGGGTCCATGAGAGGATCCATACATGTGGACACATGTGCACGCACGCCTAGAACCTTCCTCCTGGATAACTGTTCTTTTGGTACCACTTCACTGAATTGTCCTCCTGATTTCTAGACTAAATGAACTAGGAGAAATGGTCAAATATTTTAATTTTAGAGATAGTGTCCACCCTTTTGATTTCATGGATAGTCACTGCATGACAAATATTTTCATTACTCAAACTTCTAAGTTCCTTCAGGCTACACATTCAACCTCTTTTTAAAAATTATTTATTTATTTGTTTGTTTATTTATTTATTGGCTGCGTTGGGTCTTCGTTGCTGCGTACGGGCTCCCTCTAGTTGCAGCGAGCAGGGGCTACTCTTCACTGAGGTGCGCAGGCTTCTCATTGCGGTGGCTTCTCTTGTTGTGGAGCACGGGCTCTAGGTGCACAGGCTTCAGTAGTTGTGGTACGTGGGCTCAGTAGTTGTGGCTCGTGGGCTTAGTTGCTCCGTGGCATGTGGGATCTTCCTGGACCAGGGCTCGAACCCATGTCCCCTGCATTGGCAGGAGGATTCCCAAACACTGCACCACCAGGGAAGTCCTATTCAGCCTCATTTTGATGGCAATGAATTTGATGGTAATTTTGACATGAAATTCCCCCACCACCATAGTGTATATTAAGTTATTTTTCTGATGCAAATCATCTTTTGCACAAACACTAATGTCTACCATTTTATGAGTTATAACGTTTTTCTTCATTATGCCTTTCTTTTTATAATAGTAAGAGAGGATTAACCACATTTGCTATTGTTATCACGCTGTGCACACAGTTTTTGCCATTGTATGTGTTATAAAATTTTTTCTGCATTTATGCCTTTCTGTTTTATAATTCACTGTTAATAAAAGAGAAAATTAAATATTTCTGCAATGGAAATGGGAAATTAGGAAGGTTTTATTTTTTGTATGATTTCTATTCTTATCACCTGGACATTCAACAAAATGAATCATTTTGGTATTTCAGAGAACATTTTCAAAGAAACCAACTGGGAACCCGCCAAATGGATCAGCTGCCATTCTTTTCAGGCTTGGGCTTTTGCCCAAAAAAAAAAAACTTTTTTTACTAAATAAATAGCACAATAGCCTTTTAAATCATTAATCTCCGTGTCAGCTTTCAAGACATACAGGCTGTATGAGCAGTTGCCATGGTGTCATAGGAGTTATGCTGCGCACATTCATTGCCCTTGTGTATGTAGCCTCTCGTCTTCATTGACACCACACACCTCAGCATTGCTCATTGCCAAAATCTGCCCACAGCAGCCTCCATAGGTGCACTGGCTGCAGGTCACAGGGGAAAACCCTTGTTCCTACTGTAGCATCTCTAAGATGAAGCCAGTCCCCAGGGTCTCGAGGATGAACAGTGGTTGGATGGAGATGTCTGAAGATTTTGTTTGCGCTGTGCTCCTTTGCTCTCCTTCTTCCTAGGAGTAACTCCTGTGGCCCTGATTTCACACAAGGAGCATGGCTCCCGTTCCTTTGCACAGGTGGTATGTTTTCGTCTCCATTATTTGACAGCACTGGAACTTGTGACCAACTTTGCTTTCTTTTAGAAACAGACTCCCCAGAATCCCTCTTACTGAAGCTGAGTGAGACACGTTCTGTACATTATCCATGGGACATTTATTTTGGGGCTGAACTCAGACACCTTAATTTTTTTTTTTTTTTTTTTTTTTGCCGGACGCGGGCCTCTCACTGTTGTGGCCTCTCCCGTTGCAGAGCACAGGCTCCGGACGCACAGGCTCAGCGGCCATGGCTCACGGGCCCAGCCGCTCTGTGGCATGTGGGATCTTCCCGGACCCGGGCACGAACCCATGTCCCCTGCATCAGCAGGCAGACTCTCAACCACTGCGCCACCAGGGAAGCCCCCAACTTAATTTTTTTTTACATGACTTTTCTACCAGAGCTCCAAAATTTAGAGCATGTAATTTATTTATCATTTAATGAAGTACCAGAGAAAATGAATTTCTTCTGAGAAAATGATATGTTTTCTTCATTGGACAATAAAAATTACATATTCCTACACAGTTCCATTTTTGCATTAGCTGCAAAAGAACTAAAAACTTCTAGATTCCATAACAAATTATTGCAGTGAAAGATTATTCTATATTCTGTAGTTGCTTTTATGCTTATATCGTTTTAGTTATCCTCTTTTAAAACTATGGCTAATTGTATAAACCAAATCCCTTTGGATCTCTCTCTATATGTAGAAATATATACTCGCTCTGTCTACCTCCCTGTGTTTCTCTCTCACACTATCTAAATATATATATATATATAAAATACGCATATATATCATCCTCTATCTCTCTGAGTATATATATTATACACGCACATATATATATTTTATATATAATATAAAAATTTCTCTGTGAGACAGGCAGATTTCTAATATATATACATATATTTATAGTATAAATCAACACACATGTACAAATATAAATCAATGCACACATGCATATATAAATATATACACACACGTGTATATTTTCAATGTGTTTGTAGATAAAAATAGATGTGTGCATGTTACTTGCTACAGTTTTGTTAAATTCAGTTTTAAAGGACATTTATCTCGTTTCCAATTAAGGTTTTCGATGAGTCAAATAACTTATCAATAATCATTTCACCTTGTTAATACCAACCCACTTACCAGGTGATTATTTTTTCACTTCTGTTTTACCCGACTCCTTCATAGTTATCCTCAACCAAACCCGCTGCCATGGTTGTGAATTCCTGGGACATTCCCCTATTTTTAGATAACTACAAGCATTGTCCAATATACGATTTGTCTGTAAAATACACATTACGGGGTGATGATTCTACCTCCTTAAATATTTTTACTTGAAACAAACAAAACAAAAAGCTTAGGCAGAGTTGATGTGATTTACCATTGAAGCTCATAGATGAGAGTCTGACAACACAAGTTGGACCTATTAATATGTTTCTCTTTTTTCCCAATTGAATTCATTAATGATTAAATGGATCAATCAGTTGAATGTGTTTTCTCACTGGCTGTTGTTTCAGAGACCATTTTTCCACATTTTAGTATAAAGACTTACAAGGTACTAGATTTTTTTTCCTGCAAATGAAAAGGAAATTGGGTCTCTTTAAAAAATATAAAGAGAAAAATCTATTTTTAATAAAATTACAGTTGATTGCATCGCTCAACTCTAATACCATCCACAGCACAATTTACAACAGAACAAGTCACTATAGTTCTATGGTAGCTATAAACACTTCAAAGAATATCCTTCATGTGACAAAGATGCAATATTTTAATAGGGATGCTTTTATAATCGGAAGAGATGGAAAGTAATGCATTGGCATCAATTTTTCATTTTTTTGCTGGTAGTGTTTCATGGTAAAATTTTACGGTTATCTATCTTGGCGGGGTACTAGGTTATTTCCTTCAAATCAAAGTCTTTATTTATATGTAGTCTTTCATAACCAAGGATATAACTGATGCTTTGGCTCTTTTTTTGTTTTGTTTTTTGTTGTTGTTGTTTGTTTTTTGTTTTTTTGCGGTACGCGGGCCTCTCACTGATGTGGCCTTTCCCGTTGTGGAGCACAAGCTCCGGACGTGGAGGCTCAGCGGCCATGGCTCACAGGCCCAGCGGCTCCGCGGCATGTGGGATCTTCCCGGACCGGGGCACGAACCCGTGTCCCCTGCATCGGCAGGCGGACCCTCAACCACTGCGCCACCAGGGAAGCCCTGCTTTGGCTCTTTGATGTAAGTGATTGATACATATCATGAAGCTGCTGTTGCTACACAGTGTCATCTGCAAAATAAACTTTGTAGTCTAACCCCTTCCTGATCATTACTCCTCCCCCTCACAAGAGCAGGATCCCTAATACTGGTTTCCTTCCTTATTTTTGGCGAGGTTTTTTTTTTTTTTTTTTTTTTTTTTTTTTGACAATGCACCATTGCACCATTTGACAATTTCGCCATTCTATAAGAAACTCTGCACTAGGGACTTCCCTGGTGGTGCAATGGTTAAGAATCCGCCATGGTCTGGGAAGATCCCACGTGTCGCGGAGCAACTAAGCTGGTGCGCCACATCTACTGAGCCTGCACTCTACAGCTCACGAGCCACAACTACTGAAGCCCGCGCACCTCAAGTCCGTGCTCCACAACAGGAGAAGCCACCGCAATGTCAGAAGCCCGCGCACCACAGCGAAGAGTAGACCCAGGTGGCCGCGACTAGAGAAAGCCCGCGCACAGCAACAAAGACCCAATGCAGCCAAAAGTAAATAAATAAATAAAGTTAAAAGGAAAAAGAAAGAAACTCTGCACTATAGGTCTAAAATAACGGTATCAGAAACTCCACATCTCAGTTGGTATCTCCCCACGGATTTAAGACACCCAGACTGGGAACAGTGTCTTCCACAAAATGAGAGTAGGTCGGTACAGGTACTTTTTGGGGCTTAGCCTCTGATTATTGGTTTTCTAACTCGCCCCTCATTATTGTAAACCCTCCAAGGTTCCAGATAACTCCCCTTGTCTCTCAGGGTAAGTCTATACTGACAAGAGCTTTTCTAACTACGGGTGGCAGGCAGAAGCACACGCCAACTCCTTCTAGGAGACACTTCCAAAACAGCTTTTCCCTTTCGTCTGCTGGATTTTCCAAGCCTGTACAGCTTGTCCATTCCCTCGCTGAGGTTAGAGAAAGTCTTCACCCGCATTGTACTTGGCTGAAACTATGAGATCTTTAATCCTTATCAGTATGGCAAGCCCCCCAAGGGTCAACACCTTGTGCTTCTACCAACTGCCCCATTTGGAGGCTGTGGGTTTCCACCACCCCCCCATCTCTATCCATGAACACCAAGATTTCTGTCTCCCCAAACTTGTCAGGCATTCAAGTCACCTGGGGGGTTTGTGACATGTTCAGGTACATGCACATCATTCCTTGATATTCCAGTCCAGCAAGTGTGGAGTGGAGCTAGGCAACTGTATATTTAAAAGCCTCCAGGTGATCCTAATGGAAGTCGTCGATAAACTGTCATTTTTCACTCACTCCAGAACTTTGAAAACCAACACTGACCAACCCACACTCAAAAATCACCATATTCTATTATCTTGTTGAACACATTCCTGGAAGTAGCAATCCATTTTTCATAGTGAACAGTATGTCCAACTTATGGACTATTTCTCATGGTCTCTGACTGTTGCTTAAACCAAAAATTTCTTGGTACCTTCCACTTTTCGGTAAAGTTTTTATATCTTTAAAAGTACACTTGGGATGAAAATGATTCTCATTATCTCACACATGGGTTGAGCATAGAGAACGTTCTGGATATGCTTCTTAGGAAGCACAAATATAATTTCTGAATATCCACAGTATCTCTAGCTCCACTGTAGCCCACTGATGCCTCATCGCTCCAAACTATACACTGGATTCCATGCTGCCTTTGGTGCCATTTAGAAGGAGAGGTTATGCATGCGAGTAAAATGAAATGAAATGGCATGACAATAGTTACTTCAGCAATGTTAACAGATTTCCCGCTATTTGGAACAAATGCTAGTGAGTGAAGTGGAAAAAGAGACCACCGACTCTTTTAGTCATAGTTTACAGATGAAAAGGACCACATTCAAGGTCAGAGCCACATGCCCCACCAATGGTGGGGTGAGAGGAGCTGATTTTCAGTTCACGGGGCATCTGGTCCACTAGATGGACATCATACCTGCGTCCAGGTATGATGCAGTAAGGTGGGAAATGGCAGTGTCTCATCTTCCCTCTGTCTGTTGAGTTTGGGGTGCTGGAAACATCACATCCATCTTTTTCAAGAACTTCCACAGCAACACATGTGAGTCATATATATCAACATATGGCAGAATGGTACAACGAACCACAGTCCCTCAAGAAGATAACCAGTATAGCTGCACAGAAAGAACTCTTGCTACATCATAGCACATAGATGGGGCAATACTTGGTGTGCAAAGATTCACAGAATTTACCTGAACACTTCCACAGAAATATTTATCCTTGCTCCCTCCAAAGTCAAACACTGAGAAAATTAAAAATTACAGGCAAACAAATACTTTTTTTTTTTTTGCAGTACGTGGGCCTCTCACCGCTGTGGCCTCTCCCGTTGCGGAGCACAGGCTCCGGACGCGCAGGCTCAGCGGCCATGGCTCACGGGCCCAGCCGCTCCGCGGCCTTTGGGATCTTCCCGGACCGAGGCACGAACCCGTGTCCCCTGCATCGGCAGGCGGACTCTCAACCACTGCGCCACCAGGGAAGCCCAAACAAATACTTTTTGATAGTCATACCTGAAAGCCAATGTGAAGCTAAAAGGTTATCACTTTTTCCCTCAATAATTAGAAACGGTCGATATTCTTTACAGTAAAGGTGTGGTATCTGCAATTTCATCAGAACGCTAACAATGAATTTTCTGAGACAGAAGGAGTACGCGGCCTTTTTTGCTATTTATATTTTAAAATTCTGTATGATTGCAAAAGACAGGAGGAAGGTCACTACAGACTGTGAATTTGTTCCAGTAAGCATAATTAAAGCTGATGGAAGTCTTTTTAATAATGGGACCAATTAGCCCGATATTAAATTCTTCACCATTCCTCTGAAGAATCATTAGAGATGAAACATCATAACATCAACAAGATATTTGTTCTGACCAATATCGAGACTGTTGTATTTTAACATCATGCCCTGTTCTACTTCATGGACATATAGCCTGAATAACGCCAAATTAAAGGATTTTAGTCAAATCACATTTCCACACTACACAGATTCCAAGAAAACAGTTTCCTTGAATGACCTCTGAACGTCTAAATTTCTGAAAATATATCTTTCATCTCCATAGCTTAAAACAGCTGTTTTAGAACATTCTTTAAGGAACCCAATCATAATTCTGCTAATAATTCCCTTGTTGCATCAGCTACCTTCATGGCAAACCCTTCGAGAATCAGAGTGAAAAAAATCTTCTGAATTGCTTTTATTGACCTAAGCATACATTTGCATAATTTATTTCCCTATAGCATTTATATGCATATATAATATATATTATGCATATATGCATATAAATATATATTTTACCCTCATCTACCTTGTAATAGCAATATAATTAGGTTAACTATTTCTAATGGTTACCTGGGATTCCATTAAGACATTGAATTGTACATAAGTATTGTGATGTTTTCCTGGGAAACTGCACATTGGGTTTCTTTCTGCTTGCAATTCATATTAGTGTTTAATCATCTCTTTTCCTAAACTCATAATGACATTTCAAAAGAAGTTTGTTTTACCTACGTCTATCTAAAAATTTCTTTTAGAGAAATTTTCTTGTAGATATAAGATATATAATCTCATACTCTGCTATTTTATATCTCAATAATTGTTATGTTGGCAAATAATTATTGCTTTAAACAGCTTGATTCAGTCTGTTCCTGCTGCTATAACAGAAAACCACAGACTGGGTGGCTTATAAACAACAGATATTCATTTTTCACAGCTCTGGAGGCTGAAAGTACAAGATCAAAGTGCTGGCAGATTCACTGTCCGGTGAGGGGGTGCCCTTCCTGGTTCATAGAGGGTGCCTTCTCACCATGTCCTCACCTGCAGAAGAGGGGAGGCAGCTCTCGGGGGCCTCTGTTATAAGGGCACTAATCCGTTAATAAGCGCTCCACCCTCATGACCTGATCACCTCCCAACTGGCCCACCTCCTGGTACCGTCACTTTGGGGGTTAGGATTTTAACATATATTTTGGGGAGACACAAACATTCAGTCCATAACACAGCTGTTTCTAAATATCCACATGAGGGAATGTAAGTTGGTGCAGCCACTGTGGAGAACAGTATGGAGGGTCCTCAAAAAAGTAAACAGAGTCACCACATGACCCCTCAATCCCACTCCTGGGCATATATCCAGACAAAACTCTAATTCTAAAAGACACATGCACCCCAGTGTTCATTGCGGCACTATTTACAATAGCCAGGTCATGGAAACGACCTAAGTGTCCATCGACAGAGGACTGCATAAAGAAGATGCGGTACATGTATACAATGGAATACGACTCAGCCATAAAAAAGAATGAAATAACGTCATTTGCAGCCACATGGATGGACCTAGAGATTATCTTACTGAGTGAAGTAGGTCAGACAGAGAAAGACAAATACTGTATGATATCACTTACATGTGGAATCTAAAATGTGACACAAATGAACTTATCAACAAAATCTTATCAACAAAATAGAAACAGACTCACAGACATAGAGAACACACTTGTGGTTGCCAAAGGGGAGGGAGGTGGGGGGAGAATGCAGTGGGAGTTTGGGATTAGCAGATTCAAACTATTATATATAGAATGGATAAAAAACAAGGTCCTACTGTAGAGCACAGGGAACTATATTCAATATCCTGTGATAAACCACAATGGAAGATAACATGAAAAAGAATGTGTATATATATATATATATATATATATATATATATATATACACACACACACCCGTATAACTGAATCACTTTGCTGTACAGGAGAAATTAACACAATGTTGTAAATCAACTATACTTCAAAAATAAATTTTAAAACAATAAATAAATATATAGATGATTATCCTTCATTTAGTTTTAAAAAGTGTCCACATAGTTTAAAAACTGGTGATGAAAAGCTTTGCCAAGCAGTTTTGTAGAATAACTCGGAAGTTTTCTCTCAGATAGCTTCTCACTTCCTAGTTTTATTTCTACCAATCAAAAATAACAATTAACGTACCTCACATAAAGGGACAGCGTCAGGATTACAAATAATAGAAATATAGTTATCTGGCTTATTTAGGAACTAACAGGTAGTGATACTAGCTATTAATAAATTACAAGCCCAAGTAAATTAAGCAAAAAGCAAACAAAAAAAAAATGAGCTCTTAAAGGTTAATCTGTAAAGACAAATATTTGTAAAGCCCAAGAACAATGAAATTAAATAGTTAACACAATCATAATTTTACTTTAGAGGAAAAAAATTCTACACTTTCAAGGGAAACACTTTTCTAGATTCTTTTAACCCAGAAGGACTGTACAATAACTGTGAGACCCTCTGTTCAAGGGGGAACCTTCACCAGATTATTTTTATATGGAAAATTTCCGAAATAAGTCACAAGAACAGTTCGATCTCTATTCTATCAATGCCTATCTGCACTGAGAACAATACTGTGATTTCAATCAATGAGAACGTTTATAAAGACACTGAACTCGTGCTGAGTTACAATTATGAATGGACTTACAATGATGAACTGCTTTTTACTGCAAATCGTTTTGAGAAGCGGCAAAAGATTTTTGGTTGGTTTATTCTTCACCTGCCATCTTCCCAGGGGGGTTCTGTTCCTTGTACACTGGGATCAGGTGGGCTTGAGAAATCATAGATTCACCTTTGGTAACCATAAGTCTGTTTTCGATATCTGTAAGTGTGTTTCTGTTTTGTGAGTAAGTTCATTAAAAAAAAAAAAATTAGATTCTACATATAATTAATATCATACCCTGTTTGTCTTTCTCTGTCTGACTTGGTTACCAAAGGGGAAACCTGGGGGGAAGGGATAAATGAGGAGTTTGAGATGAACATACACACGCTACTATATACAAGATAGATAACCAACAAGGACCTCCTGTAGAGCACAGGGAACGGTGTTCAATATTATGTAACAACCTAAACGGGAAAAGAATTTGAAAAAGAATAGATACATGTGTGTGTATAACTGAACCACTTTGCTGTACACCTGAAACTAACACAACATTGTAAATCAACTGTACTCCCATAAAACCAAAATTAAAAAAAAAAAGAAATCAAAGATTTATAAAGATTCGATGTGTGGTTGACACTGATGATAGCCAATATCCAAGGGGGTCTTCTGGGGGCTCCAGGAGCAGCTGGTAGCTCAATGAATCCTCTCATGCAGCCATCAAGTGTCTCTCTTCATGGTGCCCTCCAGTGCTCAGCGAGCATCCACCTGTGCCCTTCTGGCGGCGATCTCTGGACCTTGGGTGGCTTTGCCTCTCTCTGCTGCCTGGTAAGGTCAGCTGTTTTCCTCCTCCTGGTATAAACGCTGTGCTGTTGCCAAGGCGACTGAGTGTGATGGGATGCATCACGGCAGCCTCCACTTCACATGGTCAGAACCTACAGAAAACTGGGTTTGCCTCACTCCTCTGGCAAAGCACGTCGCGGGTCTTTTCTGTTCTATTCACTCCGTGTCTCCACAGAGTCTGGCTGACCTTTCCAATCTCCCTCGAATTGACTTTCTTTCTTAGGATTTTCAAGCCCTCACAGCTTTCTGTCGTTTGATACACTGGGTTTCCTGTTCGGACCAACACTGTGCTCTGGACACAGCTCCCACTTAGGGTCAGTCCTTTCTTGAAAAGTATGGGTTAAGCCTGCATCTTTATTATATTTCAGTTTCATTCTACAATACTGGACTGTCCCCACTAAGGCAGTGTTAACTCTCACCATCATAAATTTGGGAGGAAAAAATGCAATCTTATTTAACAACAACAGAAAAAGACTAGAAACACTGTCCCTGTGGTTAAAACACAGGAGTATAAGATAATTCTATCAGACTATGCTCTTTGGATTAGTATTACTGTTCATTTATTTTATCAAGCTTACTTAGGGCGGCTATTCTTTTAAAGTGTTAATTATTGTCAACCTGAAATGTATCTCCTGTTGTCGTCGGAGAAGATTCAGTACAGAACCTTAAAAGGTCATCTTAAAACGAAGAGTACAGGGCTCATCCCGGTTTCCACGACTGAATCTGCATTAAACTGGCCAACCGTTCCGTGGATCTACACCCCAATTATTGTAATCAAAACGACGGCTGAGATTAAACAGCAGAGGCTCGGCAGTGAAACGACGCCGTGACCCTAGCTATTGCGTCTACAGGACATAAAGCAAACAATTTAACTCTTCTTTTTCCACCCACTTCCCATTAAATTGGCCAATTTTTTGATTAATAGGCTGGCTTGAGCATACACTGATTTCAAGGAGATGATATACATGCTAATTAGATGGCAGAAACCATAAAATTCTAGAGGCATGGACTTGCAATGGTAGCTTCTACTTGACATAATTTTGCAGGGACGCCCTCCCTCACAGTGATATTTTACGGTAGCGTCTTTCAAGTCATATGCTCCTGAACTTAGGTGACACAAGAGATACCAGAGAGGACCGAACAGGTCTATCCAATGGAGACAGACCACCGCTGTTTTACATTGCTCTTGGTTAAGGATTGAAGAATTCCCAGGAAACTTATCTAACAATGATAGAGAAGTATCCCTCAGGGGAAGGCATGGGGTGGGGAGTGTACTGAATTTAAGGAGAGAAAAGCACGTTTTGAGATATAAAAGTATCTGCAGTCTCTCCATATATGTATCTGGACATATACATATTATTATTATAAAAGACCTGTATGTGCCAGGGGGAATTTAGGTTAGAAAACATCTCTGTCAAGAGTGAGTGTCTGTCCCAAATTAAGCATCTGATTTAGGTCATGTGGTTAGAACTGTAGATGGAAAATTTTGCTGCACAAAGGGGTACGAGAAAACCAATGTTCACGATGCTTGCGTACCCCAAATGTCCTATGTGTGCACACCCGTGTGTGTGTGAGAGAGACAGAGAGAATGGAACAGAGAGGTTGAGAGAATGGAGGATTCTTTTGAAACCAAAATATACCAAAACACACTTTAACAAACATCGAATATTTCATACCCAGACCAGTTATCTAAAATAGAACTTTAAGATTCAAAACCTATTTTTTTTTAATAAGTCAGGTCTGCTCTCCTGGGTGAGAAAATTGCAGTGTATTTTCCATTCTCACTCTACATGTAATTGTAATCCTTCTACATGCAGAAATGCAATAACCAAGCAAGAGATTTTCACAGACATTAGGTGGTGATGTAGGTTTGCACCCACTTTGTCTTTTTTCCTTTCTTTGCTATGGAATGATTTAAATAGTGGCCCCAGGTCAAAGATCCCTGTGAATTGCAAAGAGTTTAAAGCACATGTGAATAAATTAAGGATCAAGTATCAGATAAAGGTAATCTTTTTTTTTTTCCCAGAACAATGTCACCCCTGATCCTCCAGCTGGGAAATAACTGTTCTACTTAAGAATGAAGGGTATTGGGAATATAGCAGTATTTGGATTATATTAGAACTATGGTTTTACAGTGGAAGCTCCAAAGACGCACTTGACTCATAATTAACACTACTCACTGGATATGCGTGCGCGTTTACATGATTAAACAAGGAAAGAGCAATAATAATTAAATGATGTTCGCAAATGGCAAACTTTTAAAAATGTATACTTTCATGCTGTGCCGTTTTTAAATTTTAACAATTTCAATAACGTTGAAATGGCACATTTGCTGTCAACTTTCGCGTTGTGTCTGAAAGCATATCAAAGTATATGCTTTGTGGCTTAGAAAATTCATTTGGCTTAAATGATGTATTGCTGATGTAAGGGGATGCTGCCAGATCTTCCTCGGCCTTAGAGAGGAATTCCTAAACAATGTGAGACGTGGTTATTTCTGGCTGCAGAATCTTTGGGGTCTATTCTCTGTGCCAGCTGCGCACAAACATTTTACTGCAGCCATTAAACACGGTATCTTATTCATATGCAATTATGATCCAACCCAGACCTTTGCAGGGAAAGCGTCTATCACTGTAACGGTGAGCAAACAAAAATCCACCGGAAAACACAAACTTTACATAAGGCCTTTCGAGGAAATGTCTCCAAGATAAGATTTAATCTACAGTCTCCCCAAAGAATACCCCCAAAGGGGATGTTAGTGCCTTGTGGTTACACAACTCTTTATCTGCTCAGTTATACAATGAGGCGAGTAAACCATGCCCAGGAACGCCTTAAACACTTACCAGTGCTAGAGAAACCCATAAACAGAATGATGGGTGGGTGTTCCTTGATTCTTATGGAGACCCCTTGGTGAAGGATCTCTCATTTTCAAAGACAGACCATGCATCAATATCTCCCTTCGTGTCTATTTAAGACCCACGTTTTCCTGGAAGGGTTGAGTTTGAACATCAGCTCCAAAGGCAGGAAGGAATCCGTCCATACAGAGACCAGACCCAGGCAAGCTGGCTGTTTGCCACCTCGCTTTGCATCTTTTCCTCCAGCGCTTTTCCAACAAGCTCAGTGTGGATACCAGGCCAGCAAGAGGAGGTGGGGCAGGGTGCAGCTTCAGGCACTGGAGAAAGAACCCAGAACCCAGGATCTGGAGAGTCCCAGCTAATAGAGATGCCAGACCATCAGAGGTAGGAATACAAACCCTCATCATTACACGTCAGAGCTGTGCGATGGCAAATCCAAAGACCTAGACCACAGACCATCTACACCCTCAGCTCCTGCAGAATCCTAACTTGGGCCCACCTCCGTGAGAGGGACCCCATCCTTGTCCATAAATGCAGTCGGGCAACTTCATTCACAGAAGCATCAAGTTCTTCCGACATCTCACGTCCAATACTTGTAGTCCATAGTTTCTGGGCGGAGAGTAAGAAATCCGTGGATGGCAGCATGTTTAGCATTTACCCTCTAGATGCAAGCAGCAACCGCTCCCAGCTGTCATGACCAAAAATATCTCCTGGCATTGCTAAATGTATCCTGCGGGGTGACACTGGCTCCAAGTGGAAATCACTCTCCAAGCCCTACTCCGGATTCACTGCAGTCTGGTCATCAAGCCCTCAAGATGGAATGCCCCCTGCAGGGCCGGGTTCCTGTTTCCATTCCCATGCTCCATAAATCAAGACCCTTGCAGAATCAGTCTACAGGCTTGGAGCCCCTAAAACACTAGGAAATCTCAGACCCTACCAGGACCCTCTGTTAACGGTACTGGGTTGCCACTGCCTCATGTGTTCAGCCTTGGAGCCTACAAGGTTTCAGCACAGGAAGAGTGAGAAATTGAGAAACGCAGAGACCTGGATGGAAGACCCCTGATCTGCCACCTACCAGCCGAGACCAAGGACCCCAGGCCACACAGAGAGAAAACAGTGTAGAAACTTGGAAACTGAGCCCGCACGGTGGAAATGCTGGGAGCGGGGTGGTGCTGGGAATGTAGGGTTGGGGACACAGTGCTATGGTGATCATGGGGTGGAGAAATCTGAGTGAGTACATTTTAGACTGATCTCACGCTCTCTGTATATCATTGGAGTCCTTGCTCCTGGCAGGGTATGTTGTGGAGGATTTTGCTTATACCTAGATTATAAATCAGTATACTTAGGGTATTTGCTTTAAAAGATAGTTATTTGTACTGTTCTAAACACCAGTTCAGTATTTTCATGATTACAGACTGATCCAACCCAGTGGAAAACTTTTAAGCATCTCTTTAAACACTCGGGGATAAAGAATTCTCTAATAACCTCTCCGCATGTTTGTGAGAGACATTTTCCTGAAGACCCTTGAGAGAGCACACTCTGTTCTCTCAAGCACTCCTGAATGCTTGGCAGGAAATAAATCCCCTCATTCTCATTCTAGGGGAGTAACCCTCCCCTGATTTGGAACCTTGCAGCATCTTGGGAGCCGCTGGGGAAATGAGGAACCACATCGGCAGCTATGAAACCAGAAATGCCTGATAAACACCAGACACGAGATGGGCTTGACTCATGCAAATGAATCTTTACTCATCTTAAAGGACGTCTTCGGGATTTTTAAGATGTGGATAGTAAATACCCTCCTCTGACTTATGTTTGCTGTACTGGTTCAGGAATTCTGAAAAAATAATTTATTACGCAACGTTGCTCCATAAGAATGCAAAGTGTTTATTTTATTTTTGGTGTAAAACATAATTAAGAAGACAGTAATTGTGTGTGTGCATACTTTATATATAAAATAAAATTATTTATATCATTTCATATATGGACATATATATGCATACTATGTGTATATAGTATACTATAATTAATATAGTATGAAATATATAATATATATCAATATATCAATACATAGCACGTATAACATAGTGTGTATAATATGTACTGTTTCAATATAAATAGTGTGCTATTACATTGTATACTTTATATAAAGTATACTATGTATACTACACATGTGTTATACGTATACACATGTAGATATGCTGTACAGAATGTTGACAGTATATAGGTAGTAATTATATATCTATGTTTTTATTTATGTAATATTTAGAAGGGATCGTAGTTTTTGTTTGTTTGTTTGTTTGTTGTCATGGTAGCATGAGAGGTACAGACTAAGAAGAGAGGCATTTGTCTTTCTTTTAGATGCAAGAATGTCTGGCTTTGGAGGTTTCTCATCCGTTTCACAGTGAACTGCTTTTGAGCATCGCAAGTCCTTGGCAATCACACCAAATTTCTGACTCTGAAAGCCCAAGAACAGCTTGGCACCAAGACAGCTCCTGTAGCATTAACGGAGCTGGGGCAGATATTCCATCATCCTTAGTCATGAAGAAATCAAGGTTATTGGATCCCAAAGCATGAGTAGCACATGGTCTGTGAAAGATCTACTTCGGTACCCGAAGCGCCCAGAGCCTTCAAAACAGGTTTGTGGGAGGAAAGAATAAATTACATGAATGATTGAAAGCAGTGTGGGTGTTTAGGGGACTTGTGTGGATTTCCTATAGGGGCACAGTACGTTTGGATACAGAAGCGAAGTCTAACCATGGGTGGTGTTCAAAACGCACATGCATGAGTTTAGCAACGAGAGAGTCTGATGTGAACATGGCAAGTGTGGAAGCAATGTGATAGGAAAGGTTTTCCTTGCTTTGATGATGGATTAGAAAGGGAGTGGATGAATCCACCCGGACGATAGGAGGAAGGAGGGGGAAATCGGAAAGGTCTGTGAAGAAAGAGTCAAAGAGAAGTGGAGAGACTTCTTTAAAAGTCTTTAAAGACCTTCTTTAAAAGTCTCATGGCACTTGATGGACATGGCTTTGTGGTTCTTTGTAGAAGTCAAGATGGGACCTGGGATGGAAAATCCACTGGTTATGTTTCTGGCCCCAGCTCGATGGCCTTGGGTGAGCTCACTGGTTTTGCATGTGTGTATGTGTGTGTGACTGTGTATCTCACACTTTGTGTGAGTGTATATGTGAATGGGTGATGGTGTGTGTGTGTGTGTGTTGATGCATGTGAATGTGTGAATCTAAAATAAGGAATTCATCTTAATACCTGCCTCAGAGAGCTGCAGAGAATATATCAGTTAATATGTAGAGAATATATCGCTTAATCCATGGATTTTACAAAGGGTGTCTGGCTCACGGCAAGTGTTTAGGAGTTGCCAACTCTTTTTCACAACCATTGTTAAGTTCTGTGCTGAAAGACGGAGTCTGATTCACCTGGATAATCCCGAGCTTAGGCACCTGTCCGCACACGCTCACACAATGCATAAGTAAAGGAACACACCCAGTGATGGCTTGGTTTCGGGGTTGCCGGGACAACGTTTAGATTTTAAACTAGAGCAGCATCACAGTTGTTCGGAGGAAACAGAGCCAGGCCAACGCTCTTGTCAGAACTGGAGGGATGTTACATCAGATTGGCAGGATACAAAGTCAAACAGTCCGTGCTGGTGGCACAGCCTTCGGAGAGGAACCCCCTCGTGCTTTCTTGGCGAGAGGGGACAGGCTGGTGCCAGCCGTGTGGGACACAATTGGGAAGAACTGTCCAATCGACAGGGGCACTCGACCACTGGACCAGCCATTTCCTGTGGTCACTGTATCCTCCAGACCCATCTGTACCTGTGTGAGGTGATACGTTCAAGACACACTGCCTTGACACACAGCACCAGGGCATATTGAGGGGTTTAAGGTGAAGGAATTTGAGAAACGGCAGGTGCAGGAAGGACCTTCCCCTGAAGCAGGTCGGGAAACCCTTGGGGGCACGTGCCGTCCATATACCCAGAGAAAAGGAGTAGCCTCCTCTCACAGATGGAGGGGCACCGAGAGGAACTGAATCATAAAGAACAGACCTGCTGTCTCTCCCAGTTTACTCCATGTGCCCCCAAACTGCTGTCCTGTCACGCGTATGCACAAATCTCCACTCTTCCTCAAGCCCAGTATAAACACGCTCGGGCCTACGGGTGGACCTAGAGGTGATCATACGGAGTGTAGGAAGTCACACAGAGAAAGACAAATACCATATGATATCACTTAGGTGTGGAATCTAAAATACAGCACAAATGAACTTATCTACAAAACAGCAACAGACTCACAGACACTGAAAGCAAACTTACGGTTAGCAAAGCGGGGGAAGGGGGAGGGATAAATTAGGAGTTTGGGATTAACAGATACACACTACTTTATATAAAATAGATAAACAACAAGGACCTATGTATGTATAGCACAAGGACCTATATTCAATATCTTGTAATAACCTATAAGGGAAAAGAATCTGAAAAAGAATATATATATATAACTGAATCACTTTGCTATACACCTGAAACTAACACAATATTGTAAATGACCCCTAATTCAATTTAAAAAATGCTCAGGCTTAACTATTTCTTTGGGTCTTCATTTCCTTATGAAGTCTCCCCTGTGACATAAAACTTCTATTAAATAAATGTGTATGCTTTTCTTTTGTAAATTTGTCTTCTGTTACCAAGACACAGCTGAGAACCCAGGAGGGTACAAGGAAAAGGACATTTTTCCTCTCCTACAGAAGGGACATATGTACGTGTTTATTTACGGACATGTTTTCTGTCGTGTGCAGAGGCTGGAAACAACTTATGAGGATCAAGCTAAACAATGCTACTCTATGGAGGCATAAAAAAAAAAAAGAAAAATCACCTTATGAAGGGATGTGAAAAGACTCTCCAGATAAAAAATTACTTAGGGAATAAAAAAGTGCAGATCTTCTAAATTTTGAATGAACAGGAGAAAAAATTCCCACATTTACATCTATATGTGTTTGTTTGTGTGTTTACTCTATTTGCATGCATATTTATTTTTGATTTTAAGTATAAAGAAACAATGTAACAATTTACAAAAATGTACAAGATTATCTAATGGGGTCAGCAAGGCTGGCTGTATGGGGCATATACAGAAGCTAAGCTTATCAATGTATATCCGTTTATACATTTGTTCTTAAATTTTGAAACATGTGAAAGTATCACCTACTAAAATTTTAAATGATAATGTATTTTATGGAGCCACCCAAGCTTAATGATTTTTCTTGGATGTTCATAATTTTAGACTTAAGAATTTAATTAAAAAGATAGGAAGAATTATTAAAAGGTAATGTTTACAATTTAGATATATGTAAGTACTATTGCCTGGAAATATTTCTGTGTGTGACGTTTCATTAATAGAGACTGTGGGAAATAAGCAAGGATTTCCATAGCTTATACTTCTCCAAATACCTTCATGTAACTATGAGGCTGAAATCTGATAAATTATTTTTAAAAATTAATCTATGCAAGCAACATTTACCAAGCAGTTACTCTTATTAGGCTTTTCATGGATGAAATAATCATGTGTGATGGTTCTTTAAAATTCACTCCCAAGGATGTCACTGAGTGAACGTTTCCTTATGTAATTAGAAAATAAGATTGACAAGAGATGGCCAATGGCTTCAATGAAGAAGACCTGCATGATATTTTACAGAAAGGTCAGTTCTACAAACTGGGTCCCCAATTATTCTGGTTTGATAGCCATGCTTTAATTTAAAAAGCATGGCCGTTTATATCATGTTTTTCTGAAATAATAGAGATGCACCTCTTCATTTCATTTTGTCCTCCAGAATCGTTAGGTTTTTGGTTTCAACGCTGGCTAGTAGTCTTTGTACAGAATTTCATTCAAGAAATGCAATGTTTGAGGACTTCCCTGGTGGTCCAGTGATTAAGTCTTCGCCTTTGGATGCAGGGGGTGCAGGTTAGATCCCTGGTCAGGGAGCTAAGATCCCACATGCCTTGTGGCCAAAAACTAAAACAGAAGAAATATTGTAATAAATTCAACAAAGACTTTAAAAAATGGTCTAGGTCAAAAAAATCTTTAAAAAAAGAAAAAGAAATGCGATGTTTGCCCAAGCCTGAGTGGTCACAATTTTGCCAACATTATTGAACATTTGCACCCAATATACAAGAGGACATCTGCCCAGTACTGAGAACATTTGCTTTGAAATGAATCAAATTTCTTCTAGATAACTGGGGGGGAAATCGTGTCCTTTTTCTTTTTTGATGAAAGAACACATTTTATCAAACAATACAGTTTATCCAAGTAAACCACACTTACAAATTTTCAATTAACAAGTATAAACTGCTACGGACTTTTTACAAAATGCAAATAGATGCACAAGGGCCAGATAAAGACACAGAAAATGATCAGAGACTCAGAAACCAGCTCTCACGTCTCTGCATGAGCCAAAGTTCCCAAAGGGTAAACACTGTCCTGACAGCGAACAAGATTGATGAGTTTTGCATTGGTTCTGACCTTTTTATAAATGGAAAGCTTGAGAACCATCAAGTGGAGGACATCACTTGAGAGCTAATTAGACAGAAGGAACCAGAGGTCAGGCCCCACACCTGCAGAATTAGAATCTGCATTCTAACAGGTTGCCCCGGGGGGCTTGCTCTCCTCTTAACCTGTGATTCCTACTGATTTAAAAGAAACCACCGCTTCTTCCTTTTCTGATGACCCTTATCTCATGACCATGTGGTCCCCGGCGCATACTAATGATATGAAGCAGGACCCCACAGGGCTCCTGGGCACAAAAGCCTTTGTGCGCCACCCCCCCATTTGTTGGTTACAGGAAATAGGCTTCATTCGGCCCCCAGGACCTTCCCTGAGTTCCAAAGGGGCAGGTTCAAACAGATGCTAATCAGGGAAGGGAGGGGATGCAGAGACAAGGGAGGAACAGTCAAGAGAAACAATGGTGCAGCCTGGGGTCCTGGCTTCCCCTCAAGGGATACATGTAACAATATCTTTCAGCTGTGTTGCAGAGCCTGAAAGCCCCACCAGGTGGAAGACGTTAACTGCCTGCTGCCCACCAGCACACAGACCCCAGACCCGCTGGAACCAGAAGGTCAATGATGCTGACTTCCGATGACCTCACCACCACCCAAACAAAAGAAAGTCCATGAGCTGATCACACTCTCTTTGAACCATAACTATAAAAGTTTCTACCCTCTCCAAGTTGGGGGACACGGTTTTGAGGGCATTAGCCCACTGTGTCCCCCTTTGCCTGGCAAACGAATAAAGATATTCTCTTCTACTTCACCCCAAACTCTGTCTCTGAGATTTAGTTCGGTGCCGGGGTACAGAGGCCGGATTCAGCTTCACTAATGGACCATCTCTGAAAGAAGGGTCCCCGCCGCAGCAGTTCACATATGTCACAGTATCTTCTGGACAGTGGTAAAATGTGTGTTGCACGGATTACATCTTAAAAATTGCTCAAAGCTTTCATAACTCCTCGCTCTAACCCTGATACAGACAGCTGAAGATATACGAAAGGCTAAGGGTATAGGAAAGAATGAACTAATTATTAGTTTGGTCAATTAAAGATATTTAGATTGACATATGCATTGTATAGGGTGATAACTTTTCCCTGTTTTTGGTATGGATATAACTGCTTTGCTAATACACGAATTATGTGGTTAGGATGGTGGATGCGATTTCATCAGCAATTACATTCTTTCTCCTTAGCATTTTCTCTTCTCTGTAACAGGCCAGTCCGTACTTTTGACCAGGTGGTTACTTCCCTGGCCTCTGTCTTGACTTGTCAACCAAAGTGTGCTTTCAGCTTGGACGTCTGAGGTGATTTTAAGGTCAGCTCATTAAGCATCACCTTCTTATGTCACCTGTACGTAGGTCGTTGCCTATACTTCTATATCTTTCCTTGTTTGTACGGCTACCACAAGAGTCTGCATCATTGGCCAGCTTCAGGAAATACGTTTCTTTTTTCAAAATTCAGTGAACATTGTCTGTCTAGAGGGAAGAAACCTATTACGGCTTTTGGATTTTACAAAGGTTCAAATATGTAAACCTGAAAGAGGAATTCTCTCTTACAGGTTCCTGGAGGAATTTTCTGCATTATTCAAAAGGTCTCTCCTCTGCGACAGAGTTTGTATATTGTAATCCTGCCATCCCACCCACTTGCCCATGGCTTCAGTGACATGCGGTCATCATTTTCTTGTCATTCTTGAACAAGCCATTGACTAAAATTGCATTATTAAATTACTTGGCAAAGAAACATTTATTCTGACAAATAACATGTATAAAGAACAAGAACCCATATAAAGTAGTTCTCCTTACAAAATGATGAGTCTTAAAGAGATAAAATTACAGAAAGGTCAGATCTCAAAATGCCTCTTCTTTGAAACTTACTAACATGATTAAAGAAATAAGAAAGTATCATATTAAAAATACACTGAGAAAATATTTGCATCTCACATACCTGACAGAGGAGTAATAGGCAGAATATCTTAAAAATGTATCCAAACTCAACAATAAAATAAATCAGACAATCCAATTAGAAAATGGACAAAACACAGGCATTTCAAAGAGGTTGGACTGATGGCAGGGAGGCAGATGAAAAACGATATAGTGTTATCAGGAATTAGGGAAATGCAAATTAAAATCACAAAGACATATAGCCACACACCTATGAGAATGACAAAAAAATATATATACTGACAACACCAAATGCTGGCAAGGATGTGCAGAAACTGTGTCACTCATACATTTCCATGGAAATGTAAATGGCACTGACCCTCAGCAAAACAGTTCGGTAATTCCTTAAAAAAAATAAACAAGGAGCTACTTACTATACCACCCAGACCTTTTGGACATATAGCCTAGAAAGATGGAAGTTTGTGGCTTCACTTGTGCATAAACTCTTGTTCATAATATTCTTACCACCTTTATTCATATAGGCTCAAACTGGAAGAGCCACTAAATGCTTCAGCATGGGAATGGTGACATAATCGTGTACATCCATAGAACGGAATATTACGTGCTTGAAATTTTAAAAAAACTTATACACACACACACACACACACACACACACACACACACACATATATACAGCGAGAAGAGAGAAGAGATTGGTGGTTTCCAGGGGTGAAGGGGTTGTTAAGAAGGGTAAGGAAGGTGGAAGTGGCCATAAAAGGACACATGAGGGGGATTCCCTAGTGGCACAGTGGTTGGGAGTCAGCCTGCCGATGCAGGGGACACGGGTTCGTGCCCCAGTCCAGGAAGATCCCACATGCCGTGGAGCGGCTGGGCCCGTGAGCCATGGCCGCTGGGCCTGTGCGTCCGGAGCCTGTGCTCCGCAACGGGAGAGGCCACAACAGTGAGAGGCCCGTGTACCGCAAAAATGTAAATAAATATAAAGAGATTTAAAAAAATATATGCGTACACACTTAGTCTTGTAATTTCAGGCAAGTAAGTCTCAACAGCATTTTGTATCTGTTTTTGTATAATCGGGATAACACAGATGTCCTGACCTATTGTAAAAGAAAATTATGTACTATCAGTCAGTCAAATGTGAATGAACACGCTTTGGAAATTAAAGGATAGGAAAAAAAAAAAGGATTCTCCACGTGAGGAAAAGTCTGTATAGCGGAAATGACTAGTGGTTTTATTTGTGCCTCTGAGATAATGTCTACCCTAGACTACGCCTTCTTCTTCTGTATATTGCTGGATGGAATACTGATGACTGAGGACTGTGGAGAGCCCCAGCATAAGTCAGCTAGGGCGTCCATGACAAAGTACTCCAGACTTTGGGTCTTGCACAAGGTACAGTAATTGTTTCCCAGTCCTAGAGGCTGCAAGTCCAAGATCAAGGTGTCTGCAGGGCTGGCCTCTCTCCTGGGTGTGTAGACAGCCATCTCCCTACTGCGTCCTCAAAGGGTTGTCCCTCTGTGTGTCTGTGTCCTAATCTCCTCTTCCTATAAGGACCCCAATTCTATTCCTATTCCATCAGGACCCACCCTAATGACCTCAGTTTACCTTCATGCCCTCTTTAAAGACCCCAGCTCCAAATACAGCCACATTCTGAGGTCCTGGGGGTTAGGGATTCAATGGATGAATTTTGAGGGGATGCAATTCAGCCCCTAAGGACCCCCAATACCCTTCAAGAATTATCTTTTTTTTTTAAATTTCAGTTACATTTGGGGCAGAAGCTGTGTTAGACTTTGAAGAAACAATGCCCGTAGTCTTTTCCAAAGGCAACCAGGACAAAGATGAAGTTGGAGCAAAGGTGTTAGGTTTTTGTTGTTGTTGTTTTTTCCCTTACTTCCAACATGCAACTTTCCTCTAAATCTGACACATACCTTGAATTCTTCCTCTTCTCTCCATCTGCACTATTAATACCCCTGTCCAAATCTCTATTGTCCCTCGTCTGGACTACTGAAATACCTCCTAGTATGTCTCCCTGAGTTTGCTATCATTTCAGTCCTAGAATCCACTGTCTACAAACAGCCAGAATAAGCTACTGATGTTTTTAAGACTTATATTAAACATATCACTTTACTGCTCAAAATGAGTGCATTTCTGATGCGCTAAGAATCAATAGCCCACGATGTCCTAGGCAACTTTCAAGGTGTTAGTTTTATCAAGGCTATGTTTATGGCACCAAAACCACAGAAGGATTCTGGAGCTAATGTTATATTTCAACATAAATGGGCATCATGATTCTCCGTATCTGTTCATCTCTTTCTTTCCAGGCTGCTATAAATTTGTATGATGTGGGTAAAGGAACTGGATATTCATGGACCTCATTTCTTATCTATCTATTTTTGGTGGGTTATGGTGAATGGAAGCATTCGTAACATTGGCCTTTTGCCTGTTTCTGCAGAAACTCAAAGGTAGAGATTACATTCTGCTCAGGTGGAGGTGTTCTGTTTGTGTGTTTAACATTGATATTTTTATTGCCTTTGGACTCTGTTCCACTTAATGCTTCTCACTCAAATGGCTGTTTATGGGTGAAGAAGGACTCAGAATATGAGTGAGGGAACTTCATCTTGAAAGAAGAAAGTAATCTAGCTGGACCTGAAAAGCGTGAAAGAAAAAAAAGAAAACTTCCTGTGGATAAAATGCTTGAGGTATTAACTAGAAATAGATTTATTACAGATTGAAATTATTAAAGATAAAGATAGTAATTTATTAATTATCTTTAGGAGTACCACAACAATCATTTCTGCATCGGGTGTAAGTATAGAACATACAAGTGAACATGAGTACTGTGTTCTAACTTCTACCTTACTAGGCCCCGATACTAAAGTCAATACTATACTTGCATTTAGAAGAGTCTATGCTCAGTTTCAGTGGAATAGACTCTTCTCAATACCAAAATGATTTTTGAAAGAGATGGTTTTCTGCCCATGAAAACAATGAGAATGCTTGCTAACTTTACCGGGTTTCTCCACCCCAAAATCAAGTCTTCAACCAAATGTGTATGTATTTTTTCACATTAATTTGTATGCCTCATGTCTTCCAAACAGTCCTGTATACTGCAAGCCTTATTTTAAACTCAGCGTGCCTCTTGCCACCAGCAGTTTATTTGGAGTAACTTAATGCATATTGCAATCCATTTCCTTCAAGAAGGAAAGTTCGAGGCAAGTGAAGACACCAGTCCCTTAGTTTGTCATTAAACTCTTAAGGGCTTGGGGGCCAGGATGGCCAGGATCAAGGATTTCCATTTGTCTTTTCAGATGCAAAGTTTGGCTGTATACTTAGCGTTCCAGGAACAACTAAATTCACACACAACAGAATTTGCCAAAGGTAAACCAGGCAGGGAAAGCAGATGCTATCAGGTTGCTTGCTATGTGTAGAGACGCCTGAACGGTCTCCCCTCGGAAGATGAGCCTCGTGAAGCATCTCCGTGGTCCTCGGCCCTCCTGGTTGTCAGGGAGATGGCACAAGGAGAAAAGGGATTCACAGGAGGTGAGCAGAGAGTCAAGGGCCCCGCTGTGGCTGACCCAGAGCCACGCCTGCGCTACAGTGATTCCGGCCTCCTCAGGGTCAGGGGCCCATCAGAAGCATCACGTGGTCTGATGTGAGGCCTCCGATGGGCGAGCCCTCCCCGACGTGTCAGTCAGCAGAATGAAGGTACCTCCCCAGGAGCTGCCTTTGGTTGAAGGCAGCATTTTCCAAATGCCACATCTGGAGGAATATTCCCCACGTTCATGGTGACATGAGGGACATCTAGCTGTCACAGTGGATTTATTGTCTTACTCTTTAAAAAAAATGAATAGACTTTATTCTTCAGAGCAGCATTACGGTTACAGAAAACTTGTGCAGAAAGTACAGCCATTTCCCATATCCTCTCCCGATACCCGTGGTTCCCCCAATGATTAGTATCCTGCACTAGTGTGGTGCATCTGTTACAACTGACCAACCTAGTGTCCGCTGGAAAAATGCACAACCTAAAAGTGGAGAATTATGTTTTATTGGGCAGATTTCCTGAGGACTTAAGCCCAGGAGGCAGCCTCTCAGTTCTGTTCCCAAGAGGTAGGGGAGGCGTAGGGGTTTTTGCAACAAAAACCAGGTAGAACATCAAAAGATAACTGTTCACTGAAGAAAACCAGGCATCTCAAGTTAATCAATTTAGTACTTTTCTATGTATGGGAATATGCAGGAGTCTGGGCTCAGTGAAAAGTCATTCCTTTGATATGCACCTCAGCTGCCTGGGGCCAGCATCCTGTTTATCTCCATCCTGAATCCCCTCAGGGGGCACCGCTGGGAGCACCTTCAGTGACTGAGGGCTTAAAGGCATCAACAGCCTTTGCTCACCAATATGGCAGGTAACATTCTCCATCCACACGCTTCATAGACACATCATCAGGGCGCCCAAACTCCATAGTTTACATTCAGGTTCACTGTCGGTCGTGTTCATTCTGTGCCTTTGGACAAATGTATAATGACATGTATCCACCATTACGGTATCACACAGAACAGGTTCACTGACCCCAAAATGCTCGGCCTCTTCGCTGTGGATTTGTTTTCATTTTTCATTGTTGCGTCTTGTGCATTCTTTATGTACTCTGGATACTAGTCCTGTACTGGATGTGGAGTTGGCAAATATCTTCTCCCAGGAGGTACTTTGTCTTTTCACTGTCTTCACACGAGCTTTCAAGTAGCAAATGTTTCTAATTTTCATGAGGTTCCCTTATCAGTTTGTCTCTCAGTGCATCTTTTATGCTTTGGGGGTCAGCTCTCACAACCCTGAGCCTAGCCCCTGATTCCAAAATTGTTTTCCTGTATTTTTCTTAAAAAATAACACTTACACATTTGAGTCTATGATCAACTTTGAAGTAATTTTTGTTCAAGATTTGTGGTTGAGGTTTTGTGTTTGTTACCTGTGGATGGATGTCCAACTGCACCAACATTTGTTGAAAAGCTACCTTTCCTCCGTTAAATTGCTTTTGCAACCGTATCAAAAATCAGTTGACTTGTGGGTTGTGTGCGTCTTTTTCTGAGTTCACCGTTGTGCTCCACGGAGCTCTGTGTGCCCCTCCACCAATATGCCACACTGTCTTGATTACCATGGAAATATGGCAAGACTTCTTATAAGATAGCATGACACGTCTTACTTTATGCTTCTTTTTCATCAAATGCTTTCAACTATTCTAGGGCCTTTGTCTTTCCATATAAATTTTATAATAAGCTTGTCTATGACTACACAAAAAACCTCGGTGGGATTATGATGGGAATTGTATTAAAACCTACCAATCACTTTGGGGAGAATTTGACTCTGGTGTCTTTGGGTGTCAGGGCTAGCAGGGTAGGAGGGTGCTACCCACCCAGCCATGTATTGCTGGTAGGACTCCGCATCAATCTCCTTTTCTGGTGGTGCTGGACTCAGGTAGAAAAAAGCATGGTTACCTGGGGCATCATCGTCTGTTGCAAGGATGGAGGTTCCAGGTCTGCGTATTCTTCTTCTGTTGAGCAGGGCATCCAAAGACACCTGCTGCTATGTCCTTCCCCCAGTTTTGAGATCCTAAACCACTCTGCCTTCTGCTTTTTGCCTTTCAGACTTCTCCTTTGGTTGTTTCCTGCACCATTTCTAGGGGTTATAGTTGCCCTTGATGGAGAGGAGTAGGGAGAGAGGAATCAAAATCATCTTCTCTATACAGGAAGTAGATAGTGTTTATATTACTCCAAAGTGCACTACTGGATCAAATTAAACATTTTTTTAAAAAAAATCTATTTCTGTTCTATTTAGTTAGTTATTATTTACTTTTGGCGGCACTGGGTTTTAGTTGCGGCACGTGGGATTCTTGGTTGCAGCATGCATGTGGGATCTAGTTCCTTGACAAGGGATCGAACTTGGGCCCCCTGCACCAGGAGCATGGAGTCTTACCCAGGGAGGTCCCAAATTAAACATTTCAATCGTATCTGCAACACCAGTGCTAGAAGGAAATTCTAGTCCTTACAGATAGAAGAAAACCAGTCATCGATAACCAAATGCGAAGTGACTGACTTGGTGTTTTTAACATCCAGGTAACAAATCAAATATATGAGCTTTTACGGTGCTGGTAAATATTTAGCAACTGCCTACAGGGGAAAAAGTCCGAACTGTAGCCGCTCCCAAGTTACTTGATGTACATATCCCCTTCGTTGACAATTTTAAGCTACCTACATGACATCACGCAGCTCACAAAATTCTTGAAAACGTAATCAGCTCTCTCAAGCCAGGATGAGTTGGCCCCAGCACGCCGACAACTCCACGCCAACAACACAGGTGAGGTTGTGCCTTGTGAAAATACTGAAGTGGGTCTAAATGCTGTGACATAGTAAGTAGCATTTCGGGCTCTGAGAGCTGCAAGGTCGTTGGCAGATTTTAAACACATCATTTCTTATTGACATACAACGAGCATCTTTCAAATACACTGAATGGGAGATTCTCCCCTTGTCAGGAAAGAAGGCTCACTTCTCTTCTCTTTCTTTATGTAGATGTGTTTCTCTAGGAAGCATCACTAGAAAATGAAATTAAACCATCATCTGGAATTTTGGGGGGTATGTTAGTCACAGAAATTTGATTCCTATTGGTGTCATTGACTGACATAGATAGAATAAAAGATATTATCTCCTGAGATAGTGGGATTTGGCATCAAAATCTCAATCTCTGCATTGTTCCTGTCTATAGATGGTACCACTTGGCATGAGAGAGCTTTAGACAGACATACCCTTTGGCTGGAGGAGAAATAAGCTAACATTTGCTTCTCTCAAATCAATTTTTGTAGGCACTTTTAGATGAATCTTGCCTGTAAATATGTAGTCTGAATATCTTTTACATGTCTGAAACTTTGCTGTTATCCTTTTTTAATTTTTAAATTTATTTTACTGAAGTACAGTTGGTTTACAGTGTTGTGTTAATTTCTGCCGTACAGCAAAGTGAGCTAGTTATACATACATATATGCTCTTTTCCAGAGTCTCTTCCACTGTGGTTTATTACTGGATATTGAATATAGTTCTCTGTGCTATACAGTAGGGCCTTGTTATTTATCCATTCTATTGAACCTTTTAATTGATGTCCTTTTTTTTTTTTTACATCTTTATTGGGGTATAAATGCTTTACAATGGTGTGTTAGTTTCTGCTTTACAACAAAGTGAATCAGTTATACATACACATATATCCCCATATCTCTTCCCTCTTGATGTTCCTTTTATCAGCATAAAGTTAGTTGGCCAAAAGTTATCCTTTTCCCCAAAACTACACTATCACGATCAAAGGTTGGCTTGTTTTTAATTTGTAAAAAGTTTCACAGATTCAAGTTGAAGTGTCCTCAGCATGGCTATGGATCATAGGTTGAACCTTTAACCCCCAAGGGAACGGTATTTGGAGAAAGGGCATTTGGGAGGTGATTAGGGTTAGGTAAGGTCATGAGGGTGGGGACCTGACAAGAAGATTAGTGTCCTTATAAGAAAAAATACCAGAAAGCTTGCTCTTTGTCTCTCTGCCATGTGAGGACACAGCAAAAAGGCAGCTGCCTGCAAGTTAGGAAGAGAAATCTCACCAGAGCCTGACTCTGCTGGCCCCCTGATCTCAGACTTCCAGCTGCCAAAACTGTGACAAAATACACTTCTGTCCTCGAAGCCGCCCGGTCTGTGCTGTTTTGTGACAGCAGCCTGAGTTCTCTAGTAAAGCGTCATAACCGTGATTTGCGTTAAACTCCGGGGAAGATAGTTCTGGCAGCAAAAACTCATCAGCAGTGCAGTGAGTGTGGAAGACACAAGGGGAAGAATGAACATGTTGCCAGGTGTTAATGCATTTATTCATGTCTGCCTGCCCCTTCCTTGAATGAGCTCACCAGGTATGGACAAAAAACAAAACAATGCAAAAACAGAAAAATCTTTCAGGGCAAATGCCTTCTTTTCTTTTAAGCTCCCTGATTTCTCCAAGAAGGTCTTTGCCAGCATGGACCCCACATTTCACTGCACACTGTGCACAGCTGTCTTCGAGCATGGATGGAGTATGGATGGTCTGCATCCCTTAGGTGTTTACCCAAGGAGTAGAATTTGAAATATCTGAGGGCAGGGATCATGTGTTTCAATGCTATGTTCTTAGCATCCAGGAAAACCCTTACACATCACAGAACGTTAATATATATTCGTGACCGAAGGAATGAAATGCAAGAATACAATAAAGGTTGTCATCTTCCCTGTGGTGAGGGAGTGGTTATGAAACGCACGCACTGTTTTCTATATTTCTCTCTTCCACTGCCCATGCCGTGCTCTGTTCTGCAGGCGTGAGCGCCCTCCCCTGTCACAGGTGGCAGGAAGAAGGCTGCCCAATGCCCCCTATAATGCTGGCCTT
The DNA here is from genome assembly GCF_005190385.1 of Monodon monoceros. Taxonomy (NCBI): domain Eukaryota; kingdom Metazoa; phylum Chordata; class Mammalia; order Artiodactyla; family Monodontidae; genus Monodon; species Monodon monoceros. The sequence continues at coordinate 7,723,444 of NW_021703779.1, read as the reverse complement.
TATTTTCCTTCAGAAACAGGATATTCTCAAAAAAAAAAAAAAAAAAGTGAGACAAATTATATTAGATGCCTTACCAACGTGATTTACTTTCAAAAGTTACCTTTGTCTTTTCATTTCTAATTAGACTAATTTTCCTCCTTCAGAGACCTTATGTAAATACGACGTTTTCCTTTGGATTTGGCTTCGGGATGAATTCTGACTGGATATGTTTCTCATTTTGTGGGGAAGGACACGCAGTAGCCTGGCCATTGGCAGTTGGAATCAATATCTAATTCCCAGGAGAGTATTAGAGACAGCAGGGAGGGAGCTCCAAGCACTGCTTTCTAACGAAATGCCAAGGGTATATTCAACATCATCTTGGTCATTAATTTTGTCAGTCGTTTGCATGCTACTATTTATAAAGATTTCTCCCGTCAATCTATGACTAGTTTTCCTACAGGTCAGCAACTTGAAAATGACCATTCTGTAAAAGAATCTAATACCAACACCAGTCCCCAGGAGCAAGCTCATGTATGGAAACAAAGGAGGGGGGGGCGGTTAGTGACATTTGACTTTAAAATAATCAAAACACTATTTAATCCTTTGTGAAACTGTAGTTTATCGTTCGTTGGTATCTGTAAGTTATTGTTATAAATATTACCTGTACTTTTTTGTTATATACAACTTTACACTTTGAAGTGTGTATCTGTGAATTTGTAACTGAAATTTATTTTGCCAATGTTTTTGAAGGAACTGAACAAAGCTTCTGTTGTAGCATGCCAAAAACAAAACAAAACAAAAGCAAAAACCCACAAAACTATTCAGAGAAGGAGGAGTTTGAAGAGACTGTTGATATCATTGGGTACCAGCTGCACAACTAAAACTCCCGTGCAAAAAAGATACACTTTTTTTTTCTGTAACAACTGAATTTCAGTTTTTAGCCTCCACTTCACCAAGGCTGGAAATGTAATTTTGTTGATTCATGCTCTTGCACTAACCAGGTTGTTTAGGGTTTTAACTGATGGTTGTGGAGGAGGGGGAGGGTAGACAAAGAAGGTCCAACTTGTGTTTGGCGTTAGCTTCTGCCCAGACGTCGCTATTTGATAGATGCCAATTCCCATCTGGTCTTCAGGGGTGGGGCTGTGCTGGGCTCTGCTGTGGGTTTTTTTTTTAGTCCCTTTGGCTTAAACTCATCCCCTGCCTCTTTCCATGTGCTCCCAATGGGTGGAACCATTGCTACCAGCTTGCGCCATGCTGGGTCAGAGTCCATTCCAAAGAACCAGTGGATCCCTCTGCCTAGATATGCCATAGCTACTGTTATATTTCCAAGGGCTATGGCAACAAGGAACTCTAGGAAGTCAGAATTTCCCATGAGCTAGATCTGGAGACAGGAGAAGAAAGAACTGATTTGGTTTGGAGGGCCCAGAGCAAGGCTCCTGACCACAAAGATCAATGTTTCAGCTTTCCTGATAGCCCCTCAAACTTCCTGTAGTCTTTGGAATCTTTATTCCACTGAAAAGTGAAAAAATATTCACTTTTTGACCTGTATTCATTCAACCCATTTGGCTATTCCAGGAACGTGAAACTCAATAGCCACAAACTGACTTTTCTGCACCTTGTATTCTGTGGATTAATGACCTCTTCTTAAATTCAGAGAATGGGCATGGATTTATAAAACTGACTGGAGAAGGGCACATCACATCAGGAAACGTGACTGGAGGGTAGAAGACGAAATCACCATAGTTGTCTCATCAAAATGATACCGTGTCCCACCAGGCTTTCACTGAATGTCACCTTGGTGAATTCCAATTCAATTTGCATAGTTTCCAGAATAGAAAACTCTTCATCCTCTCTCCTTGGAAGTATATGTCAAGTCATAGCTTCTCCAAAAAGATCTACCTGAAGAATTCTGTTGTTTTCTGGGCACATGGTGTTCTAGGTTAACCTGCATCAGTTGTCTACACTCATGGTACCACCATTTGTGGAGACATCTACTGCCATGTCATCCCACCAGCCTTCTGTGGACCCCAGCTCCTCCCACCCACGTGGCTATTTCTCTGTTCCTACAACCTTCACAGCCCCTCTGACCACACAGTTTGTTTACCCTGTGACGACCATCTATTTTGAGCTGCATTATTCCATCCCTTTGAACGTGAGATAGCATTCTCTTATATGGTAAATTGGAAGCAGTTCAGGCCACTATTTCTTTTGTGTTCACTGGAATTCCAGCAAAGTGAGAGCGAGAGAAACAAAATCCCTCACTTGGTGCTCCCTCCAAGGTGAAGTATTCCAGAAAGAGATGAGAAATAGAGAAGCCAATCAACCAAAACCCTACATTCTTATCAGCCATCTGGTCAACCTTATTAATCACCATGTCTTAGAAATTATTGTATCTTTAAATCACAGCTGTAAGAACTATAGATCTTTATCTATATAACTTGTCATCGGTCGCATTTTAAAAGTAACAGATATTGGTCTTCTAATTACAATTCTTTGAGAAGGCTAAAATACACAATTGGAAGTCCTCCAATTCACAGTTCTCAATAATTGCCTGGTTTGGATATTTCTCGAGTATATAAATGTGAGCCAAATGGATCTGTCATCATTGACAGCAATATGATGATTTTTCTCTAACTGGAAAAATTGCTATCTAAAGTATAATGTACATTCTCTGTAACATATCCTACCAGAAACACATGCACGTGTAATTTAAAGATGTATATTCCCCTGAGTCATCATCCATGTGGTGAATATTCAAGAATAAATCATTTTAACCCTACTCTTCATCAATTACTGAGCTAATTCTGACAATAAAATAATCTCACTTAAAAGAATCATGCTAAAAAATCAATACCCTGTGATATATATGCTAAGCTTCTGAAAAAAAGGACAATGAATCATTAACATTTATAATATAATCTCAGTCTCTGTGATGTTGCAGGTGAAATAATCTTACAGAAATGGAAAGTCTACATTTTTATATATCTTGATAGTACAATGTCACTGTTACACATCTATGGCAGAGTTTCAATTTAAAAAATAACCTGTCAACAGGATCAGGTTTCCAAATTTCTAATGAAATGTAAACCAGTTATAAGTATTTCATAAATCTGTTTTTGGCCACATAGCATTTTGGATCTGAAAGAGAAACAAAAATGTTATCTGAGAATGAGGAATTTCCCAAGAGAGCAGGGGACATTAATCTCACTTTTGAAAAGAAGACCTGAGAATCTTAATGTGGAAACTGCTGTTTAAAAAATAAATTAAAAGGATCTTGTAGTGATCATAAATACATTGTCACAGCATGCTTTTTTTCTTATTATGGCTAAGGTTTCCCCTAAGCATTCCTGATACAATCATGGTTAGGCCCTGCATTCATTTTTTTATTACTGCATCATAAATTACCACAGGAACTTCCCTTGTGGTCCAGGGGTTAAGACTCTGTGCTCCCAACGCAGCGGGCCCAGATTTGATCCCAGGTCAGTGAACTAGATCCCACATGCATGTCACAACTAAGAGTTCACATGCCGCAACTAAAGATCCCATGTGCTGCAACTAAGACCCAGCGCAGCCAAATAAATGAATATTACCACAAATGTAGTGGCTTGAAACAAGCCCCAGGTCCTAGCTCACAGTTGTGTAAGTCATAATTCCAGCATAGCATATGAGTGTCTTCTGCTCAGATCTCACAAGACTGTAATTAAGGTGTTGACCTCTTCTCTTCTTGAGCTGAGAGTCCTTTTCCAAGCTTCAGTCATTCAGTTCCTTGTGGTTGTAGGAATCAGGTCCTCATCTCCTTGCTGGCTTTCCTCAAGGGGCTGTGCTCAGCCCCCAGAGGCCACCTGCATTCCCTGTCATGTGGTTCTGTCCAAACTTCGCAGCCAGCCATGTAGAATCTCTCTCTGGTGGAATTCCTTTCATGCTTTGAATCTCTCTTGCAGAGAAGGATGCTGTGCTTTTGAGAGTCTAACCTGATCACGTCAGGCCCACCGAGGATAATCTCTGTTGAAGTCAGCTGTGCTTTCTAACATCGTCTAATCATGGGAGTGAGAGCTCATCACCATATTCTCATACCTTGCCACTCCCAAGGGGAAAGACTTCTACAAAGATGTAGGTCGTTGGGGACTGTATTACAATCCTGCCTACCATAGGACCCTGGGTTTCTTGACCATAACAATGAATAAAACGTAAATCTAATGAGCATGAAACCATGAGCTGAAATACCACGATCTTGGGCGAGATCAAGCAGTTAGAATGAGGCCATGCTCTCAAGAACGTAAAGAGGCATGAGAAATTAGACGTGAATAACCAGCCATGATGGAGTATTTTTTCCCTTCTTAAGACAAGACACAGAGTGTGGGCTCACCATCATACTGGTCCTGTCAGAAAAGCATCTGAGGCTGAAGACAGCCAATGATTCAGAGCTCTTGCCTGTGTGCTGCCACCAAGGATGCATCCCCTGCAGTTCAGAGAGAACCCCGGCACAGAGAGAGCCCCCAGCCCTGAGAATGGCGTTTTCGGATATTCTGAGCAGGTGATGAGATGACAGAGTTGATACCTGTGTGTCACTCAACTTCCTTCTTTGTCCTTTTCTTTCATCAAACAAACCCGTTTCCTTTTGCAAAACCAAGGTACTTAGACACTACATCTGATTGCTCCATGTGAAAGATTTAAAAAGTTACATTCAGGAGCCATCAGAAAAAATCAGTGAAATAAAGTGTTGGTGGGAATTAGCCATTTAAAATCCTTTACCCAACTGGGGCTTCACAGCATGGCCAGCGCAAAGGACAGTCACTGCATTCCACATGATGCCTCAGGCAGCAGCACTTAGCAAAATGAAGTAGTGACATAAAAAGTCACTCCACTGTGGCCATGTATGTGGCAGCCCTTACTAGTACTAAACCATTCCCTTTGGATACCTGAATACATGTGTTGGGATGAAACATGTTCGTGCACATAAAATCTACCCTGCTAGTGATTTTCTTTCAGTAACTCAGGTGTAAAGAGGTGGAATAATCATAGTTCACTGATATCACTGATCTATGTTTTATTTTCTTTTATCCACCCATCCATCCATCCATCCATCCATCCACCCACCCATCCATCCATCCATTCATCCATCTACCCACCCACCCATCCACCCATCCATCCATCCACCCATCCATCCACCCACCCATCCACCCATCCATCCAATCACCCATCCATCCATCCATTCACCCATCCATCCATCCATCCACACATCCATCCATCCATTCATGTTTTCATTCATTTTTAGCAGTATAATAATTATCGGCCTACAAGCCAAAGAAAGAATGAGAATATTACCAAGATCTTGGATCAATCTACAAGTTATTTCCCTAAGTAATTGATGGCTTGAATTTTTATGGAACATTCCCTTTATTTAAGTTTAATCTTATAAAGTTATATACTGCTAATATAAACAATTATTGATGTCACTTGGTTTTGTGTTGAAACTAAAAAAAATGGAATCATGGGTTAGAGAAACTTTCTGAGGATTTTTTTTACAGCTATATATTAAGGTGTTAAGACCCACCAGCTTAGTTTTGTGTAGCTACAGTTTATCCACTTTCTTTCTGTATAATATTTCATTCTCATTTCACTATAATGTCACTGTAATGAGGAATTTAACAGGAATTTAGATTTGTTTTATTGCATACCAAAGTACAGTGAACCCTAGCTCACTATGCAGTGCCATTTTTTACTAAATACTTAAATCTCCACATGCTGCCTGGAGGATTCGGTTTTCTCTCTCAGTGTAATGAAGATTGCATCTGTCAGATATGATTAAGCCAGTTATGGTGATTCACAGGAGCCTGAACCCAAAGGAGACCATAAACCAGAAAAATAAAACCAATGCTAACATGTTTTAAAATCCCCATAGTTTTAAAATACTCTGGTAATTCCAGGTAACATTACATTGACAGAGATCAAGCAAGTTCTTAAAAATGATTATCCGTGATGGATGATTCTCCATTTCACGTTTCGTTAGTGGGGAGAAAATAAATGTTCAGTACAGGATGAAATAGTTCCTTCTGATGTTACTGAAATTCCCCAAACGTATTTTTCCTCGTACTTAACAAAGTTATTGAGAGTTTGGACTTCCACTGTGTCTTTCACGTAAGATAAATCATCTTATCATTAGCAACTGGATTTCTCTGAAAAATGATTCTTGTTACCTTTCTGGAAAAGAAGAATGTTGCAAGTATTTAAATCTTAGAACACCCATTTCCAAATATATTACATATTCTCCTAAAGGAGAAAACACAGCCTAATTAACATGGTTTAAGTAATTGGGGGATACATATAGTCTGCAATGAATCAATTCTTTTTCTTTTCTTTTCATAAATTTATTTATTTTATTTATTTATTTTTGGCTGCGTTGGGTCTTCGTTGCTGCATGCAGGCTTTCTCTAGTTGCGGCGAGCAGGGGCTACTCTTTGTTGCGGTGCATGGCATTCTCATTGCAGTGGTTTCTCTTGTTGCAGAGCATGGGCTCTAGGCACGTGGGCTTCAGTAGTTGCAGCACGCAGGCTCAGTAGTTATGGCTCACAGGCTCTAGAGTGCAGGCTCAGTAGTTGTGACGCACGGGCTTAGTTGTTCTGCGGTATGTGGGATCTTCCCGGGCCAGGGCTCGAACCCATGTCCCCTGCATCGGCAGGCGGATTCTTAACCACTGCGCCACCAGGGAAGTCCTCATCTTTTTCAATAACCTAACTTCTTTTCTCTCATGCATGGTGACGGCTCTGGAGAGTGTTGACAGGGAAAGGCCACCTCTGTGAGAAGAATATGATTTTTACAAGCTGCTAATGACAGAACAGCAAAGTAGAAAGAGGGTCAGTGAAGCACAGGGATACGGCCACACTCCTTGAACCAGAGGCAACACAGAACACATCTCGTAAGCCCAGGAATTTCAGCAACAGGTGCTGCCTGTGATCTGAAGTCTCCCCAGCTGCCTCATGACAGTACAGACGAGAGGAGGACATTTCCCTCTACCCTTCCAGGCTCCTCTGTCTGGTCTAAGAATGAAATGGACATGAGACAGACGAACAGGAGAAAATCACACAACGTTTAGTCACACGTGCACATGGGAGAGACCCGGGAAACCTGAGTCACTCACCAAGATGACTGAACCCCTCCCCTTAAGTACCATCTTCAGTTAAGACAGAAGAGCCTGCTGGGATAGTGGTTTGGGACCTCAAAGGGGAGGAAGGCCGTTCCCATGGAGACGGAGAAGCAAGTGTTTGTAAGCAAGTGTTTGCTGGGCCTGCAGAGACAGGGGGACACAGAGAGGGACTGTAACAGGCAGACCTTGCTGGGTTCCTCCCCACCTGCACACCCAGTTCACAGTACAGTTATCTAGGGTGATGGCTCCCTTCCTGGGGCACGTCCTCTGTCTCCATTCCTCAGGCAGTTAGGGGAACGTCACACGTTCTTCCTGAGTTTTTCTGGGGCCTTGATTGTTCTCAGCTAGAAATAATCCACATGGCACAGAGATGTTTTAGGGTGGCCGGTTTTGCTCCCCTACACTGGTTCCCCTGCAATCTGACCTCACAGAGCGGATATTGGGCAAAATCCAGGAAAGGTTATTGACTCACCACAAAGAGACGGGTAAGTCCGGGTCCTGAAAGAGATGAGGACACGTTACTTATCAATTTAAATGTCACAGACATTGTTTAGGTTTTCTGCCTACTAGTGGGAGTTGGACCAGTCGGAACACTTTATATTAATCCAACAAGATGGAGGAGAAACACTGTTCCAACCTCTAGTAAAATGGGATGAGCTCCAGGAAAATAGATACAGTGACTCAAACACATTTGTGTCTCTATTTTTTTACCCATAAATATACACTCCATGTATTTGCTTATATAGGAAGCATGTAACGTATGATCTTCGACAAGTAGATCCAAACAACAGATAATGCTGTTTGCTACTGGGCTGTGGATCTGGTTGTCTTTCGTTCTTTTGAATTTGATACCTTGTAAGGCTACTTAAAAATACATATTAAAAAAATCATCCGGGCTTCCCTGGTGGCGCAGTGGTTGCGAGTCCGCCTGCCGATGCAGGGGACACGGGTTCGTGCCCCGGTCCGGGAGGATCCCACATGCCGCGGAGCTGCTGGGCCCGTGAGCCATGGCCGCTGAGCCTGCGCGTCCGGAGCCTGCGCTCCGCAAATTAAAAAAAAAAAAAAAATCATCCATCACGGAAGTCACATACTGGTAAGTAATGCTTTGGAAGGCCATCATCTTAAACTTGATGTTTGCTGGTAAAACGGTAACAGTAATACAAACTGGGTTAAGGATTTCTAGAGTAATGAAAGAAAATGTATTCATTTAACTAAAATGTGTGTAGAAATGATACAGGCTTTGGAAAGAAAACGGCTGGATTTTTTTTCTGTATCTGCCATACTTAACGGCTTCATATCTTCTGCTCCAAAAACATGTATAACACAGACACTTTGGTTGCAAAGCATCTCTAAATTTAATTTCTGTGCTAACATTGTCTAATATTATGATTTTTAAAGAAAAAGCAATTTTGAGAATAATAAAAGGGATGGTTGGAAAATATTATCAGGACTTTGACACACAGATAAGCCTAAAATTATCATTCAGTTTAGCTGTCAAAAAACATCTCAGTTATTTGGACCTATGAATGGGCTGCCATTTATAGGTCCTCAGTGATCTGTGCTTTCCTGAATTATACAGATTTTTACAAGCATAATGTTATTACTGAATTTCTTCCTTTTAATCCACCTCCTCTCTCAATTCTCTTCATTCCATTGACTTTTCTATTTGTATTGACTATTTACAGATCATGCTTTTACAGATCATGGAATTGAAAAACCCATTTTCTTGGGGCCGATATGCTCACTGATTTTCACTTGCCAGATTCTCCGCTATGAACGTCGACTCAGCCAGATAAGACACTGGCTTGAGAGAACCTTGATCAACTGCCTGGCTTGAACTTAGCCAACTACTTGGAAGATACACCTCTGTTTTCAGAATTCTTCCCACCTTTCTGACAGCTAAGCAGGAAGAAAGTCAAAGTTCACCTTAAGCTAGAAAAACCTCAACAGACTGCCCCAGAAAAAATAGGTATATTCTCATACAATAAACAGTTCTGCTACATGAGAATCTAGTGATTAGTAGAATTTAACTCGTGGAAATAAGGTCATCCCGCATTAGAAAAAGATGGTAGAGAAAATAAGGGAAGAGAGGAAGACATGATATGTCTGTATATACACACCCAGGCAGACCTCAGTTTTTTCTGTACTTCACAGATACCGCAGTTTTTACAAATTGATGGTTTGTGACAACCTTGTGTCCAGCAAGTCTACTGGGGTCATCTTTCCAATAGCATTTGCTCATTTCATGTCTCTGTGTCACATTTTGGTAATCAACACAGGAATTTGCGGGGGCAGCACAATTCAGCCCATTACAGCTGTCAAAAGTCCTGATGACACCAAGTATGATTACAAAAGAAAGTAAAATTTATTTTCATTACCTAAATTACAACGATATTATTCCTTGATATCTGATGCCCAAAACCCAGGTGCTAAAACTGCACCAATCACACCTTGGAGTTGTGCCAAGAGCCACATCCCTGGCACACAGCACGCCTGACCGTCTTCTCTCTGCGGCTCCCGTGGGTCCATCTCAGCAGCGGGGAAGCCCAAGGTTCTCACAGGCAGATTCTCACTCTTTAGGACCCTTATCATTCTACAGCTTCCTGTGAGCAGGGTAGGCACAAAAACAGGTGTCCTGCAAAGTTCAGAGCCTGGACAGCAAAAAGGTTTACACCTTACTCGCCTCACGTTGAGGTCAGAGAGGAGGGGGCTCAGTCTGACCTGGGCTGCAGGGACCGGGATGCCGGAAGTTTATGGTTTCACCCATCCCTGAGGCCTTCCGTGTCCGCACACTGGATCCAAAGGACAAGCCCAAGACCGGAGGACAGAGTCCACTCCCTCCACATAAAGTAAAGCTCTTGGCTAGGATGCGATTGTCACTCCCATGGTTGAGTTATGTTCTGTGCCACAGGTAACCTTAAGATACCAAGATTATTTCATGGGTGTGATCCAGTCTCATGAACACACCTCTTATTCAAACATGAAAAGATGAGGGGAAAAAGGGGGCTTTATGTTTGCACATTTTGAAACAGAGAAAGCAGAGAAACTAAAGAACGAATGGAATTAGGTATACGTATCTCACATCGTAAGTGATGATGCCGCACTTTGATTATGACAAATTAAGACAAAGACCCCCCCCCCCATGATCACTTCCTCACACAGACACGCCAGGAACATGATCCAGATCACAAAATGCAAAACTACCCCCTCTTGTGACGGATTCGGTGGCTGCTTCTTTACCAATGACAGAGGTAGCCTTTCCTGTCCTCCTCGGAGATAAGAATTATTGACATACTCTATCATAGAAATATCTCCACATTCCAACAATGTCCAATCCGGATAAACCTCCAATCCTTTAGATGGTCCCCAAATCACCCACCAGCGTCCAAGTCCTAGGACAGCTAACTGTAACAAGTTCTTACTGAGAGAGCCCATGGCCCCCATGGTTTGCATTCTCCCTTGCTGCAATGTGTAAAAACATTCACTTGCCCAACGACAAGTATGTTCCTTATGACTTTCTGTCATTTGCCCAAAGACCCCATTCTTCTTTTCTAAAAGTGTAAGTATTTTAGACATTTGCCTTTAACAAATCACTTCATATCTGTATCCGACAGACCACACTGTTCTTCAACAACAACGCAATTAAGTTAAAAAAACACAAGTATGACTACAAAATAAACATCCATGTCAATTAGAAAATATATGTAATAAGTAAGCCATTCTTCAAACAAAAAGCTTTGTGGGCAGAATCCCTGTATATAGTTCACTGGAATGTACTTAAGTTGATAAGTTTTTGGAAGACAGATAAATTGGTAGATTACTAAAATTTATATCTGTAACACTTACATTAAACAAGCACTGAAAGCTGACCATTATAAAAGACGATTACGAAAGAAAATCCTGTGAAGCATCAATTCCCTTCCAGCATGATTCAGATATTGGTCATCATAAACTTGGCTTTAACTGATTACTTAGACAGCAAACTCCACATTTTCTTGCCACTTGTGTTAATACCAAGACATCCTTTCACTAGACACACACCTTTGCTTTTTACACATACAAGGCAAATAAAGAGAATTAATGAAAAAAATGGTGGTGGTGACCCCAATGGTATGCCATGAACAAAATTCACGGATCGTGCTTTGTTGAAACCCATCCTTGTGATATGCTTTTCAGAGGCAATTCAGACGGGTCTTGCCAGCGACCAAATGTACGATCCTGCTAGACAGACTTCCCTCAGCTTTTCTAATCCTATGATGATGTCTCAGAATTGAATACTCCCCACCCGGTTATGTATTAATCACACAGAATTGGTTCTACAGCTAACAGTTTTCTTCTACAGAAGCTGTGGAGAAACAAAGCATCACAATATTCTATGTTCTCTTGTTGCAGTGTTTTTTTTTTTGGACAGAAATGTGGTCCCAGAGTGTTTCACCGTAGGTGAGGTCTCTTTCATCTACGATAAACTCACCCGTGAAGCCTGCGAGGAGGGTTTGGATAACAGATGGCTGGGAGCCCAGTTCCATCCTTGGTGCAGTGCAGAGATCTGTCCGCTGTCAGTGGTCTAAGGAGACCCCTGCGGAAGAGAGAACAGGCTTGTAGCAGCAGGACACTCCAGGGGAAAGCAACAAGAGAGACAGAACTTTGTCAAATGATGACCAATTATTCTGAAGAAAGGATTATTACATCAACTGTCCGTTTTTTTGACATTTCTATGGAATGTCAGTGTCGGTGCAGACTTTCTCAGTAAAGACACTCAGCATAAAACTCCACATCAAATGGATTTCATTTTCCAATTTGCAATCTTTTTTTTTTTTTTTTTTCCCAATACCAAGGCCAACTCATTAGTTGACTGAGCCCTTAAGTGTTACGAATAATGTCTGTTTTGCGGAACTGTACTTCAGGCAATGACTAACACCATGTGGCTCAGACAGAAAGGCAGACTCTTACAAAGGGCACACCGGGAATCTTTTGGAGGTGAGGCTCACATCTGAGACCTGGAAACTGGATGAACACATTGAAGCCACGCCATGTAGTTGAACAGGGCACCTTCAAGGTGAGTCTTTAACGTTTGTTTATTATTGATTTTTGCCTGAGCAGGATATAAAAATGTCCTTCTGAAAACTGTGCTAACACACCTTCAAATGGCAAAACATCTTATCCACTTGGTCCTGTCTATTGAGAGATAGAGGCTCTTGGAAAAAATGAGTAGACCTGCATTCTGTGCAACTTAGGGGATTTTCTAAGTTTTTACTCCACTTCCCAACCTACTAGGCTGATTTTCCCCTTTCGATTGCTCTGAATCATTCACAAGGTAATTTATCATTTCAAGGTTAAAATGTCACCCAAACTATTATCTTTATAACCTAATGGATGTCTGTATTCCTTTGCTATTGCTGCATAATGAACTCCACAGGTAGCAGCCTAAACTCACATTTATTCTCTCACAGTGTCCGTGGGATAGGAGTCCAGGGCTGAGCTGGGTCCTCTGCTCACACCTATTAAAGCCAGGTGTTGGCCTGGCTGCATTCTCATCTAGAGGTTTTGGGTATTTAATTCCTTGTGGTTGTAGGACTGAGGTCCTGTCATTTGTCAGCTGCTGGCTGAGGGAGGCTCAGCATCTAGAAGCCACCTCTTCCAAGTGTACATCACAGGTGTTTCCTGTCTTTCCTGAGCCCTGCAGGAGTGCACCTGCTTTCATCCCCGGATTAGGCCAGGCCCACCCACACTAATTCCTCTTTGGATTAACTCAAAGCCAACTAGTTAGTAGCCTGATCATAGGAAATAAATCCCATCCTATCCACAGTCCCACTAACACTCAAGGGGATTGAATCATACAGGGTGTGTACCACCATGAGGCACGATTCTTCTTTTTTTTAATGTTTATTTATTTATCTTCGTTGCAGTGCGCGGGCTTCTCTCTAGCTGTGGCGCATGGGCTCTGTAGTTCGTAGCACGCGGGCTCTCTAGCTGTGGCACACAGGCTTAGTTGGCCCGTGGCATGTGAGATCTTAGTTCCCTGACCAGAGATCAAACCGGCATCGTCCCCCTGCATCGCAAGACGGATTCTCAACCACTGGACCACCAGGGAAGTCCCAAGAGGTAGAATTCTTGTTGGACATCTTATAACCCTCCTTGGCATAACATACTCAGAGTTTATAATAAATACTGTTTGTTTCTTTGCAGTTTTTATTGTGATATAGAGTACGCATGCAAAAGAGTGAAAATTCCTTCTTTCCACAACTAGTGGCAACCCCATCTCTGCCATATAACCAGCATCAATATACTCATGTATCTTATGGTATCTTGGACCTATCTTGCAACAATGGGATGCTGCGCTAATGAGTATAGCTTTACAATAATTTTTTTTTTTTTTACTATCCATTGGGCATGTCTCCCTATCTTGTTCAGTGTTTATTCATTCCAGAAGAGATAATTAACCATTTCTAAAGCTCATCCTTTCTTATCTACTGTGCTTATTTATTTTGGCACTTGCCAGGAAACTTCCACTTTATGCTATGTTAATATCTTGGTGCACCAGAATTAGGAGTGTTTTCCTATGAAACCAATTATTTTGACCTGTCCCTCGTCTTTCTCTTTAAAGCCTTAATACACTGACTCAGTAGAATATCGGCGGTCATGTTCACCAGGTCAACAAATTATCTCAAAACCGAAGTCAGTATCTGTGCCCCTTCTGCCTTTCCTGGTCTTTTTTTTTTTTTTTCTGAGCATTCCCAACTTTCTTGTCAGCTCCTGGATGTGTCTAAGACAATTTTGATGTATATTTTACTTGTTTACAATCACATCAACTCAGAGATCTGGTCAACCTCAAGTGTAGGAAACCAAAGTCTCAAAAGGCTTTCATTCTGTAATGTCCCAAATATTTGTATCTTGATTGCCAGCAATAGTGTTTTTCTTAAGGTATCTTTATGGAATGAGGTTCTCCGGGGAGAACGAAACCCTGAAGAAAAGTATATTGGGATATATGTCTATGTATAGCTGATTCACTTTGTTATACAGCAGAAACTAACCCACCATTGTAAAGCAATTATACTCCAAGAAAGATGTTAAAAAAAAATAAAATTTAATTTAAAAAAAGAGACTAAGGTCAAAGAAGATGGGTAAAACATAGGAAGTGGAATGACAGTACTAGAATAGGTGGGTTACATATGCAAGTGGGTTGAACTGTGTCCCCCGCAAAGATACACTGAAGTCCCAACTCCCCGTCCTGCACAGTCTGAGCTGATTTGGAAATGCGGTCTTTGAAGATGTTATTACATAGATAAGATGAGGTCACCCTGGAGGAGGTGCCCCTGCTCTTCTTATAAGATAGGAGAAAGACATGTGGAGATACAGTCACAGAGCAGAAGCCATGTGAAGACAGCGGCAGAAATTGGAGTGATGGGGCCACAAGCCCAGCGGTATCCAGGGGCCACCAGAAGCCGGAAGAGGCGGGAAGGACCCTCCCCTGGAGTCTCTAGAAGGAGCAAGGCCTGCTGACATCTTGATTTTTGGACTTCTAGGTTTCAGAACTGGGAGACAAATTTCTGTTGTTTTAGATCACCTGGCTTGTAGTATTTGGTTAAGAGCAGCCCTGGGGAACTAACGTACCCAGAGATACCTAGCCGCAATCCAAGTGACTTTGTATCTTGGGGTGCACAGAGAGCTGAAGCACAGCTTCCCCTTCCAAGTATTCAGTAGACATGAGGTCTGGGCATCCTCCTGTTGCTGCTAACCTTGAATCACGGCTGCCCCTGGGGATGTCTTGAGCCACAGAATGTGGCTTTGGGCTGCTGTGAGTACTCTGGGAGGATGCTATACGTGGCCCTGACATTTGTACTTTGCCCGTCTTGGAACGCAATCGTGACCTCACGCTCCAGGATTTAAGGATGAAACAGCCCAAGAAGAGGCAGGTTCTGCCACGCCAGCCCCTCAGTGGAGGCCAGCCAGGGCTGAACATCTCTCTGAATGTGAGCTGGTGAGTGAGACCAGCCTAGATCAGTAGAGAAACCAGCAAGGAACATGCATTCTCATGAGAAACAGGAAAACATCATGGTACTAGGACACTGAAGCTTGAGGACAGTCTGTAACGCGGTGAGAGGTAAGGGGCACCGCCTCGATTCCCTTCAACTTGGACGGCAGTGATTGAAGAATCATCCTTTTCAATACTGGAAAACTGTTCTGTAAAATCTGCTCATTTTTTTTTTAAAGGTCTTTTTCTGGTTCCTCTCTGTCTTTATAAAATCCTTTCTCTTTTTGTCATTTTTTCCCCTCTCCTCTCCTTTCCAAACGTTTCTGTTCTTCCCTTCCCTCTGTCCTTTCTTCCATCCCCCGTCCTTCCTTCCTCCCTCCCCCACTTCCATTTTTAAACTCTCATGTAAAAATAAGAGTTTTT
Organism: Monodon monoceros; assembly: GCF_005190385.1. Classification (NCBI taxonomy): domain Eukaryota; kingdom Metazoa; phylum Chordata; class Mammalia; order Artiodactyla; family Monodontidae; genus Monodon; species Monodon monoceros. The sequence goes on along the minus strand of NW_021703779.1, from coordinate 7,707,926 downwards.
TACATGAGAGTTTAAAAATGGAAGCATCCGGCATGGCCACCATCAACACCTGTAAGTGGAGTTTTAACCAATCTACCTGCAGAGGCCAACGCTGGGATTTGCCACACTCAAGAATAACCAGACAGGAAAACTAAGCAGTATCAGGTAGAATGCTAAGAATTCCTAAGAGGAAGCTGGAAAAAGCAACCTCTAACCTCAGTAGGTCAGCCTGAAAGACAGATATGTGTTACTAGGAGCTCATGTTCATTTTTTGTTTGTTTTTTTTGTTTGTTTTTTTTTTGGTTGCGTTGGGTCTTTGCTGCTGCACGCGGGCTTCCTCTCGTTGTGGCTTTGGGCTGCTGTGAGTGCTCTGGGTGGATACTTTATGTGGCCTCGACATTTGCACTCTGCCCCTCTTGGAACCAATCATGACCTTGGAACCAGCCATGACCAATCATGACCTTTCTCTAGTTGCGGTGAGCGGGGAGCTACTCTTTGTTGCCGTGCTCGGGCTTCTCATTGTGGTGGCTTCTCTTGTTGCACAGCATGGGCTCTAGGACTCTGGGCTCAGCAGTTGTGGCCCGTGGGCTCTAGAGTGCACGGGCTCAGTAGTTGTGGCTCATGGGCTATAGAGCTCAGGCTCAGTAGTTGTGACACACGGGCTTAGTTATTCCGCGGCATGTGGGATCTTCCCGGACCAGGGCTCGAACCCGTGTCCCCTGCATTGGCAGGCGGATTCTTTTTTTTTTTTTTTTTAACATCGTTATAGGAGTATAATTCCTTTACAGTGGTGTGTTAGTTTCTGCTTTATAACAAAGTGAACCAGTTATACGTATACATATGTTCCCATATCTCTTCCCTGTTGCGTCTCCCTCCCTCCCACCCTCCCTATCCCACCCCTCTAGGTGGTCACAAACCACCTAGCTGATCTCCCTGGGCAGGCGGATTCTTGACCGCTGTGCCACCAGGAAAGTCTCAGGAGCTCATGTTCTTTAACTGAGCTCTTAACGGCAATCAAGTCCTGACAAAATCAACTAGGATTTTGTGCTGCAACGTGCTTCATGGGAATTTATTTTTTCATGACGCATCTACATGCTCTTGCCTCTGTGTTTGTTTTATAATTTTCAAATATTTGGGGAGCATCTGTATAATCATCTCTAGCTGAATCCATCTGGGGTTCCAAAATCCCTTAAAATATGTTTTTAACTCCATCACAAGCTGTGTCATCTTTCTATACTATTCACAGATGATCGAGCTTCTTGATCCAAGTTGATTTTAATGTTAAAAGAGCTTGATTTTTTTTACTGTAACATCCACATGATTTTTATGTCACTTCCATAAGAAGAATAGTAGAATTAACTTTTTTTTTTTTTCCTTGAGAGAAATTCCCATCCTTTGAGTGTCTCAGTTTTCATGGACGTCTCACCCACCACGTACAGATGTTTGCTTTATTTTTTCTTCTGGATTTTTTTTTTGCTCCTACAGTAAATATGTCTTCTTTAGAGCTTCCACTGGAAAGGACCAAAAATAATATAGGACCCATTCACGCACACAACCATCTGAATGTACTACATGTCAATAATCTGACATTATGCTTCAGACGATTATATGTTTACATATAAATCTACATAAATATATGATCAATGGATATTGGTCAGAAACAGAGCCATCCTCAGCCACTCCCCCCCATTTCCTTTCTATTCTTCTCCAGAAATAATCACCATTCTGAATTTTATGTACATCTCTCTCATGCTTAATTCTATCCAGGATAAGCTGGATTTATTTATTTCAAAACAAAATTTGGAGATCTCTAAAAAATAAAGACTACCAGGGCTTCCCTGGTGGCGCAGGGGTTGAGAGTCCGCCTGCCGATGCAGGGGACGCGGGTTCGTGCCCCGGTCCGGGAAGATCCCACGTGCCGCGGAGCGGTTGGGCCCGTGAGCCATGGCCACTGAGCCTGCGCGTCCGGAGCCTGTGCTCCGCAACGGGAGAGGCCACAGCAGTGAGAGACCTGCGTAACGCAAAGAAATAAAAAAATAAAAAAAAATAAAGACTACCTTCAGTATATGTTATCTGGTGGCCTTTTAACATCATACTATAGTACTGCATTTGAAAATGTGTGACTGATTTTCTTTAAATCTTTAAAGGTACAGACAACAAGCGTAAAATGGGCTGTCCTTTTTCATAAATCAAGGCAATACTGTTTGAAAAAAAATGTGGAAATCTTAGGCATGAAATTGAAGTTTGGCTACATTTTATAATTTTGGAAAATGGCTTAGGGTAGGCATGAAATTAAAGTTTGGCTACATTTTATAATTTTGAAAATAGAGAAATTGAGATTTTTTTTTCTTATTTTAAGAATAATTGTTCCTCTTCAATTAGCAGCAATGCATTGCATTTAGTCTTTTAGGAGCCTATGTGTACCTGAAGTTTTAATGAAAGTTTGTGAGAAGCCACAGTAAGTATCGTCTGAGGGCAAGTTTCATTCTAATTCTGCCTGTGCAGAGAGGCTTGTTTTAAATAAGACGATGGATTATATGACTTCGAATTCTAAGTGAATTTAAGAGTCTTATATACATATAATATATCTCCAGCAGTAACACAGCCAAAATCAATTTGGGGATGAAGGTCAGTAAAATGCAGCAGAAAACTGAAATGAAAAAATGTTGAAGGGATTTTAAAATACTAACGGAAATGGTCTATTAAATGGAGCTGCTTAACTATAAACAGAACAAAGCGAAGGGGAACCTGATTAGCTGTTTCTTAGTTAAATATTTACTTCGCTTAGCAATTTCATCTTATTTTTACACAGCTGCTGAGCGTGTCTGTCAGAAGAGAATTGGTTCGCTGTTAAGATGCTTTCTGACAACACACAGAATGCAGCGCCTGACTCAATAAAAGAGGGGGTGCTGAGAAATTATCTCACTGTGAACATCTCCCATCCCTGAATTCTCACTTTTCGTTAATACATTAAACATTGGCAGGGTCCACTGTGAATCTTGGCAGTGGGTTCACATCTGAATACACCAAGATGAATCAGAGGTATATGCCATCTTGAAAAACCTGAAGTCTAGAAGGAAAGTCATATGTGTACAGTGATATGTTCAAAGTGTATATACAATATTATGATCCAGAGAGAGAAAGGTAATTGGTAATATAAATGAGGAGCTTCCTTAATGCATAGCCACAAAAAAGTTTACTTAAGGATTTATTTTTAATTTTTTTTTTTTTTTTTGGCCACACCATGCAGCTTGCGGGATCTTAGTTCCCTCACCAGGGATCGAACCTGTGCCCCCTGCAGTGGAAACGTGGAGTCCTAACCACTGGACCGCCAGGGAATTCCCAAGGATATTTTAGATACATCATTTGAGGAGTGAAAATTTGACAGAGAAATTAAAACAAGCAAGAATAAATTAGAGTGCTTTGTGCAGAATATATTTATATCTGTTTCAGAATGTGTAGTCACTATATAATCATGTTTTCATGAGCAAGTTTTCTTCTTGCCTTTTTAAGAATCCCAGCAGAAAGGAATTTGGACAAACTCTGAGAACTATACTACTTTACATAGGTATCAATTTAATTGATCTGCATGTACATTTTTAATATTCCAGTATCTCAAGAAAAGAAGTTGGCAGTGTGCAGCCTGAATTGGAGTTTTCCAGGTTCTTCTAATTTGACATAAAATTCAAGAGGTTCTACTTAACCTGATTATCGTTATCTCTTTTTAACAGTCAAAAAAATAACTCTGTTTCTTTCTTTTGTTTTAGCAGCTTTACTGAGACACACCTGAAATACAATAAAACCTGCAGGAGTTTAATACATAAAATTTTATGAGTGGACGTATGCATACACTGTGATACCATCACCACCATCAAGAAAGTAAACGTATCCATCACCTCCTAAAGTCTCTTTGTGTTCCTTTGTGTGTGTGTGCGTGTGTGTGAACATGTTAGTAAGAACACTTAATGTGACATCTACCCTTTTAACAATTTTTTAAGTCCACAATACCATGTCATCTATAGGTACAGTGTTGTAGAACAGATCGCTAGAATTTATAACTGAAACTTTATATCCACTGAGCCCCATCTGCCAGTAATAATCAGAATATACATTACACAGGGAATTTTTAGTTTTTAAAATTATTTTATAGATTGGGGAACCATCTGGTAGCTCAACTAATATGTGCTGATAAACTAATTTTTAGTAACATTCTTGTGCACTTGTGTGAAAAAGGACAGAACAGCTTGTTGGCATGTTACCAACTATAAAAAGGAACTTCTGCTAAAACAGTTTCATGTTTAAGTAGCTAATATGATATTTGTGGGAAGGAGAGGCTGAGGGCCCATTCCTGTTGTTCATCTCTCAGAACACAAAAGAAAGCAAAAGTGGACTGTACTATCACACATTTATTGAAAAATTACATTTTACTTTGGGAGTGAGTCTGGCTGGTCAGGATGTCTATCTATGAACTAAGCTGAATCAGGCAGTGATTTCTGACAAGGCAAAAAATAAGTGGCCATTAAAAGCTGTCTATCATTATCATCACCATCACCGTCAACATAATCATCACCATGGAATCATCATCTCCATCACCCTCATCATCTCCATCATCACCATCACCACCAGCATCATCACCATCGTCACCACCATCGTCATCATCACCATCATCACCATAACCACCAGTATCATCATCATCACCATCACCATCATCACCATCACCATCACCACCATCATCACCATCACCACCACCACCACCACCATCATCACCACCATCACCATCATCACCATCATCACCACCACCATCATCTCCATCAGCACCATCACCACCATCATCACCACCACCACCACCATCACCACCATCATCACCATCATCTCCATCAGCACCATCATCGTCGTCACCACCATCATCTCCATCACGCTCATTACCATCATCATCATCATGATGGCATCATCATCTCCATCACCCCACCATCAACATCGTTAAAATCACCATCACCACCACCATCAACTTCACAGTGTGTTCTTACAACAATCTCTAGGTATACTGCTTATTTTTCACCAGTTAGGGTGTCTTCTTCATCAGGGTGGAAACCAAGCTTGTCTTTTCTGTGTCCCTATGCCTATCTCCAACAACGTATCTGGTCTAAAAAAGACGTCAGGTCAAATTACATGTAGATGGATAGACGGATTAATACTTTGTTGGTGGTGGTGATGAAGGAATCATGTAGACCATTACGAAGACATATAAACCTCATACTCCATTTGAACTGCATCAACTAGAGGCATGGACTTCTAGCTTACAACAAGCTTGCTTCATGACTGGCTGGCAATCAGGTGTTGATATACCAACACTTATCAGACATGTATCGAGGTTACTCATGTTTCTGAATTTGTTAAGTATCCAACAGCCTCTTATGTTGAACTTAGTACCTCTAATTAATAGATCAACTGGAGCCTCAGAGATTCTTGGTGAAAACAATTTATAAATAGGATGAGATCATTCACTCACTTCTTAAAAATCGTTGAGCATTCACTCTTCTGCACCAAAGGCATTTGAATTCTAGAATAAAATAAATTCTAGAATAAGAATAAAAAAGATGGCCCAGGTAATAACACAAGGAAGTATCCATGCATTCCTTGATTTAATCATTCCAGAAGTAATTATTTTTCTTCTAAGCGGCCACTGAGCTGGGCCCTGGATGCTTAAATGTTAAGTAAATATGGACCTGATCCCTCATCCTGGATGGGACACAAACATGTAACAAGATACTCAAGACAGAGTAAGAATTATACAGAGTGATCAAACTATGCTCTGAGGAAATATGCAATCCTATGTAGCCCGGCAGGATTAGGAGATGGTCAGAAGAGAAACAGGTGAGCTGTGTCTTAACTTATTTATGAGATTCTTCTAGGTGAAGAGGGTGAACAGCGTTTGCTTTTATATGGAGTGGGGTCAGCCTCAGCAAAGCCACAGAGTGTAAGTGTACACTTTAAGTACAGCCGTATGAACCCTGTGGGAAGTGGAAAGGCAATAGGCTGGCGCTGTGGGCTTAGTGTCCAGGAGGCTATTAGGAGAGGTAAGTAGGGGCTTAGATCATGAAGGGTCTCGCACCAGTGTAGGCATTCAGCTTCTCCTTAGAGATGGCAAATAGCTACCGATGTATTTTAAGAAGAAAAGCGACAGGGTCAGATAGATAATTCAGATGCCTCTGAGGTTATGCACGTTTTATTGGTCTGATTGAAACATTTTTTTGAGACCTTAGAAAAATGCCGACTGGCCTCAAAACTGTCTGAGATCAAAAGGAGCATGACGGGGCTTCCCTGGTGATGCAGTGGTTGAGAATCTACCTGCTAATGCAGGGGACACGGGTTCAAGCCCTGGTCTGGGAAGATCCCACATGCCGCGGAGCAACTACGCCCGTAAGCCATGGCCGCTGAGCCTGCTTATCCGGAGCCTGTGGTCCACAACGGGAGAGGCCACAGCAGTGAGAGGCCCACGCACCGCGATGAAGAGTGGCCCCCTCTCGCCGCAACTAGAGAAAGCCCTCGCACAGAAACGAAGACTCAACACAGCAAAAATAAATAAAGTAAAAAAAAATAAAAAGCAGCATGACATTCTGAAATGGATGTTTTTCCATCTTTATAACAAATCTTTTTTTTTTTCTTTTCTTTTGCGGTACACGGGCCTCTCACTGCCGTGGCCTCTCCCGTTGCGGAGCACAGGCTCCGGATGCGCAGGCTCAGCGGCCATGGCTCACGGGCGCAGCCGCTCCGCGGCATGTGGGATCTTCCCGGACCGGGGTACGAACCCGTGTCCCCTGCATCGGCAGGCGGACTCTCAGCCACTGCGCCACCAGGGAAGCCCTTTTTTTTTTTTTTTTTTTAATTCAGCATCAAATACCTCTTTTGTCTTCATTTTATCCCTGAACTTCTGTTTCACCCTGTTTCTGACGATTAACTAAAATTCAAAGAATCCTAATAACACCCAAAGTTTAACAGTGTTCTTTGAGTCTGTGTCCAATTTTTCTCACTTTCAGTTGCTACGCTGAAACAACTGGAACTCATGTCGCCACTGACTTGTCTCTGACTTTGTAAAAGAATCCCAAGGACTTTGAAGTGCTCTTTTCATGATATTTTGATAAAACTCCGAATCTGCTACTACAGCAGGGCACTCACTGGCTGGTACTTAATACGATAGGCATAATGATTGCCCTATACAAAGAGATACCATTCATTTCCTCATTTTACAGCAAATCCTTATGCTACGTAATGTGTAAATATATAGGATGTATTTACATAGCGCCGGCATTTATTCTTCAGTGGGCGAAAGAGAACAATTATACAGTGAGGACTACTTTTGGCAAGGTAGGAAAGTATGAGTATAAATGATCCTACAAGTGTAAGGCTGAGAAACATCACTGCTGTTGAGGCAGAAAGCAAAAGGTGTCCATTGACAGAGTGGTGAGAGCAACTCTGTGTCTTCCCATCCTTCTTCTGGATAGAAGAGTTAACTGCAGAAAATGACACTCATTCTCCACTGCCTTTCTGTTACCCTGGAAGAAATCTCCTTCCTCTTATCATACGTCATTCCTTGCTTACTGATTTATTCCTTATTGATTCTTTCCCTACAGTGTGAATTATTCCTTCCTACGGTGAAATCCGCAGAAAAATGTCAAGTTTCTGTCCCTCTGTGGGCAGGCAGACCAAGAGTATGACTCATTATTGAAAATAAACTCCAACTATGCAGAAGCTACAACCATCCCAGGGGTGGCAGCCCTTATCAGGGAAGCTTGCAGTGTGGGCTGTGCTTCTACCATCAAACCAACACTGTACTAGTCCATGCTGCTGACATGCGCTTACGTGGATGTGATTGTCTGCAACTGAGCACCCTCACGTGTGGAGCATCTCTGAGAATGATTCGTGGGGGAAAAGCATACAATTGACGTGGGTAGGGGTTGTCATGAAAAAAAATAACTTTAAGGAAATAACGTTTAGTTTAAGACTTGAAGGATGAACAAGAGGGATTCAGGCAAAGACTGAGGCAACCCACATTTGAGAAAGAAAACAGGACATGGTGGGTAAGAAACCTGGAGGATGAGGAGGCCTGAGTAGCTGGGGAAGGAAGAGATAAGCTGAGGTGATTGGATTTAGTCCTGAGTTCACTGTGAAGAGATGCACAGTTCTACAGAGTAGAGCAAAATAATCACATAGACACTTTTCAAAGAAATATACTGCTCAAGTTCTGTAAAACACAGATTAGACAACCACCAATCTGTTCTCTGTATCTGTGAGTCTGGGTTTTGTTTGTGTAGATTCCACACATAAGTGAGATCATACAGTATTTGTCTTTCTCTGTCTGACTTATCTCACTAAGCATAATGCCCTCAAAGTCCATCCATGTTGTCACAAATGGCAAGATAGCCTTCTTTTTTATGCCTGAATAATATTCCAGTGTGTGCACGTATATGTGTGTCTGTGTCTTATAAGTGTGTGTGTGTGCATATGTGTATATATATATAATCTCCCACATATATATGTCTGTATATCACATATATATGCATGTACTTTATATATATAATCACATTTTCTTTATCCATTCATCTTGAGGCAAGGTGGGGTGGTGAACAAAACAGGTGAATAAAAAGGTACAAACTTCCAATTATGAAACAAATAAGTCCTGGGAATGGAATGCATAGCATAGTGACTATAGCTAATAACAGTGTGTTTTTAAATATCTATTTATTTATTTATTTTATTTGGCTGCGCTTGGTCTCACTTGCGGCAGGCATGCGGGATCTAGTTCCCTGACCAGCGATCGCACCCAAGCCCCCTGCATAGGGAGTGTGGAGTCTTAACCACTGGGCCACCAGGGAAGTCCCTAACACTGTGTTTTTATATTTCAAAGTTCCTGAGAGTAGATCTCAAACTTTCTCATCACCAGAATAAAAAATTTATAACTAGACTTACTGTGGTGATCATTTCACAATGTGCACAAATATCGCACCATTATGTTGCACATACACTAATATAATATGTTAATTACATCTCCGTTTTATAAAAGAAAAATCAGGAGGAACTCTGAAAACACCAAACAGACAACGCACATCCAGACCCCTGGAGATGACACAGACCAGAAATCTGCAATATTTTCTTTTCCAGAAAAGCCAAATAAAAAGTAACTGTTTTAGGTTTTGCGGGCCATATGGTTTCCGTCAACAAGTCTCAACTCTGGAGCTGTCGTGTGAAAGCTACCGGAGACATGTAGACAATACACACACAGATGGTCACGGCTGTGTGCCTAGAGAACGATCTACAAATACACGCAGCTGTCTGGGTATGGATTCTGAGCTGTAGTTTGCCGATCCATCACCTAGATGATCGTGGTGGTCTGGGAGCTGGAGGGATAGAGTTTGAAGGTGAAACTAGCAGGAAGTGATTATATCTACTTCCAACTCTTGGGTGGAGTCTTGACAAATGGAACCCAACTGGGGGTGATTCTGCCCGTAGGGAGATTTGTCAAAGTAGAGAGAGACTCTGGGTCCTCACAGCTCGGTTGGCAGTGCTATCATGGGAGAAGACCAGGGGTGTTGCTCCACAACCTACAATGCCCAGGACAGCCCCACATCAGGGTTACCTAGTCCACAAGGTGAATAGTGCTGAGATGGGGAAACGGTGCTTGAGACCAATGGGTTACCAAGTGGACTCGTTTTGTGAGAAACATTTAAAAGGAGAGTTCGAGAGGAGAAGAAAAACTGAGATCATTTCAGAAGCTGGAAGGGAGCTCCCTGGCGGTCCAGTGATTAGGACTCCGCGCTTTCACTGCCGTGGCCTGGGTTTAATCCCTGGTTGGGGAACGAAGATCCCGCAAGCCATGCAGGGCTGCCACAAAATAAAACAATAAGAAGCTTGAAGGAAATGGATAGAGGACACATTATAAGTGGACTTAAAAATGCAATTCTAAAAAGAGAAAACAAGATACTTGATATAATTTCCTCTATTCCTTAAAATCGCCTTGTGAGATCGTGTCCTAATGGTGAGAATCTGGACACAGAAAAGATAAGCATTCTGCCTTGTCGTGTTAAGACCAGACAAATTCAATCTTGTGGAATAAATCTGATCACACAGAGAAAGGACCTGATACAGGATAAACCACCCATTTCCCTGCTGTAGGAGGGGAATTTCACAAGATGGACACGCTTCCATGTAATCTGTCCTTGTTCTGCTAAACGGGATACAACAATATAATGAAAAGCAATCTATCCACCTCAAATGGATCTGTCCAATCCCATATCGATAAACTCCCTAACGTGGCTCTTAATTATGCCCGGACAATGGCTTAGTTGTTTCCTGCAAGCAAATGTCTCCCAACATGTTCTTTTTAAATGTTTACAATACAAGCAAATGCGATTTAATTGTACTTTGTGTCATATTCTACTTTGTTTTGATGCAACAAGGGATCTTATAATCTGAGAATGGATTGTGTCTTGGGGAAAATCTGGCCAATACTTGTGTACATAACGTGCTCTTACTATTTGTTACTGGTGGTGGTGGACAGAGTGATGGTGTGTGTATTTCGGAGGAGGTGGCAGGGTGAATACACTAATTGGTAAAACTTTTAAGAAAAAATAATGACATATTTATGTACCCCCAAATATCATTGTTAGCAACATCTGTGAGGTTTAAAACTTACTGCTGAAGTATCTGGAAATGTTCATGGAAATTCTAGAAAGCTGGGGGTGTTTTAGAATCAGTTCAGACATTTCGTAGAAAAAAAATATGGCCAAACAATATATGAAAAATTTACTATCTTCAACATGAGGAATAGAAAATAAAAACTACATACAGTAAGACATATGTTTCCACCAACAGACTGGAAAGAAATCAAACTGCCCCATGAAAGCAGGTGTTTGTGAGGACATGAATAGTGGCGTCAAAACACCTTCAGGATATACTGACTGTAAAGTGTATTCCCTGGGACCCAGCACTTCCACTCCGAAGCGTAATACCCAGGACCAGATTCTTAAAAACTTCAGCAGGAGTTCTGGAAAAGAATCCTCAACTCAGCACGCATTCAAAAACTAATTTTTTAGGAAAATAAAACAAGGAAGATGTTCAAACACAAGAGAACAGAAAAGGCTTGTTCTCTTCCTATTTTGGAATGTTATATGTTGGTGAAGTTCACTTAATCGCTATTACATGAAAGTGCATTTGTAAGCATAATGCTGAGTAAGAAACACAGTTGGCGTAAGTTTCTACACAGTTAAGGCGAATGTATACAAACCCATAGCGAACCTAAGAATATAGTGTTTAAGGATATATACGTATACCCGAGAGCAAAGAGACAATCAGCAAAAATCCATCACCTTAATAGGCAACAAAGGGATATGTTTCTGGAGGTGCCCTACAAATACTGATCAGAGTCTGAGGCTCCATTCTGATTTTAGATATAACATGGTTAATTTTTACTAGTTTTTATGCATGTTATATATGTCATATATAATTTCACATGTATGAATACTTCAGAAATGTTTGGTAGTCATCACATGGATTTTGTCACTTAAGTTAGATGGCTACTGCCTTCACTTATTCAACATCTCGGCTTCCAGCAAAACTACTTGAGTTTCCTTTTGATACATGCTCCATCTTTTTTTTTTTTGGAATTGAAGTATGGTTGCTTTACAGTGTTGTGTTAGTTTCTGGTGTACAGCGAAGTGATTACATATCTTCCATGTATATATAGGTGTGTGTATGTATATATATATATATATATATATATATATATATGTATTCTTTTTTCAGATTCTTTTCCATTATAGGTTATTATAAGATGTTGAGTATAGTTCCCTGTGCTATACCATACCTCCTTGTTGTTTATCTATTTTATATACAGTACTGTGTATATGTTAATCCCAAACTCCTAATTTATCCCTCCCCCCTCCTTCCCCTTTGGTAACCATAAGATTGTTATCTATGTCTGTGAGTCTATTTCTGTTTTGTACATATATTCATTTGTACTATTTTTCAGATTCCACATATAAGAGGTATCATATGGTATTTGTCTTTCTCTGTCTGACTGACTTCACTTAGTATGATCATCTCTAGGTCCGTCCATGTTGCTGCAAATGGCATTACTTCATTCTCTTTTATGGCTGAGTAATATTCCATTGTATATATGCACCACATCTTCTTTATCCATCCATCTGTCGATGGACATTTAGGTTGCTTCCCTGTCTTTGCTATTGTGAATAGTGCTGCTGTGAACATGGGGGTTCAGTCTCAGTATCTGACATTTATTGTAGAGTGATCCTACTTAAGAGATCTTGGGGCTGTCCATATCCCATGGAAGCACCACCACATTCCATCCCATCACTAACAAGTTTAGAGGTGAAGGTGGTCCAAATTAATCCAAGAGCAAATCCAAAGCATTTTACTGAGAAAATGGAGAAAGAAGATCTACAGCCACTGGATCTGCTTCTCTGTGAGCTCCTTCTGAACAATTTGTCTCCACTCCCCAGGAAAGTACCCGATGATTCATGAAGATGATACAAATGAAAGCAGAGTGGCAACTTGAAAGATTCTTGTCCATTTTAATGGATAACCAGCATTGTTCTTGAAATTTCTAACTTTCTAACATTCTCCCATTTTTAAAATGTTTTCTTCACTAGTTAGAGTTTAGTTTTTCATACCTACATGAAAAATAGCCTTGACTTATACTGAATATTATATTAAACTTAATGGCTCCATAGCAATGCAATGCTTAAGATCTTGACACTGGATCAATATTATTCAACTGAAGCAACAAGATATTTTAAACACTTTACCTGCTCAATATGGCTTATTCCATAATTGATGAAATTTTTCAAAACCAGTAGAAAGAATTTTAAACATATCCTGCTGTAGGCATGTTTAATAATTCATGCTTGTACTAAAGCAAAAAAAAAAAATTTTTTTTTCCCCCTCTGGAATGCCACATACACTCAGAAGATTCCTTTTGGTGATGATAAGAAATAATCCATGAGGGTATGAGTTTCAGGATCATTAATTCACACCCTGGTGGCACAGAGGATGTTGACACATGTCATAACAGCAGTGCCAGACCTTTGTGTAGGTCAGGTTTGCTAACTGATTAAACAGCGGCAGGATTCAGGCATAACATGGGTCCTGTGAATGGCAATAGGAAACTGCTCAGAGACCATAAATGTGTGATCAAACTGGGAAAGTTCATGTAGGCGAATGAAAGAAAATTAAATAAAAAGATTGAGAAGACATAAAGTTGAATTTAGACATCACATTATAAACATTCTTTTCCATATTTTTTTAAAAAGGAAGGTTGTTAAGGGTTTATCATAGGGACCATATATCGAAGTGACTGATATGACAGTGGTACGTATAGTAATTGTGGCCGCTTAAATTACTGATAAGGAAACAGTCATGCCCTCCCACCTGTACTAGTCAGTCTTCCAGAGAAACAGAACCAATTATACGTGTTTATGTAGATAGATAGATACATGATAGGTAGATAGATAGATTTATTATGAGCCATTGGCTCATCTGATGATGTAGGATGGCGAAATCTGTAGGGTGGTCCAGTGGGCTTGACACCCGAAGGCCAATGGTGCAGAGGACGTCCAAAGGCCATCTGCTGGACAATTCCCTCCTGCTTGGGGAGGCCCATCTTTTTGTTCTATGCAGGCCTTCAGCTGACTACACAGGGCCCACCCACATTATGTAGGGCAATCTGCTTTTCTTAAAGTCCATCAGTATAGATGTCAATCTCAACGCAAGACGCCCTGCAAGCAGACACATATGATTAACCTTCATGGAACCTCAAAATAAAACCTGCTGTTGGACACGGAGATCAGACTTGTGGTTGCCAAGGAGTCGGGGACGAAAGTGATGGACTGGGAACTTGGGGTTGGTAGATGCACACGATTGTGTATAGAATGGATAAACAGCAAGGGCCTACTGTAGAGCACAGGGAGCTCTAAACCACATCCTATGATAAACCATCATGGAAAAAGAATGTACATGTACACACATATATGCGTTATGGGATCACTTTGCTGTACAGCAGAAATTAACACAACATTGTAAATCAACTATACTTAAATTTTTAAAATTATAAAAAATAATTTAAAAATTAAACAATTAAAAAATAGCAATGTTTTAAAAAAAAAAAACAAACCTGCTGCTGAGGTGTATACTCTCTCATCCCATTAATGCCTGACATGGTCACATGTCTTGTCTTGGCCAACCAGACTACGCAGAGGGTCAGTGTGACAGTTTCCCTTAATAACCTAAAGATTCAACATAACCCCAATAAAGAATCAGCAGTTTATGGGCAGAAGCCGGCAAGCTGATTTTAAATGTTATTTGTAAAGTCAAAGGACCTAGAATATCCAAAGACACTTGAAAGAAAACAACAAATGCAGAACTTACACCCAGTGACCTCCAGAACTACTACAGATCAGCAGATGTCAAGCAATGTGGTATCAGCATTAAAGACCAGCCACTCACTAGATCAATAGAACAGATTACAGAACTCAGAAATAGAACTCTATACCCATTTGGCTTTTGTCTAAGGCACCAAAGTAATCCACTGAAGGTAGGGTGAGTTTACGAATGATGCTGGAATAACTAGTTATCTTTATGGAATTAATGAACCTTAACCCCTGCCTCCCACTGCAAACAAAAGTTTTTAAAAATTAATTTGAGGTGTATTATAGACCTAAACATAAAAGATAAAACAAAGGAGATTACCTCCATGCATTGGGAAAAAGCACATGTCATAGGTCACAGAAAACAATAACCATATAAGAAAAAGATGAACAATTTAGACTTCATCAAACTTAAAAAAGAAATCTGATCATCAAAAGTCATCATAAAGAAAATAAGTAGGTGGTCCCCAGAGAGCCTGGGATAAATTTATATATTATGCTGTATGCCATATGCCATGAATTATACTATAAATATTATATGCTATAAATTATATATGCATTAAATACATTATATATTGTATGTACAGCTCAAGATTGCTTAGAGAGATGAATATAGTTAGATATGAAATAGATACACTGACAGAAGATAAATACAGGGATACATAGGTAGATAGATGATATACAGATAAATAGATACAGATATAGCTAGACAGAAGATAGGTTTATGGATGGATACACAGATGACAGATACAAGGATTCATAGATAGATACATAGATAGATGTTAGCATATAGATAGACAAATGACAGATAGATGCAAAGACAGACAGACACGTGATTTGAAAAAACGAAGTAAAACCAGGTGGAGTATATAGGTATTTACTGTAGAAATATTTCAATTTGCTGCATGTTTTACATTTTTCAGAATGAAATATCAGGGTAGGACAACCCGTTTGAACACATGCTGCCAGGTAACAGCAAAGGAGTAGATTTCCTAACACTTTTTCATTATCCAGCTTAATTTTGATACCAAACCCATCAAAGGCCAGCATTAAAAAGGAAAACTACAGGCCACAATTTTCCAATACCATAACTGATAAAATTCCATGCAAGACATTTTCTAGAAAATATACCATAATATGGAATTCTAATTTAGGTTATCATTCATTATCAATCAAAATAATTCACCACTTTAGTTTAATAGAGGTAAAAAATCATAATTGAAAATTCTGTATCAATCCCTGATAAATGATGCTATTATATTTCTAGTCTGCTTTGTATGAATTGATAAATAGTACATATTTTTTAAATACCTATAACAAAGCGCCTAATTATTCGGGAAATACTGGAAACTTTCTCTTTGAATAAGGAACAAGACAGGCATGCAAAAACGTATTCTATTCAGCACTGTTCTAGAGATTATTTCCTGGGTGATTAGGCAAGGAAGAAATATGTGACATAAACTAGAACTCCAAAGCAGCTAGGGATATAGTAATATAATTAATACGTGAGTTTAGCAGCAGTGTTAGGCTCAAAGTCAACGCACGCACAATTTACTGAATTTTTACGTAAGAGAGATAAAAGGGAAAAAAATGGAAAGAAAATACCATTTACCATGGCATGACTGTAATAACTACCTATAACACATGTAAACAGAATACATTGGAAGAAGTCCTCACAAAAGCAAATTAAAACAATCATAAGAGAAAATAAGAAAGGCCTAAATGAATGAAGGTTCCTAAACTTTTTAATGGTTAAAAGAATCAGTATTGTACAGGTTTGAACTTCCCACCAACCGATCTATCCCTATGGCCAACCATCCAACAGGTTATTAGGGAATCGGGTCAACTAAATCTACAATTTATATTTAACTGCAATTAACAAAGACTAGTGAGACTTTGTCTTGAAGAGGAGAACTCGGGGAGTACGGTGGTGTTTTCTACACCAAGAACAAATTCTCTGAATCCAAAGGTGACCCCCAGCTGTAACACAGACCTCGCAGGCGATGGGCTCAGTCTCACAGCATTGCCCCCGTTTCAGATACCAGGTGTCACTCTCTGGGGCCACCTGTACTTTGGATCAACTAGATATAAATTTGAGGGTAACCACAACCCCTACTCAAGCACACCACCCTCCCAGCATTTCCTTGGGTTCACCCACTTCAGGCTCTCCAAATCCTATTATCTATGGGATTTTATGGAGGTTGCGTTACATAGGTATAAATGATCATGTCGTTAGTCGTTGGTCATAGAAGTCAATCTCAGGTCTCTCCTGCGTGGAAGTCAGAAGGGAAAGCTCAAAGTTGCAACCCTCACATCTCCCGGGTGGCCTTTATGGCAACCAGCCCTCATCCCGAAGCCATCCTGGGCCCCTCTAGCCATCACTCGTTAGCATAAACGCAGCTGTCCTTGGAAGGGGCTTGCCATGAATTACAAGGAAACTCTTATCCCTCAGGAAATTCCAAGGGTTTTAGGAGTTCCCTGCAAGAGTGTTAGCTGTCTTATTGGACATAAAGAGATACTAAATTGTCATTAAAACAGTATGCAAAAATCAGAAAATAAACCAAGGGAACAGAATGGGGAGGTCAGAAATAGACGCATTTTACACGAATAAATGATTGCTCAACAATGGAAACGCTATGAATGAGAAATGTAAAACCATAAAGCATCTAGAACGTCACTATTCAGTAAGACACCCAGTGGCCACAGATGCCAATTCAAATGTAACTAACCAAATTAAAGTTGAAATTCAGTTTCTCAGTGAGACTAGCCCCATCTGTGTGCTCAGAGACAGCACTGGATGGCAACAATCAGAACATTTCCATCATCTCAGAAAGTGGAAGTGAGCAGTGCAGTGCGGATCTACAAAATAATATTATGGAATATTTTTAGGAGCTCACCGTAAAGTGAGATTTTAAAGCAAGATACACAAGGCCTAAATATTAGAAAAATGTTGGTAAATCAAGGACATTATGTTTCCGAAGCGCTCCGCATCCACTGTGAACACAAAGGGTAGGAAGCACAGCCGTGCCATCAGGTAAGGACATTGCAACATACGCAACCACCAAGAGCTCACAAATACCACCTCGGAACCAAGAAGGAAAAAGACACAGGAATCGGAAAAATGTCAAAGAGCTCATCAAGAGCCTCACAAACAAGATCACCGTATTTGAATAACCAATACACATAAAAAATGGTAGCTAGTTCACTGTGCCCAAGAAAATACATGTTGTAACACCCATGATGTACATCAAAAGACCCTCCGGCTAAAGAAAAACAGTTTGACAATACCGAGTGCTGTCGACGACACGGGGGAAGAAGAAACTTCCAAAGACTGATGGTGAAAAGTCAACTGGTACCCAACTTCGAAAAACATTCTTGCATTATCTCATATATCTATGTACCAGAGACTCCATCCGTGGGTGCAGGCCCAGTTGAAATGCGGGAATGATTTCTACACTCTATCCATTGCACGTTTCTTATTTTTCATATCCTCCACCTGGATATGATCCAAAGGTCCACCCCCACGGCTAGCAATGGCCATAACACTCAGGATACTGTTATTTTTGGAGGGAATGGAAGAGTTGATGTTTGTGAAGCCAGGGGTGCTGTTGAGGTCTTATTTCTTAGGAGCCCACTCTGTAAGATACCGTTGAGGTCTACATTTGTGTTTTATGCACTTTTGGAGCCTATGTTATATTTCACAGTAAAAATTCACTTAAAAGACAAGATAAGGACTGATTGTGTTACCAGGCAAGGACTTGTGTGCCCACGGTGCAGAACGCCAAACTCTGACAGCAGGGGTTTACAGCAAAGGAAGGGTTTATTTGCAGGGTGTCAAATAAGGCTCAAAAGACCCTAACTCCTTGAGGCTTTCAGGGAAGGGTTCTGAAAGGCAATATTTGGGGTGAGGGTTTCAGGGGGCATGACTTTCTTTCGACTGGTTGGTGGTGAGGTAACAGGGTGATGTTTTGGGAATTTGAATCATCAACCTTCTGGTTCCAACCAGCCTGGGGTCTACGTGCTGGTGGTCAGCACGTGGTCACCATCCTCCACCGGGGTAGCGGTCTTAGTTTCTGCAGAAGTACTCAGAGATATGCATCAGATTATTATCTCTAACCCTTGAGGAGGAACTAGGAGAGCTGTGACTCTGTAATTCTAACCATTAACTGCTTGAGTCTGCTCTTTGGAACATGGGGAAGGAAGGCCTAGGACAGAAAGCCTTTTTGTTTTCTATAAACAAGAAAACAGGGAACACGGAGGGGGTTTTTGTACGAGGGAGGTTCCCTGCAGGGTCCTGCTTGGTTCAGTCCCCCCTGTTCTTCGATAGTTCTCAATCCCGAGTGGAACAAGGATAGGTCAAGAAAGGGAATAGAGTATTAGATAGAGAGGTTAATCATAAACTCGGTAAGGGAACTCAGTGTTCGGGGGACTCGGTTTCACTTCTTTCTGTAACCCAGAGTGTAAATGTTTCCACGTTATGTTCACCTCTAGATTGTGACTGCGAAACACAAAGATCACAGAAGCACTGGGGATGGATGTGAACATTAATTGTGGACTGTAAAGCACAGATCTGCAACTAGAAATTCCCATCATTTTCTTGCATCCCTTACCCTCCTACAAAAAAATTCACACCTAATTACCCCACCTCCCCCCTCTCTTTTTTTTCTGTTTTTCCAAATATTAGTGATAAAAGTTCTGAATTGAAAGTCCGTGTTTTGAGTTCCACATGGCAATGAAAAACTTCTTGTCATAAGACCTTGGACACATTTCTAGATATCGGTGGGGATCAGTTTTCTCATCTTTAAAACACAGTTAAATAAAATAATCTCTAAGACATAATTTTCCATCTTTAAACTGTTATGCTTTCAATTAAATATATGTGGCTGCCATTGTGTTTAAAGAGAAAAAAACAAGATGCCAGTATTCCCTGGATATTTATTTATAAGCGTATTTATATTTTCAAGCAATTGCCACAGATCAAGGACATTATGTCCGAGCATCAAGTTTTAAAATTGAATCTTGCCCCACCACCCTGCCCTGCCAGTTCTCATTGTAGCAATGACTTGTACTGTACTGATTGGAATGATTAGTCCAGCATTCAGAGAAAGAGTAAAAATATTATGCAGCTGGACCACAGAGAGGGGTTGCGTCTGATAGGAGAAAACAAGATGAGTGATGTTATCTATTTGAAGATACACATTGAGGAGCTTCTGTTAAGCTGCTGTCCTGTCCTGAGACACGCACTGTTTTTGCATTTTAAACAGGCCCGTCCTCCTTACAAAGTAAGTGAAATGCAACTACTGTGACCTTGCTCGTGGGGTTTCAGAAGCTAATTAAAAAGGAGCCTAAAGATATTTCCTAAACACTCCGAGTACGCCCATCTGGCTTGAGGATGTTTCTAGGAGGGTTATTCATCCACTGTCTCCCTAAGTGAGGAAAATGCATTGTCGGTTCTCCACGGAGGGCTTGCTAATTAAAATGCTGATTCCACCTGAGATGGCGGCTCCGTATTTTCTGCTTAAAGTAATATCTGGTGAGCCAGCTACACTTGACAGTACTAAGTTACTCAATAAGAGGAAATTCTCTAGGAAGCTGGGGTGAACCCAAGGGAACAGTTCCATTAACTGAGAGTTAATCTTCTCAGCCCTTTAATAAATCTGAAACAAGATCACCATGCAGAAAGCAAACGGGACACGGAGATGAGTCAGGGGAGGTCGGCTGAAATTTCTTTGGAAGGTTTGACAAGAGGATGCAGACACCCAGCTTTGGGTTTCCCAGGACTCGGGTTCCCTTGAGAATGGTTGGATACCCCAAGTGTTACTCCTTCTGCCGTATCTATATGTTTTTGTCAAAATTATATTGCCACATAAAAGAACAAAGTTCTGCTACATG
Source organism: Monodon monoceros (assembly GCF_005190385.1). Taxonomy (NCBI): domain Eukaryota; kingdom Metazoa; phylum Chordata; class Mammalia; order Artiodactyla; family Monodontidae; genus Monodon; species Monodon monoceros. Next base: position 7,687,617 of record NW_021703779.1, on the reverse strand, counting down.
CTAAAACATAGATGGACCTTGAAAACATGATGCTAGATGCAAAAAGGATCACAGAGTGTATGATTCCACTTATAGAAGATGTCCAGAACAGGTAAATTCTTAGAGGCTGAAAGCTGAGTACTGGCTCCAGGGGTGGGGGAAGGAGGGTAGGGGGTCTAGTGCTAATAGGTACAGGGTCTCATTTTGGGGTAATGAAGAAGTTCTAGGACTAGACAGAGGAGATGTTTGCACAATATGGTGAACACACTAAATGCCAATGCCTTGTACTCTTTCAAATGGTTAACATGGTAAAATCGATATCGTGTGTATGATGTCACAATTAAAACATATATTTGTGTAGATAGATATGATGGATGGATGGATAGACAGATATGATGGGTGGATAGGTGGGTAGATAGGTAGGTAGACAGACAGATAGATCCATATGCGAAAATAAAAAGGTCTCCAAGTGGATGGCAGGCGTGAACACTGGATGATATTTAATTTTAAAAATGCAGAAGGCGTTCCCAGTGGGATTCCAACATGAAAGAGGGGCATATGCTTCTTCCACGCTGTCAATATTCTCACTGTCCAAAATTATGTTCTCGTCCTCAACGCAGGACTTGCACGGCAAGGGCAGATTCAACTTTTCGCAAATCATTGAAACGATATGTTTAAGACCAAACTCCTGACTCTTCCTTTGACGTCTACGCCTCCCAGCTGGCTCCGAATCAATAAAGCTAATATAGGCTCCACGCTGGTTTTATTTCTCACTAAATCCACAGGGTTTCGAACATTGCCCAGCATTGAGTAGGAAGTCAATACCTAATTGGTATTGGATGAGTGGGTGGGTTTAGTTCTAAATCACCTATATTTTAGGAATATTACTCTTCCCTCAATCACTAAATAAGGAAGAAAACAGCAGTATGTCGGCTTGGCAATATTGCAGGCAATGTTTTATTGATGATTCCCAACCTGGAAAACGTGTTAATCCGAAGTACAAGAAACAGGGGATTTAATTTACTCTTTCTGTTGTTAAAATTCATGTACCTGACAATCACCTTCTGATTTCCAAGTACTTTAAATGTATTTTCCTCTTCCACCGGCATTGTTTTTTTATCAGAATTTAAAAAACTGAAATAACGCAGACATGATGTTAATAGATAATAATACCATAGGGTGGATGAGATTTTCTGTCCACAGGACCACACATCATCTACTTCCTTGCTCTGCCATCAGACGTTTTTCTGCCAACCGTCCTGAGGGGTTCAGGCCACAGCACTGTTCTGACTTCCCTTTAACCAGACGAGCTCCTTCTTGGTTTCTCTAACGCCCTCTGGCACCCACAGAAACTTCCCCGAAGTCCAAAGGAGAGCAGGTCAGCTCGACAGCCTGGGATCTGTGACAACGCGGGGCGTATCCTGTTAAATGGGAGAGATCTCCCAGGCAGTTCAGAGGTGGGTGTTCGCCCAATTAGTAGAAATAGGACCCATGCAGAAAGCTTCTCCAGGTATTCTAGAGCCTAGAACCGTAGTTCTTTGGGCAGGTTTTGTGGAAATCATCTCTGCCTCCTTTGATCGCATTAACAAGATGATGCGCCGTGGAAATATACAGGACAGGACGTTACTTTGCGTGATGCTGAATTGGTCTCATTTCCCTCCATCTTTCCAGGCATAAACTCATTCTACCGTATCTCTGTCATGTGCTTTTCACCTGTTCACCTTTCACAGGAAGACTCTGCGACCATTTTAAGGCCATTCTGCTTTTTTCAGCGCCATTTTCTAGCAATTTATTCAAGATGGGTACATACGGTGACTAAGGGCCTGGACCTGTTTTGACCCTCACCGAGACTGGTCAGAACAACTGTTTTAAAAGGACGTTCTATCTTTTTTGGTTTGTTTGTTTTTTGAAAGATGCATTTGGAGCAATTCATGATTCATAGGTTGCTTTACGGCCACTTCTACAGATAGTATCCTTCCTGAAATTGCATGAGTGAATACAGGATATTCACCTATGGGGTCAAGTCCCCGCCATGTCTGTAAAACCTGTCTGATTCAAGCCAGGGAAGTTTTAAGCAAGGGACGGACTGTGGAAGTTTGAGTATCCTGAGTTACACTGTCATCCTTTTCTCTGGGAGGGAACACTGTATAATCGTCAACAATTACAGAGTATTTGAATTTCCAAAACAGAAAAACCTAATAGAAACAACAGAGAATGGAAACATTGTTTGAAGGTAGCAGAGCAAATAGAACAGAAATAAAACAAAAATGAAGAAAAAAGTAATCTTGTTATCATCAAGCTTCTCTCTTTTCCTAAATTATTTTCAGTGAAGGAACAATCTCCCTGCTCGCTATTCCCCATGCTAAGGGAAAATAAAATGGGTGACACATAATCCCAGTCAAACGTTCACCTTTATCTACCAAGCAGGATCGTACTTAAAATGAGGAATAGGCACCAGGATTCAAATTAGTTTTGAAGGGTTATCAGGAAACTCAGCATTAGTTTCCTTAGCATCTTAGTGGTAGAGGAAGAACTGTTACCTCCAATAGAATTTATACTTGCAACCTGGGTAGGATTTGCTTGTAGTTTGTCTTGAAAGAAAGGTTTTCCAAGGAAAAGCCTTTAAAAGAAAACAAAACATCATTTTCCCTGAATTTACACAGTTAAATGTCTTCTTCCTTGAAAATTCAATGTGTATAAGAACAATTTGAAACATTATTTGTATTCATACGTAAAATGGGGTTTAATTAGTTTCTGGACTCAGAGAGAGCAATATATATACACTGCATGTGTGTGTGTGTGTGTGTGTATATATATACAGTGTGTATATATATACACACTGTATATATATCTGTACACACACTATATATATAGAATGTATATATACACACATTGTATATATACACAGTGTGTGTATATGTATAATATATATGTATATACAGTGTATATATATGTATAATCAGTATACATACTCTATACAATCTGTATATATACAAAATCTTTTTTTTTTTTCCACTTACATGTATGTCTGGGAGGATATCTGAAAGTCTTGAGGGAAAAGGGACAGTTCTTTGAACAGAACTCTCCCGTATCCTCAAAATGGCTAGCATACCTAGGCCCTGACCACTAACATATCAGAAGAGACCTCACAATCCTTGGGTCAACTACAACTGACCCTGAAGGTTTCCAAAATGTTAAATGATTATATGTGATATTTCACTGTTTTAGTTTAAGAAATCTTGACCCTAAAGTCCCCCCTTGTATTAGTCAGATGAGTCAGGGTTCCACAGAGAAAGAGAATCAGTAGGAGAAAACTGTATATCTATGTCTGTCTAGGTATCTATCTATCCAGTTATCTATTCATTTATGTATGTATGTATATATCTATCTATGTATATATGTATCTATCCATTTATGTATGTATGTATGTATGTATCTGTCTATATATCTATGTATCTATCTATTTATCTATGTATCCATTTATCTATCTATTCATTTATGTGTGTATCTATGTATCTATGTATCTATCTACATCTGTCTCTGTCTCTACGTATCCTATGGAATTGACTCATGATTTTGGAGGCTGACAAGCCTCAAAATCTGTGGTTGGCAAGCTATAGACCCAGGAGACCTGATGGTGTATTTGCAGTCCAAGTTCAAGTGCAAATGCAGGAAAGGATTGAAAACCAGTTCAAAGAGAGTCAGGCAGAGAGAATGAATCCACCCTTTTGCCCTTTTCATTCTGTTCAGGCTCTCTGTGAACTGGGTCATGCCCAGCCACATTAAGTAGGGTAATCATGGGCTTGACTCAAATGTGAATCTCTTCCAGAAACACTCTCACTAATACACCCAGAAAGAATGTTTAAACCAACACCTGGGCAACCCCATGGCCCAGTCACCTTGACACAGGGGATAAGCCATCACGCCCCCAAATGAAAACAGATGTCGTTTGTCCACTCCCACCACACTCAATGGCTAGCTGGGATCTCCAAAGGTGGTTGTCTGTGGGAGTCTGGAACCATCCTGGAGAGGAGTGCTGTACCTATCCCATCTCAAGCTGATGCACGGAGACTGGAAGTGACTGTTATTTAGCAACCATGATGTGGAAAGAGCAAAGAAAACATCCATGAAGACACAACGCCTTCTCAAGTCCTTCAGGGGCACGACACGGAAGAAATTATTCTGCATTGTTTTACCTAAGACGATAAATTTGAGTGCCTAGGGATAAAAGAATTTGGTCTTCTCTTTGAGGACAGCATTAACAAACATTGATCCAATTCCAACAATCAAATTAACTTTTTTGAGCTGTGAATGTGCTGAGACCCCCAGTTGAAGGCTAATTCAGAAATAACTAGTCCGTACAACTATTATTTCCAAGAGTTGGCCTTCTTATAAACACTCACCATCCTTAAGGGGGATCACGTGTACTTGGCAAACGATCTTTGTTTATGCTGCAAGAATGAGTTTAAAGAAATGGCATTTTTCACTCTGATCCTGAAGACCTTGTAGAAATACTTCAGAATATTAGATAAGAACAGGTGCTTACATGTCAGCAGTCGGTACTTAGTCTATTATGGCCTCAATCCACTTAGCTACAAACCCTATGCAGACTGTGGAGGATATAAGTTGGAGAATGACCATCGACTTACAAAAAATATGAGGTTAACAAACAAAAGATGAAAAATACGTAACACCATTTTTCTATCTTCCCTACTCATTCTACACATTAACATGACCTTTTTGGTGACCGATCATAGCTAATCTTCCTCACGCCTCAATATGTAAATAAAAGTGTGTTTCCAAGAACATAATTTTACATCTGCAGCTCCTGTCATAAATGGCAACAAAGTTTAGCTGCAATGAACGCTTCTAAAATGGCCACATTAGCACATTTGGCAGAAATCATAAAATAGTCCATTTGCCTTAACTTTTTAAAAATAAAATTGACAGTATAATTATTGGATACAGGAATTCTCTTAATGGAATTTCTTTTAAACCAATTAAAGAGAAAAGAATCTCATTATAAGAACAGTATCAATTACTCATCCATTAATTTAATGTCACTGTGAATCCCAAAGACTTTCTTGGATAGCTTTTATGGGTCATAATTGCCCATGTGAGATCGTCCTATAACTTGCATCTGGGAGGCGTGTCCAAGTAATTCTATGTCTGGCTTTGGATGCAGAAACCCCACTCATTCTTTCTGTGGCCCAATATTTGGATTATTACGTTTCCGCAAGAGATTTATTATGCTTCTCTATAAACACAACCTGATTATATATAGGTATATATATATACACACATATGCTTATAAATATACTGTATATACTATAAAGATTTTATATAGAGATTATATTTATGTCATATAGAGATTATACAGATTTTATATGTAAACAGATTACATATACGTATATACAGTATGTACACTGATTATACATATTATATATTCAGTGTATATACACGTATGTATATACACTGTGCATATATGTATATACACATTATACATTATTATATACATATTATCGATATACACTATGTGTGTGTATATATATATATTATATACATACAATAAGGTATCTTTGTAATTTCTCAAAATATTAACAGCTATGTTGAGATGGTCTATCCTTACTGGTGTACAGAGGTTTGACTCAAATTTCACATTCTTTGCACCCTATATCTGATAGCGAACCTGTTACAAGCAATACATTTTCTTATGACCCATCATAAACATCCTTCTCTTTCCCATGGTTCAGCTCAGTTGCCTGAACATCTTCTCTGATCTGCATTCTAGGGGACTGCTGCTTATTTTGAATTTAAAGGTAACATATCCTCTGTAGTTTCCAGAAGACCCTGGCTTATTTTATAGTTAACTGTATGCAATTCTTGCTAATAAGACATCATTGGCTCCCAGGGGCACTTCACCCTGCATCTTGAAATACAAGTGTGTGGACAGGTAAATATATATTTTTATTATGGTACGACTGTTTGACCATTCGCACCTTGAAAATGAGTTTGCTATGTTGATTTCCTAAGGCTTATCCTACTTTTTTGGTTTTTCTTCTAAGTACCTGCATTCTAATATTATTCTCTACAGTAGTATATCATCATTTTCTAATGATTAAAGGATCCCTAGTTTACCCTGTGCATCCTGTATTCCATGAATATATTATGAAGGTTGTTTTACTATAATTACACAAAAATACAGTCAATGTAATATAAATTATAATATTGATGTGGATTACAAATGTTAAGATTGTCTATAATTGTCAAAATTCAAAAAACAAATTCCAGAAGTTTGATAGATGGAATTTCTGAATTTATAAATACACTCTTTCATAGCAAACACTAATTCACATACATAACATTTAAAATGTAAATACCCAGTTCATGGAAAATTAGCATCTGAGGGCCAACAATTTCAGTTTCATGTCTGGCCCTGACATTAGCTAGCTGCTTCACCCTTAATAAGCCATTTAATTGTGCAGCTATAAAATGAAGGAATGATAGGAAAAAATTTTTTTTTGGTTTATTCTATTTTGTTTTGTTTTGTTTTCTGTTTCTAGTGAATCTGGAATATAGGAATTACTACATCTTGAGACAGAATCTTATCCTACTAAGCAGGTCCAACTGCTGGAAAGTTGTACTTTCGAGGCAGCATGTGAATTGGTTAGAGTGAGCAGATCTGGCTTCAAAATCTGGTCTCCCCGTTTCTTACCTATGTATTCCTTCAACAAATATTTAATCACATCAGGTCTATGTTTCTTCATCTGTAAAATTAGGATACAAATTTCTACCTGTTAGTTGATACATGGTAGGAAATTTATTCCCCATACTTAAGGTTATGTGATGAACATATATATTTGTGTTTTTCACATAAAATAACACCTATGACCAATTTTTCCTAATTTACCTTGGCAGCTGCTATAAAAACAACCCTATTCCATTTTACTGATCTCTTCATTTGGGAAGAAGCAGAATATACAATATGTAACATAACTCAAAAAATGATGAGCTATGGTGACTGGCTTCAAATTGTACCTTATGTGTGGTCATTTTGTGATGAATCTCAGGAAAGAGAGGAGAGGCATACAATTTAGGAAGCAGAGATTATGCGGTAGGTAAACTGCAGGAACTCATCCGAAAGCAAATTTAATGGTATAATTTTATAGTGATATTGACAATGTCATTTAGACATCATTTCAATGAAAGTCATTTTGTTCAAAGAGACTTCCTAAATAGAAAAAAAAGAAAAGAAAAGACAGAAACTAGAAAAGCTTTCCTAAAAAGCACACTCTTTGTTTGTATTTCAGTTATTGGATGTTTCAGGGTAGAGTTTTCCCATTTTTCCCATTTTCCCTTTCCTGGTAGGCAATTAATCTCTAGTTGCTTCATTTCAATCTCTGAACTCATCTGTGTTCATTCTCTAGCATCTACTTCTTAAATCTTTTGGTACCCGCAGTTCTTCAAGTTGAGATCTTTAAAAGCAAAGCATGTCTAGAGTCAGAACTCACTGAACACAAATGTTCACCTCTGACAGGATAAAACGTTTAAACTTTTAGAACTGTGTATGTACAAGCGTATATACACACATGTATGCATAGCTACATATGTACATGTATGTGTATACATGTGTGTATATGTGTTTGGACACCTACACATATGTAAATGTGGATTTATCCTGTTGTTTACAGATTTACGGATTTGTTATAAGAGCATCATACTCTATTTTCTCTTAGGAATATTCTGTAATCGATACTCATGGGCATTCATGTTTGCAAACAGGCAAGTAGTCAAGATGATTTATGTTCAAGGCTCTATAATATTCCATGATGTGAGTATAATATACTCTTTATATCTGTTTTTTTTCCAGTGTGCCTTTCTGGGTTTTGTACCACTTTGCAAGGCTGCTAAAAACAATTTTGTGTTACTCTCCTGGTACACATGACCAGAAGTTTCTCATGCATGTATAGCTGGGTCCTAAATATGACACCTGGATTCATCATGAAAAGAAGAATGCAATGGAATGACATTTTCGAAGTGAAGAAAGTTATATTTTCTGGAACCAGTAACCGTATCTTTCAAAAAATGAACGTGACACAAAGCAGCTCTCATATAAAGGCTGATGGAATTTCTCATGAGCAGAATACTAAGAAGGATTCTTCTTAATAACTATAATGGACACGGAAAAGCAGCAGGATATGAAGAACCAGGAAAGGGCTAATATATTCATATATGTCAATAAATATCAACCACAAAACAATAACTCTGGCTGTCCTTGGACTTCAAATTTTATTTAAACCAGAAAGTGGAGGGAAGTAGTAACCCAAAGAAAGAGGGTATGTGGGTAAATATGTTTGTAGCTTCTAAGGTTTTAGCTGCATTGGGGAATTAGTAATATTGTAACATTTTATATTAGAGTGTTATAAGTCTCATTTGTGTGTTACCTTCTTCGCATTCATTATAGACCATTAAAATCTATAAAATGTTAAAAGAAGGAACAAATAAAATAATAAAAAAGTGTCAATCGATCTCACATATGTTAAGAAAGAGGAAATAAAACAACATGCGACAGATGGGCCAAATAGGGGAGAAAAAATATATATATTTGTATTATTGTAGAGGAAAAAAAATATTAGCATTTACATAAAATGTAAGTGAAGTAACAACTCCAAATAACCTATCAAGCTTGTCAACTTGGATTAAAAAGAACAAACAATCACAACAGTAACAACAACAAATATACTGACTACAAGTTGTACATTATGTATGATACTGACTGAAACATGAGGACAGAGGAAGTTTGAAAACAAAAGGGTGGAAAGACATACCATTAAATCCATAACCACAAGCTGGTATGTAATAGGAAATTAAAGTCATCCCATATTTGCATATTTGCACCCACTAATACAGCTTCAGAATACATGCCTAGTGAATATGAAAACAAATTTCAAAAGTTGCAAATGTACAATCCATTCAGAGAAGACACATGAGGTGCTCAGAGTTATGCAGGTGCATAGGAAACACTTAACACATGATCAGTATGTTCATTTTGGTAACTAGGCTTCCCTTCGAAGAGGGGACAGACCCCCTGCGTAATGGCTCCACAGGGAATGTAAGAGGCTAGACCTACGAATCAGAGACGTGAAATGATTTAGAAGAAACACGCACACAGACACCAATGAAACAAAACACATAAACGACTTCTGAAGAGATAGAACAGTTCTGGGAGAGACTTCACAATGCACAAGATACACATGGCAATATGACAGGACATACTACATCCTGAATTCTCTCTCTCCCCCGTCAGTATTTAAGCTGGCTTGACCCCATTGAAAGTTAACTCTTTCATAGGGGGAACACATGGACACCTGCTCGGATGGCCTGACATGCTAGATCTCTATGCTACTACAAGTTTATTTTTAAAGACTGGATATTTTTAGAGTAGTTTTAGGTCCACAGCAAATTTGAGGAAAAGGTACAGAGAGTTCCCATGTATCCCCTGTGCCGCACACACGCACAGCCTCCCCTATTATTCACCTTCCCCTCCAGATGATACATTCTTTATGAACGATGAAGCTCCATGGACACATCGTCATCACCCAAAGTCCACAGTCGACATTAGGGTTCACTCTTGGTGTTGTACTTTCCATGGGTTTGGACAATGTATCCATCATTATGGTGTCATACAGAGGAGTTTAACTGTCCGAAATTCCCTCTCCTCCATCCATTCATCCATCCCTCCCTCCCCACTGACCACTGGTCATTTTACTGTCTCCATAGTCTTCCCTTTTCCAGGATGTCACAGAATTGGATTCATAGAGTATCTCGCCTTTTCAGGTTGACTTTTTCCCATTACAATTATTTTTTACATGAAAAAAAATGTGACAAAATTTACCTGCTGGAAGTAGTTTGATAATTTATATATCCTCACCTGATTCAACATTACTTAATGTCTCGTCACCTGGATATCTGGAGTTGGAGATAGCAGGGAATTTACATAACAGAGCTAAAATAAATATTCATCCTTCATTACCAAGCACTAGAGTTTAATGAAATTGCAGTACAGTTTGAGAGAGAGAGAGAGACGAGGCCATTGAATAACGGATTACATTCTTGCAATGAAAACATGAATGAGGTAAAGAAGAATTTAAAAAATAATGTTTAAATAATTGTAGGTAATTTTATTTTGCGATTTTATTTCGTCTTCTTTATAATACTAGGAGGGGTAATGGTGGTCCCCTATTGCATATGAGCTTGGTGGAGCTTAGAAAATGTTACCATGGAATTTACACTCAATTCTGTCTGCTTTTATGAAAGATGTCTTTGTGTGGATTTGTCAGTTAGCCCCTGTAAAGTATATGGAAAAGGTCCTTATGTTCAAGAGTATTTTTCTGTAGAGAGAAAATCTGGAGATTTTTTTACCCTCCACCATAAATATGAATATTTAGTTGCCTATCACAAATTACAAATTCTGCTTTATGGAAGGGGATCCAGTAGCAGGGAATACTGAATTGGCTTAATTTTAAAACAGTTTAACCACTAAAACGTCAAAACCTAATAGGATTTTGAAAAGATACATGCACCCCAATGTTCATAGCAGCATTATCTACAATAGCCAAGACATGAAAACAACCTAAATGTCCACTGACAGAGGAATGGATAAAGATGTGGTACATATATACAATGGAATACTACGCAGCCATAAAAAAATGAAATAATGTCATTTGCAGCAACATGGATGACTTAGAAATTATCATACTAAGTGAAGTAAGTCAGACAGTGAAAGACAGATATTATATGATATCGCTCATAGGTGGAATGTACAAAAACGATGCAAATGAGCTAATTTACAAAACACAAACAGACTCACAGACATAGAAAACAAACTTATGGTTAGCAAAGGGGAAGGGGAGAGGAATAAACTAGGATTTTGGAATTAACAGATACACACTACTGTATATAAAATAAATAACTAATAAGGACCTATTGTATAGCACAGGGAACTATACTCAATATCTTGTAATAACCTATAATAGAAGAAAATGTAAAAGAAAGAATATACATATATGTATAACTGTATCACTTTGCTGTACACCTGAAACTAACACAACATTGTAAATCAACTATATTTCAATAAAAATGTCTGAAAAGGAAAAGAAACAAACAAAAAATGACAGGACTTTAAAGACTTACTAAATGCGAGGCCCTAATATTTTTCAGGAACTCTATAACCTTTGACTCATTAAGTCAAAATAAGTCATTTTGATCAATCTTCTATAAGAGAATGTTAGCATTAGAATCTCCCACTGTGAAACATGGTTATATTTCACTCTATTTCTATGTTATAAAAAAATCACAGGGAAATATTAACCCTGTTGTACAGCTCCACTGGCCTCTCTGTGTGGCATGGAATATTTTCTGGACCTTCAATCTGTTCTTCAACTTTGTATCTGTATTCTGGTGCAGTGCTGGAAGTCTGCATTGAACGTATGCCAAACCACCCTATTACCATTCCCTGTGATATGCCACACTACCTGTGCATGCATATGTGCCATTATCCAAGCCAAATTAGTTTGACAGAAATAGAAGAACTCTAGAAATCTACCTTCCATGCTAATACCTATTGCTGGCTTCACAGTATCTGCCAGAGATTATATACAGAGACACAGAAAGTGTAACTTTGCTGTTTAATGCTTCAATGTTTATATAGAGGTCTATTTTCTTATGAAAAAAAAACAGGTAGTTCTATTGTCTCATAAAAATATTACAACACTTATAGTCTTATTTTTATTATTGTGAACTCAAACCAAGATTTTTCCAATCCCAACACCTTAAATCCTTGGTTTACTCCCTTAAGAAATCTTCAGTTCTAATAGCTTCCTTTATGGGGCATCGGTAGTTAGGGTAGAGCTGATCACGGTCTTCTTTATTTTTTATTTTAGGGAAATAAAAGAAAACAAAACAAAAGGAAAATCCTCCTGTGTCTTAAGCTGGACATGAGCATGAGGAAAACAGTCTCTCTTCCAGCTTCCCTTGCAGCTGTGTGGGTAGTGTCTGGATGGTAAGAGGGATGGGAGAGGGATGCCACAAGCCCCAGGGATGCCACTGAACAGATGAGTGTGCCATGTACGGGCCAACTCCTTTCTGGCAGGAATAAAGGAAGGTAGGGAGCATGAAGGTCCAATCAAAGCTCAGGGGCAGGGCTTCCCTGGTGGCGCAGCTGTTGAGAGTCCGCCTGCCGATGCAGGGGACGTGGGTTCGTGCCCCGGTCCGGGAAGATCCCACATGCCGCGGGGTGGCTGGGCCAGTGAGCCGTGGCCACTGAGCCTGTGCGTCTGGAGCCTGTGCTCCGCAGTGGGAGGGGCCACATCAGTGAGAGGCCCGCGTACCGCAAAAAAAAAAAAAAAAACCTCAGGGGCAGGCAGAGCCACAATACAGAAGGAGCCTGGGTTCCAGCACCATGGATGTCCTGCATCAGTGTGGAAACCTTGTTAATGAATAAAAGTCCTCTTATCTTACTCAACTTATTGTGCTCCTGGTGATTATTCAAACAGCAAAACCTGTTCCTAAATCAGTGCTTCTCAAAATTTCCCCTCCCCCTCATCTTGGCACATTATAGCCAAGAATGCTATTTCTGCAAATGTATGAGCTTGTTGATATCCAGAAGCTTATAAGCTGGAGGCAATGGCTACTCCATACCCTGACTTGTCATTACACAGGCGAAAACAATAAATAACCAATAACAAAGAGGATAAACAATCCCTAATATGCAACAAACAGCGTTTTGGAAGCTGTGTTCCATGAACAGGATAGCTATTAGAAATTCTACACCGAATAATTGTGTACACTTAATTAGCTAATCGCAAGATAGGAAAAATAATCAGGATCCAACTAAGAATAAATTTTGTCTTGGAATAATAGAAAAACACTGAATGATTTTGACCAAGAGACTATGATGTGATAAAAGAAAATTTAGGGATATAAAAGTAACAATAGTGTGTGGAAATATTAGAGGTCAGAAAGAGGTCTGCTGTGGTAGAGCAGATAAGATTTTACTGTCTAGATGTGAGTAAATATAAGAACAAAAAGACAGATTTGAAAGACATGATAAAAAATTCTGATCAGTAGATTGTAGAAAATATTAACAAGTTTAAATGTTTCTAATTTTATTCATGAATTAGTAGGAACATGAAAATAAACAAGGGGAGTAGCTTTTTTTAGATGATGACTTCATTTATGAGCAAAATTTTGAGGTGATTTCAGAATTTTAGGTTAGCCTTACCTACAATGTAAATGGAAAAAGAAGTGCTCAAAGAAAAGATGAATAGCAAGATGTGTATTTGCAGAGAATAGAGAGTGAAAAACACTGGGGCGCACTGAACATTAGGACCGTCACGTATTTTTTTTCCTTACACTCCACTGTTACAATTAACAGAAGCTTCAGAGAGAAAGCTGTACTTGAGCTAGTCCACTGAGAATTAGATAGATGATAGATGATAGATAGATAGATAAGAGCTAGCTAGCTAGATATATAGATAGGTAGCTAGCTAGCTAAACAGATAGCTAGATGGATGGATAGAAGGATGGATGGATGGATGGATAGATAATAGCTAGCTAGCTATAGACAGACAGACAGATAGTAGCTAGCTAGCTAGATACATAAACAGATGAGATAGATGAGAGATATACTGATGACATAGACAAGTGATAAGCAGATAAAATACAGGACACTCCATCTGCACTGTTATTTGTCCCTGTACGTATTCACAGGAAAGTATGAAAGAAAATCCAATGCAACATTAGCAATGGCTAAACTCTATGTCCTGTGTTATTTGTGAACTTTTTGCTTATGTTATATGCTCCTACATTTCTCAAGTTTTCTACACTGAGCATTTATTATTTGGGGCTGACAAGTTGATAGAATATATATATATTTTTTTTGCAGTACGCGGGCCTCTCGCTGTTGTGGCCTCTCCCGTTGCAGAGCACAGGCTCCAGACACACAGGCTCAGCGGCCATGGCTCACGGGCCCAGCCGCCCCTCGGCATGTGGGATCTTCCCGGAACGGGGCACGAACCCGTGTCCCCTGCATCGGCAGGCGGACTCTCAACCACTGCACCACCAGGGAAGCCCCGATAAAATATTTTTAAAGGAACTTTTCTTCCAAGCATCTTTCCTCTTTCTAACAATGAAATCCAGCCTTATACAGCCTTGAGTTGTAAGTTGTTTCTAATGACAACAAGTGAATTATAATTCTTTGGTAAAATGTGGTGACTGTCCATGCCAGCTACATTGATTTCCTATGTGGGAAACATCTAAGTGATAATGCTCATTGGTTTTTCTAGTCAAGCATTTCCAAATATCATTAACCAACTAACTTTATTTAAAGATTTATCATATTAAGTATGACATTTCATTGGTGCCAAGTTAATATTATTTTTTCAAGGCAGAATCTCCAGTGGGCCTTTTTAAAGAATTATCCATCTTAGTGCATTGTTCAGGAGATCACATTTTTTAAGAAGCTTCTTTTTTTTCTACATGTATAACTTCCTTTTACTACTTGCAATCAACCAAAAATATACATTAGAAGATATAATTTTTTATGGAACAGGTTATATTTCTGATGCCCTTAACTGAAGCAACCTGCAAGAGTAAAGAACACTCTTGGGGCTCCCCTGGTGGCGCAGTGGTTGAGAATCTGCCTGCTAATGCAGGGGACACGGGTTCGAGCCCTGGTCTGGGAGGATCCCACATGCCGCGGAGCAACTAGGCCCATGAACCACAACTACTGAGCCTGTGCGTCTGGAGCCTGTGGTCCGCAACAAGAGAGGCCGCGATAGTGAGAGGCCCGCACACCACGATGAAGAGTGGCCCCCGCTTGCCACAACTAGAGAAAGCCCTCGCACAGAAACGAAGACCCAACACAGCAACAATAAATAAATTAATTAATAAACTCCTACCCCCAACATCTTCTTTAAAAAAAAAAAAAGAACACTCTTACCAGGGCAGCTTGGATTTGAAGGGATATATATGTTATTTTCCTATTTATAGAAGAAAGAATTTTCTCTTAGCACAATTGGCAAATGAATATTTTCTTGTGTAAATTGTGTGACCTTTCCCTAACACCTGGGATTTAGTTCTATGAATCTGAAAAGCCTAGAAGAACAACTGAAGAAACATGAATAACTAATAAGAACCTGCTGTATAAAAAAATAAAATAATAGTCAAAAAATTTAAAAAAAGAGTGCTATAAGTGTTGAGTCCTGAAAATAATACGGTTGAAAAATAATATATTACTATAATTACTATAAATTACATATTTGCTTTGACTTTGTAATAAACCTGAAACCTAACACTCCAAAAAAAAAAAAATCTGGAAGTCCTACTTTGCATTCTTTTCACATATTATCCAATATATATTATTTTATAAATCTATATAAAACATATATATAATTTATATATATTTACACAATTTGTACAAGTACATATACAAATGTATATATATACATTCAGTTGTAAAATGGTATAAAGACATGTAATTTATATGTACATATAAATTATATACTATATACAGTACTTACACAATTTGTATACATATATAAATTTAAATAAATTTAATATAAAATATAAATTGAGTATCAAGTGCATTGTGATTCATTATTAAGAGTTCAAAACATTTTTTTAAATTTTTATTGTAATATAGTTGATTTACAATGTTGTGTTAGATTCAGGTGTACTCAATGTTTTTTGTTTTTTTTTTTTTGCAGTACGCAGGCCTCTAACTGTTGTGGCCTCTCCCGTTGCAGGCTCCGGATGCGCGGGCCCAGCGGCCATGGCTCACGGGCCCAGACGCTCCGCGGCATGTGGGATCTTCCCGGACCGGGACTCGAACCCACGTCCCCTGCATTGGCAGGCAGATTCTTAACCACTGTGCCACCAAAGAAGGCCCTCAGAATGTTTTTAATACGTATTTTTTACTGTACTCTAGGGGAGCAAATATTGCCACCCCCAAATGTCTCCTTGGCATGCGGATTACTGTGAACTGAAAATAATCAAGGCCCCCCAAAACTCAGGAAGAACGTGTGACGTTCCCCTAACTGCCTGAGGAATGGAGACAGAGGACGTGCCCCAGGAAGGGAGCCGTCACCCTAGATAACTGTACTGTGAACTGGGTGTGCAGGTGGGGAGGAACCCAGCAAGGTCTGCCTGTTACAATCCCTCTCTGTGTCCCCCTGTCTCTGCAGGCCCAGCAAACACTCGCTTACAAACACTTGCTTCTCCGTCTCCATGGGAACGGCCTTCCTCCCCTTTGAGGTCCCAAACCACTATCCCAGCAGGCTCTTCTGTCTTGACTGAAGATGGTACTTAAGGGGAGGGGTTCAGTCATCTTGGTGAGTGACTCAGGTTTCCCGGGTCTCTCCCATGTGCACGTGTGACTAAACGTTGTGTGATTTTCTCCTGTTCGTCTGTCTCATGTCCATTTCATTCTTAGACCAGACAGAAGAGCCTGGAAAGGTAGAGGGAAATTTCTTCTACCCTGACAGTACCTAGTAATAACTTTAAGACATCCCTGCAACAAACTAAGTGACAGGGATCTTAGGATGTTTTTAGATAAAGTGAGGATAAATCACACAAAAATGAAGGAAGAAATGTGGAAACCCATTCATGCCGGAATAGAATATTGAAAAGTTTATTAACGTTAAAACGTAAAGCTATCAAAGCGAACGCAGCTTACTTTATGTCTAAAATGATAAAGTTTAAATGGTGACCTTGATCACATTCCGGTTTGCCAGGGGGACAGACAGGCATTAAGCTCAAAGAGTTCAAAGCGTAAGGTGATAATCCGCAGTCAGTGCGTCTTAGGCTAAGCATCGCAATATTCCGAAGAATGAGATCTAATGGAGGGTGAAATTGTTTCCGGGGAGGAGTGGGCTAAGACCCCCAAGTAAGGCCATTTAAAACAACTGGAACAAGCCCTGGACAGAACGAGGGGTTAATGACCACTTACGGACAGAAGGGGCAGTTCTGTTCTCTAAATGCCTTGATTAACAAGTCCCAAGCTTTGGGCTATGAAACTGCAGGAAAGGCAGCACACATACAGAGCAGAGGAGAGATGCCTGGTAACTTCCTTTAACTGATTACTGACCGGGGTATTATTCACATCGTCCGAGTCAGAACTATATTCTGAACCACTACCATCTTCTGAGACACTAGTATATGCGGCACTCGGACCATCAGAGAAAGAATCTACCTAAAATTCACGTCCACTTTCTCATCCACAATGGCTGGTGAGATTTACTGGCTGCAATTATCACTCCTGAGTATTTTAATATCTGGATTTCTGCCATGCATGGGTTTTTATCATCTTAGCCACAAAGTGGAATCTTATGTTCCCATCCATCCAGCTGGGCTATGGGAACAACTACTTCTCTACTGTCAGGACTTTCATTACATCGTACATGATGTTTCTTAGACTTCTATATCTTTTAGCTTTCTGAATATTCATTTTAATGAAAAATGGAGATCTCTCTGTATATAACCTAGTACACATCTACAGTACAAAGTTGTAAAGTCGTACTCATTACTATAATATTTATCAAATACTTGTTAGGTTTGCCATGCCTAGGTAATTTATCTATATTGTTACGTATCTCTCATTACACACCTCTGAGGACAGCAATTGGTTTCTCTATGTCCTGACAGAAGAAAAGAGGTGATGGAGTAATCTAACCACATCACGGAAAATCATCAGAACAGGGGGTGCAATGTTCACAGGCAGAGAATAGCTGGAGATGATATTCTGAATTTAGTACCATCAGTTAGTTGGTGGAAATTCCTGTTGAGAATTGTACCATCTGTACTGTAGATACAGTCTGGAAACCAAGGCATAGTGACTGACGGTGATTCTTGGAAAGAGACCCTGATAACTTAAATATTTCAAGTGTGACAATCTGTGCCATTCGATGGGAGGATTATCCTTCCAGCAGTTCAAGTGGGAAAAAACCTTACTACAAGCTATTTTGCTAAAGAAGAAATTCTACTCCACTCTGTCAACGTGTAATTTGAAAAAAAATAAAATAAAATACCAGAAAGCAGTCTTGGTTTAGAATTTAGTCCTTGTCATCTTCTAATGAGTACATCTCTGGTTTCGGATCATTTAATTTGTGATGCCCAGGTTCATTTCAATTATAACCTACAACACACTAATAATGATATTTGCCATTTCCATTTCTTGACTTTATGATAGTTATTTATTATTTATGCTAACAAAGCATGCACTGAGTTGCTTGCTTTATTCCCACATCATTTTCTTCTAATAAGTATCTTATGATGGCGGTTCTAAAATGTCATATTTTACAGGTAAAGTAAACAGAGGCTCGAGCCAAAAGGTTTCATAGAAAGAGCCTGGATTTAAACCTATTTGAGATACACTATTTCCTCTGAATTCAATTCTACATAATTTATACAGCCTCTTCTCCGATATAAAGCAAGGAGATGACTGATGTTGAAACAGAAGCAAATGCAATGCATGGGTGAGAGGAAACTGTAACTAATGGAATCTAAAGAACTACAGAGTTCAGTGAAAGAAGTAATAAGTGAACTAGGTTCAATGAAGAAAGTAATAGACATATAGAGATACACTATAATAATAAAATAGAGCTATACACACATAATTAGGAAGTAAAGACAGTGCTGGTCATTTATTGAAATAAATGTCATGGCCCACGGTGTTCAGGTGGATGGTGTAAAATTCTAACGATTAACCCATCAGCGAGCCTAAGAAATTATTTCACTGAGCTAATTTCACTTATATTTGTAAAAAGTGACCATGGAAGAATGGCTACTTCTGAATTTTCAATCACTCCTACGAATTGTTATGTGCCTATTTATTATTAATGCACTTACTGTGTATGTATATCACCATTGAAATAAAAATGCATACCCCACAAATTATCTAAAATTACATTAGATACCTTCACACTGACAACACCCCAAATTAATGCCGATTTCTTCCTCCCTGGGACAAGCTATCGTTGTCTAACTTTCCCAGAAATATCTTAGAGCACTCAGTTGTCTCTTTAGGAATTCTTCATTGATTAAAAAAAAAAAAAAAAAATTCGTTCCTTCTTTACTTTTCCCCTCTTAAACAAAAAAGGATACTTTATGATTATAAAGACAAACGGCTCAATTCTCAAAGCAATAAATGAATTCAGAAAATACACTTGAGTTAATTATTCTAAATTAGAGAACTTTTTTCTTTTCAAGATGAAGTAGAAAAAAATTATTTCGACAGAAAAAGAGAGACATGTCATCGTGTCAGCCTCTGGCTAAATTTTTAAGAACTTATATCTTTAATCCAGATAAGAAAGTAAAAAGAGAATGATCTAAATATCAAAGGATTTAGGCTGACAGTCATGACTTTGAATATTTCTAGTAATAATCAACAGAATGCAGAATGCAGAATTGGCTCTTACACTATTAACTGTTACCAGCAGTATATATTTTGACAGCAATTAGACCCTGTTCCCCTGCCCTACACGGTGGGACAGGAAAGTTAGATATGATACAAATTCACAATGCAATTATCTACGTGTCCTTGGTTTTTATCTAAAAGATACTACTTTAAACTTTGTGCTTCTTTACTGGAATACTGACAGCCCTGTAACTGGCACTTTCATTGTCGCTCTGTTTTTCTGCGTTGTATATTAGTAAGTTAATGTGATTCCTATTTATTTTTGTCTACTGTTCAGAAGGTACGTCAGATCACAAAATTCAAACAATTTTTCCTTTTAATGATCTAAAAAAGAACTCAATTTAAATAGACATTTCCATTTATCATCCCCAACTTAAATGGGAAATGCATTATTTTCATGAATTTAAATATCTTCACAGTATATACGGAAACGATCCTAGCCAAAGCAGTATTTGATTTCTGACTCCAAAAAGTAAACAGCATTATGCACTGGACCTGGATAATAACAGTATCACTAACATTTCATGGTATGTAAAATGCGATCCGTTTAATTTTGACGGGAAATTAACATTGGCTTTTCAACACAGTTTCAGTTATAAAGTGCTCTTTTTTTTTCTGTTTCAACTGAATGATTGTTTTTAAGATGCAGAACCTGTCATTGGAAATATGTGCAGTCGACAGCCTAAAATAATGTCGGCATTTCAATTAAGATAAAGCCGTCACATTCAAGAACAGGGAACTATCCCACGTCAGCTTACTGAAAGCTAGGAGTCAAGTTAAAGGGATGTGAAGCAGACTGCAGTAGGTTAGAAAACATTTAAGATGCAACATAACACATCTTTTAAAATGGAAAATTTTTACCTAATGTACTTGTTGGCTTATTTTCTGACCTCCCCCACTGAAATACAATCTCCAAGAAGGAAGGGAACTCGTAGTACTTATTTCTGCGATCCCCGTTGCTAAGAGAGTGGGTGATGTACTCAAGGCTCCATAACAATTCTAAGGTGAATGACTAAATTGTTAAAATTACAATGCAATTTACAAAATAGAAATTCCAGTAAGGAATTAACCACCCGGAAAATGAGGGAGTTTTTGTTAGGGCATGGTACAGAAAGCAGCATTTTCAAAAAGCCTACCCTAAGACAGAAGTGATTTTACAGATGCCCAAATCTAACTATGGCTGAAGCAGAATGAAGAGGGTCACAGGGGATATTTTGGTGGTGAAGAGAGAACATATAGGAGGTTAAAGGAAGAGCCGGAACCCTTAAATATTTCAGGTTCCACATTCCCTACTTGACAAGGGAAGAAAATGTGAACATAAAGAGAAGAAGACCCCTAAGATTCAGACTCTGAGAAGAGATGCAGAGCCTCCCTCCTGGGCAGGCAGGACTCTAAGAATCCAGAGTAGATTCTACATTTTCAGAGGAATCCAAACCAATTAGGATGAGTGAAAGAACCATGCACTGGACAGAAGCGAAATTAGCAACCGTATCTGCCCAGGGTGTGCTGTGGGCATATGTTCCAGTGGACCCTACATTCATTGTGTTGAATGTGTACCTCGTGGAATTTCTGAGACTGGAGATGTTTGTTGAGCATCAGTAAAGATGGCCCAACAGCTCCACTGCTTTCTTGGCCCTCTTTATTTATTTATTTTATTATTTTTTTTTTTTTGCGGTACGCGGGCCTCTCGCTGTTGTGGCCTCTCCCGCTGCGGAGCATAGGCTCCAGACGCACAGGCCCTGCGGCCACGGCCCACGGGCCCAGCCACTCTGCGGCACTCGGGATCCTCCCGGACCGGGGCACGAACCCGCGGCCCCTGCATCGGCAGGCGGACTCCCAACCACTGCGCCACCAGGGAAGCCCAGCCCTCTTTATTTTAAGATCTATTTGTCTGTTTTGTTTTGCACTGGCTTTTACTATTATTTGATAATTCTATTTCTCTTTCTTTTAACTTTTTAATTTTTAAATTTTTTTCCAGTTTTACTGATATAATTGATATGTAATACTGCACAAATTTAAGGTGTACAACAGCATGATTTCATATGCGTATGTATTGCAAAAGGATCACCAAAAGTTTAGTTAAATCACCTCACATAGTTACAAATTATTTTTCTTCTGAGACTATTTAAGATCCACTCTGTTAGCAACTTTCAAATATGCAAGACAGTATTATTAACTACAGTCACCATGCTGTACATTAGATCCCCAGGACTTATAACTAGAAGGTTGTGCCTTTTGCTCTTCACTCATTTTGACTACTCCTCACCTCCTACCTTTACCAACTGCCAATCTGTTGTCTGTTTCTATAAGCTTATTTTTTTTTAGATTCCACATATAAGATAGATCATACAGTATTTGTCTTTCTCTTTCTTATTTCACTAAGCATAATACCCTCCAAGTCCATCCCCGTTCCTGCAAATGGCAACATTTCATTCTTTTTTATGGCTGAGTAATATTCCATCGTATATATGTACCACAACTTCTTTATCCATTCGTCCGTGGATGGGCACTTAGGTTGCTTCCATGACCTGGCTATTGTAAATAGTGCTGTAATGAACACTGGGGTACATGTGTCTTTTTGAATTACAGTTTTCTCAGGGTATAAGCCCAGGAGTGGGATTGCTGGGTCATACGGTAGTTCTAGTTTCAATCTTTTGAGAAACTTCCATCCTGTTCTCCTTAGTGGCTGTACCAATTTACATTCCCACCAACAGTGCAAGAGGGTTCCCTTTTCTCCACACCCTCTCCAGCATTTATTGTTTGTAGATTTTTTGATGATGGCCATTCTCACAGGTGTGAGGTGATATCCCATTGTGGTTTTGATTGGCATTTCTTACCATTTTTCTCTAAGTCAATTCCTAAGTTGCTGCTTGGTTTATCATCCACTCTTGATATCTTCTGCCTTTCACAAAGTAAATTTCTAAACAAATAACCATTGGTGGCTTTTTTTTTTCCTCCTCCGAAATTAACAGAATGAAAAGAAAACAGTAAAAGAGAGCTCCAACAGTGGCGTGAAATGGTACCTCTGATTGACATGAAGCCCATCCTCCCTGGCATTCAAGGTTCCAGGGCAAAGTTGTCCTGACTGTGAAATCTTGGGACTCTGTCTGGTGGTTTTGTTTTGATTTATTGTTCTTGTTTCTTTGTTTGTTTTTTCCCTGGGCAGGGGGGGTATGGGTTAGCCACAAGGTGGGCAAGTAAGAAGTAACCAAGCCCGTCAGTGCCTGGAAACAGCTGTCCATCACTGACAGACTGGAAGTTGGTAACACACACCTAACCTCCTGGTTCCCAGGCTGGGGTCATTGTGAGCCTCACCTACACTGGATACAAGATTTCCACCGAGAGAGGAGTTCTCCATTTCCCCCAAGTGGTAAAGGACATGAAAAATGGGCCATTATTGGCTTCCCTCATCCTCCAAATGGGGTTTTCTGGGGTGATCTATCAAAGTCCTTGTGAAACTGACGCCTAGACTCAGCACAGTTTTCTGGGACAAGCAAAATAAGACCTTTTCAAAAGACGGTTGCTTTTTTATATCTGTGTTGTATACAAACTGTATTGTATTTGTATTGTATACAAATTGTATTGTATTTGTATTGTATACAAATTGTATTGTATTTGTATTGTATACAAATTGTATTGGCAAAAACCAATACCTCGCTTTCATTTAAGCATGCTTTGTAGGAATAATAATATATCCCACAATATATAGGACTTTATTTTATGGAATACATAAAACTATATATATATATATATATATATATGACTCATATGACTATATATATATATGACTCATTCATATAAGCAGCAAAAATACTGTTTTACATTCTTTATGATTCATCAACATTTTAGTTGCTAAAATGGGAAATATTGGTTCCTACCTTTGGGGAGACACATTCAGTAAAATAATCCTACATTTAAAACAGAAATACATGAACAAGTAGATACTTGCAATGTCAGCACACAAATATTCATGAGGAAATAAGTTACCCAATCATGGGAGGATGGCAGTGTTTTCTCAGGGCTACAAACAACTTCTTCCAGAATTTTCCTTAAAATATTTTTAGTTTTGTATTAAGAGGACAGAGTGCTGGGAAAAAATAACATGTGTGGCCTGGTTGTTTGCATTTGTCAAGTCCTGATATAGATAGATAGATAGATAGATAGATATAGATTTTTTTACATTGATAAATGCATACATATGATATTGTCATTAAAACATCAAAATAGAATAGTTTAGCCGCAAATATTTGAGAAATGTTATTTACAGATGACACGTCAGCCTCTTCAGAATGACCGAGGTTTCCCTAGACTACAGAGCAAAAGTACAGGCACTTGGCTTTAAAGAGGAAGATGCAAATAAGAGACCAGCTTTTGATGTGAAGCAAAATTTGAATATTAAACAGAAGATGATTTTTTTCAAACTGGTAAGGTCTAGTGTGTACATATTCTGCATTTCAGAAAACGATTTTAATGTCTCCGCATTTAAAAAAATATAATGCAAAAAGTAGGTAAATTTTAAAGTCAGATGTGATAGACGGATTAATTATATCATGAAATAATCTTCTGGGAATGTATTTAGGAAAGCAAGCTTCCCCAGGACATTTAGAATAAGATTAAAATGTTCCAAAATACATCTTATGTGAGCACCCTTACACTCATGTAGAAGTTCTGTGTCAATCGTTCCAGTTTTGCCGTCCGTTTAAACTGCTAGTTCTTTTGTTTTGTTTTGTTTTTTTTACACCTAAAGCCATTTCTTTTTAATCGAAGTATAGTTGCTACACAATATTGTATAAGTTACAGGTGTACAATAGTGATTCAATGTTTCTTACAAGTTATACTGCATTTATCGTTGTTATAAAGTATTGGCTATATTCCCCGTGTTGTACAATATATTTTTGTAGCTTATTTTATACATAATAGTTTGTACCTCTAATCCCCTCCCCCTGTCTTGCCCCTCCCCCCTTCCCACTGGTAACCACTAGTTTGTTTTCTGTATCTGTGAGTTGGCTTCTTTTTTGTTACATTCACTAGTTTTGTTGTATTTTTTAGATTCCACATATAAGTGATATATAGTATATATCTTTTTCTGTCTGCCTTATTTTATTTAGCATAATGCCCTCCAAGTCCATCCATGTTGCTGTAGATGGCAAATTTTTATTCTTTTTTACAGCTGAGTAGTATTCCATTGTGTATATACCAGATCCTCTTAAAGCAGTCACCCGCTGATGGGCACTTAGGTGGCTTCCATGTCCTGACTGTTGTAAACAGTGCTGCTATGAACATAGGGGTGCCTGTCTCTTTTCTAATTAGTGTTAAATACTAGTTTAATTGTTCTGTCACAAATGTATGGCCATTTATTTACTTAGCTAAGATGCTTCGATTGCTTTGATTTGCTTCGCTTTCAAAAACTTCCCTTTATAATGATGCTAAATAATGCTTTTTGTCACAATTTTTCATTAGTAGCTTACTGCTGCTTGACAGCAAAAGAATAGATACATACAGTCATGGAGTGCATTTATTCAGCAGTTTCCTTGAAATAAGACACAACACAAATTAATATTTCAATTACATCTCAGAGCGCTTATTACTCCATTGATATTGTTTAATGTATCGCTGGGTTTAGTAACCATGTTTCCTGAGGCAAAGTGATTTCCACGCATGAGGATGCTGTTTTCATTCAGCGGTCATTAGGCAGTTACCCAGCTTAAGAAATAAGTAAGTAAAATAAAATAAATTTAAAAAGAAACTAACCAGCTTAGGCAGAACGTTTTTATCTAATAATCCTCGGGATAAATTAATACATTCGTGGGAACCGACGTCATCCTTTTTACTTTAAAAATTATTCGAAATTTAGATTTCCTTTTACTCAACCAGCGGTTCTCAAAATACGGTCTCTGGGCCAACAAGGTCAGCATCACCTGGACACTCGTTTGAAATGCAAATTGTTGGGCACCCCCTTAGACCAACTGGCGTTGTTAACTAAGTAGACCATAGAACAGGTCCACCTACTTCAATGAAATTCAGAAAGACTAGGAAGGTTTGAGATCATAAGCGGTATCTCTGACGTTATCCTAGGGCTCTGCTGCCACAGGTTAAGCTGCACTGATTTGACGTTTGTCTCATTAGACACGTAAACACAGGTAATAACCATCGGGATCCTGACACAGCAGAGCAGATCACCCTGCAGCTGTGTCCACGAGCAACCAGCAGTGCATATCACGGGCTTTTACCTTTTGGATAGATTTATATCCCGGGTGATACAAGCATCAGGAATGTTCTGGGAATCAGCTCAATAGCAATGCAAAGGACAATGTGGGAACAGAGGTAATTATTTCAGAATGGCAATGCTTCTCAGTTTTGAGAGGCAGCTCCTTTGCTGTTCTTCTCTCACAAGCACCCATGCATAACCCATAACCGTGGTGCTGCAGGGCTTCCCACGTGAAAAGTATCTCTTCCTTAAATCTGCGTGGCCAAGTGGAGTACCTGCTGTTACTAGTGGGCTCTGTCGAGCTGGCAGACTTTAGCAGGGCTGCTACTGGAAGGCAAGTAGGGTTCAAGGAAATCCGACGCATGCTGGTGACAGATATTAAATTCCCATGCCTGCACCTAGTGGAATGGGGTATTTTAACTCTCAATACCCTTAGTTGATTGTGTTGTTCTTTTGTCAATATCTGGATTCCAGATATTGATGTCACTATGGTCTGAATGTTTGTCTCCCCCGAAAATTCGTGTATTGAAACCCAACCCCAAGGAGATGGTACTGGGAGATGGGGTTTTTGGGAGGTGATGAGGTCACAGGGGTGGAGCCCCCATGAATGGAGTTAGTGCCCTTAGAATAGAGATCCCAGAGAGCTCCCTCACCCCTTCCACATGTAAGGATACAGCAAGAACCAGGAAGCGAGCCCTCAATAGACGCTCCATCTGCTGGTGCCTTGACCTTGGATGTCCAGCCTCCAGGACTGTGAGAGATAAACGTCCATTGTTTAAGGTGCCCAGTCTGTGGGACCTTGTTATGGCACCTCCGACAGACTAAGATAGTAAGATCCTCAGCAACTCTGAACTCTGAGGAATTTGTCCCAGTGTCCCCCACCATGGGGAATGCCCTTTGCCCTCTGGCTCACCTTTCTATATCAGGGTGAAACCACAGTGACATTCCAAACCCTGAACACGTCAACGGTTCCAGTCTCTATGCACACCAAGTTGGGGGCTGGAACAAAACTTGTATTCTATGCATACGTGGTGATGGTCTTTCACTCAAAAGGCAAACACCACTGGGTGTGCCCTGTCCTTAAAGGTTAGTATAAACAAGAATACCCACTTCAGGGATTCCTGTCGTGTATTTCCCGTAATCGCTGAGCAGGGCTGCATCTCTCTGTGGTCCCTCACCCGTTTCTCACATCCGAATACATCTCCTTGGCCGTCGAGAGAGCTGGTTCGGCTGCTTTGGATTTCAGGCATATTTTACAAACCTTTTACTTTACTTGCACAGAAAACCAGTTTTCTCAAAAGGGTGTAGCTGAGGATTTGCGAGTGAATTTCTTACACAAGACATTGGTGTATTTTACATGTTATCACCCCAAACATTATTCTGGCCATTTTGATATGAGGTGAGAAAAGACACAGGATAAGTTGCATATGTTTAAAAAAGTAATGTATATGTTTCTTCAGTATAGGTCTAATAAGGGAAATTGTATACGGCAGACATTTACATTAATAAAGTAGCAGGCAGAATATTTAAATATCAAAAGTACACCAATTAATTTTGAAGTAAATCATCCCACCTGTTGACCAGAATTACCTTTTCATTGAAATCACACTGTGGTTTTTGTTAAAGCACTGATTCTCCACAGACCCCCTTAATGTCATATGTTTAATTTCTTTTACAGTGCATACTTACATATACTTCATGTTTTTATTTGTATGCATGAAATGTCATACGAAACATATTCATTTTTACATACAGATTCACAGACACTTCCAGTGTTACATGAAAATTCCAAATGATCCTTATGTTTATAATATTTCAGAAAACTATGTTAATGGAAAATCTCTTGCATAAATTGTCTTGCTTTTCGCGAAATCTTTATGAAAATAATTCCAAATGAAACTGGAACTCAAAGATATACTGCAGACCTGATGTTATCATCACGCATTCGCCCTGATTTCCAAGCATCCTTTTGTAAATGGGTTCCATCCAAAATGTTATTACTTTAAGCATGTTCACTGTTCTCGCTGCATCTGAGTTTGAGACCCAGAAAATTACACGCCTTTCACTAGGGATTTGGAGCTTTGAAAATGTTTACATCGGAACCAAAAGTACACAGGGGGAAAATTACCAAAATCACTACCAATCAAAATACAATAATTGAGACAAGACGCCAGTGGGTTGAAAACTGCTGCCTTTGTCTTCTCCTTTCTTCTGATTCACTCTTTCCAACAGGAACACCTACCCAAACGCACATCTCTCTCCTCTTCTGATGCTTTCAAGCTGTCCAGAATCTAAGCTGAAACCTCGGGCTCCGGTGGGACTAGCCTGTGTCAGGCAGCCCTATTCCTGGAAAATTGCCTTCCAGTTCTGAACATGGAGGAGGTCCAGTCACCACGCAAGCTTCTGGCTTCCCAAGAAGCAAGAGGGGCCAGATCTGAAGTGCAGAGGGGAACCCTGGGCAATGGCAGACGGGGACAGGACCCATCTGGGCAGGTGGGTATGCCCTCCTTTCTCCTAACTGGAGACTTGATGGGATATGGATTTGGGGGTGGCTGGAAATACCTGTCTTCTTCCAGAGATGGCCACATGTCCTAATCCCTGGAACCACATGCATGTGTTACCATACGTGACAGGTAGATTAAGGCTTCTGAGGTGGGGAGATTATCTCAGATTCTACAGGAGGGTCCAATGGAACCCCAAGGGATTTATAAGGGAAAGAGGGGGGCAGAGATTGGAGGGGTGCATATGCTGCCTGGAAGAGGGCACCAAGCCAAGGAATCTGGGCAGCCTGCCCAAGAAGGAATATCAAGCTGAGACAGACGCTCCGCTAGGATCTTATGGAGGGATGCAGCCCTTCTGACACCTGCATTCTGGCCTGGTGACACACATCGTGGAGTCTGGCCTCCAGAACTGTAAGGTACTAAGTCTGCATTGTCTTAAGCAACTAAGTGTGGGGTGATCTGTTACAGCAGCCATGGGAAACTCACACAGGGCCCATCTATAGGTGATGAATAAAGGAACCCGCATGAGTCAGTTTGTCAGTTGAGGCCTTCAGACGAACGTCTGCTCTCCTGGAACCCACAGTCTTATCCGGGAGCGTGGGCAGCCCCTGACCATGCATCTCCACCACGTTGTATAACCTGGGAGTCATCAGACAGCCTCCAGGTACAGCTGTTGGAGTGAGCGTCAGTCTTGGTTTAAGAAGTCACGTTGATTTCGTGCTCGTTGTTGTTTTGGATGGAGGGTGATTTCCCTTCATCTTTATAGGCATTTTAGAGGGGAATTGGACACACGTGTCAGAAACGGTAAGAAGGCTTTCCTCTCAGTGAGGAAGAGGTGAGAGGTAGGCACACTTCCAACCCAGAGGGATGATAAGTACCTGTATCTTGATGGTTAGAGGTCTTCTCTGGGGCTGCTCTGCCCTCTGGGTGTGTGCTGTCCACGCGGTCACTGGTTACAGCTGAAAGAGGGCACAGATGCAGGTTTTCTCCTCAGTTTTATAGGGTCAGCACATCTGCAGAGCCATGTGCTGTCGCCTCAAGGCTTTTTGTGAAGCAACGACCAACAAGGCAACGTGCAGCTTTGCATTTCCTGGGTGCCCTTCTTCCCAGGCCTTGTGTGCTTCTTGCTGACCACCACCCCTAGGGTTTTTGCCCCTAAAATGCGTCAGCACTTCGATCCGTGTCTTGGGCTCTTCTTGCTTGAAATATTGAACTAAAACAAGGATGAGGCACCTGCAATAAACGCTGTACTTTCTTTCGCCACTTCCCGGGGTCAGTAGATTGGCTTTACTGCACCTCTGGACCCGAGTGGACCCAAGTATGGTTCGGTAACACTGGCACCTCAATGTTCTTCTATTTAAGATTCAGGGCTGTCGTCTGACGAAATAATCTATGTGTTCAGAATTTAGGAAGTAGTTAAAGTTGTTGTTATGCCCTAATTATTGTACAGCCCTTTGGACCTTGTTTGATCTGTCATGAGTTATTGAAAAACAGAATTATGTCATGGTTTGTCTCTATCCAATGAATACACCAAAAACGAAAAGGCAGACACAGGTAGAATTAGAACATAAGCAGGATAGGAATTTGGTCGTGGATGCCCTAGAATAGTCAGCATTTCCATTAATGCTGGGATATTCTACCTATATAATAGAACGTAAGGGTTTATGTCCATGTATAACTTTACTTGGAAGCGATGATAGCAGTGTACGGTTTTAGGGCCAAAAGGGGATTGTTAGAACACATCCCAACCTCAACAAGAGCCAAGCAAACTAAAGACTGAAGATGTGAACTGCTTGCTTGTGGTCACGGGGGCAGCATGAGATCAAGGGTGAATGTCTCGGGCTCTTTGCTTTTCCTATACTATGCTGTTCCTGTCCTTTACCTACGACGGGATAAACTTCTTAGTGAGCAAATGATGCTGCTTCCCCCAATTTACTCCTTTCTGTTTCTTCTCAGAAACTAGCACTTTTTCCTCCATCCATAAATATGCTTCTCATGCACGGAGACCTGAGTTTTCTCAATTCTAAAATAATAACACCTTCGCCTACAATAGTATACTCTCCTTTTGGTTAATAAAGCATAATAAATCATGCAAGCATATTAAACTGCTGGAGTGAAGTATTACGATTTCCTTTAACTCTAGGAATTGAGTCCATACTGATTGCGTACGTGAGTACAGTTATGACATGTGGACAGATGCAGGACAGCTCTTTTCTGCCGGAATCGTCCCATTCTGCTTATCCTTTAAAACCTAATTTACACAGCTCCCTTAGAGCCTAAATTACTCGGTGGAATATGTTAAATGGCATTAACTATAAATTAGGTAGTCCTCCAGAATTGGGGGACATTAGATGTACACAGTGCAATGCTAAGAAAATGGTATCTTAACCCTTTTCTCTGACTGTCAACTTATACTAAATTTGATATAGCATGTAACCATTATTGGATTAGATGCTATATTTTGAAATTAGTTCTGTTATTGTGGTAAATTGGTATTACCTCTAATTGCAAATGAGTGATTCAAAGTTTCATATTGATTAGACAATTAAAAATAATTAACGATGGATATTTAGAGCATTATAGAGCTTATCTGCATTATGGAAAGCAAATGCTTCTTCTAGGCTAATATTTTCCTTTATCAAACTGTTATTAAATTCGGTACTCATGACCATTTTAATAACGGTTATGGAGTGATGGTAAGAATTTATGAAAGTCGTTAAAATGGGGGGTTTGTATTCCCAAGCAGAACACAAGCAGCTGGACACCTAGTGAGCTGCTTCCATTCATACACCGAAATGCACGCGTTTGTTATCTATATAGCGTGGACCATGATTGTTGGTCATTAACCAATAATCACTGGTTGAATCATTTTTGCATCATTAACCGCTGTTAGGAGATGAAGCACCGTATGTTGTACCCGCCAGGTGCACTAGCAGGATACAAATACACCACCAAAAGGACGTGCTGAGAACAACTTTTTTGTAATTACTTAGAAACAGACAGAAACTACACCTTGAAAGACGACCTGGGTCTTATTCACAACCCTCATGAGACACTTACTGTATATATGTGAGCTTCACATTCTTTATCCGAGAGGATGCAAGCTGGTTTGTGGATTTATAGGTTTCAAATATTTTCACATAGACCATGTCATTTGATTCCCCCACACACACGTGCACACAGTACAGATTACCAATATGACCTATTTAAAAAAAAACACTAACTCATTGAAAATATAAATATGCATACATAACTATTAAATTGAGATAAACTCTCTTTTCACAAGTAATATTTAATTTTCACTTTAGGAAATATAGATATAGATAGATGTAATAGAAGATGTGCATGATTCACCTAAAAGAAAGGTATAGGTATAAAGGTTATACACTTATCTCTCAAGTAAAACTTTTGCTTTTATATATAGAATGCATAAACAAGAGCCTACTGTAGAGCACAGAGAACTATATTCAATACCCTGTGATAAAACATAATGGAAAATAATAGTAAAAAAGAATATGTGTGTGTGTCTACATATGTAAATAAAACTGAGTCACTTTATGTACAGCAGAAATTAACACAACATTGTAAATCAACTCTACTTCAATAAAACAGTCTATGACAAAGTTTTCTCTGCATGAATTAATTTGTGCACAGAGGAAGTTAAGAGGAAAGTCACTATCGAAATCTTGTTGTATATGATAAATTTTCTTTTTACCTTGCCAATTTCTTTATCTTACTTTCAGACTGGAGGTTTCACCTGAATTTTCTCTGCACTGCCTGAGCCAGTTTTTTCTTCATGCCTTTTACTCTACAAAAATTATGTCAGCCTCAGAGGTTTGGTCATTGTTCAAAACTCTGCACCCAGCTTTTAAAATATTCACTTTACTTAAACAGCTGGGCCTAAACCTCGAAAAGAAACCTATGAAGAAATTAAGCTTTGACATAACACCTTTTCTTTATCCATTCACCTTTGGGGTTGCTTCCAGCTCTTGGATATTGTAAATAATGGTGCAATGGACACAGGTGTGCAAATACATCTTCAAGATCTTGCTTGAATTCTTTTGCATATATACCCGTAAGTGGGATTGCTGAGTCATATGATAACACAATTTTTAATTTTTCGAGGAAATTCCATACAGTTTTCCATAGAAACTGCACCATTTTACATTCCCACCAACAGTGCACAAGTATTCCAATTTTGCACCCTTGCCAACATTTGCTATTTTCTGCTTCTTTTGTTTTTGATTATGTTGTGTTTATAGTAGGCATCCTGATCGGTGTCAGGTGATATCTCATTGTGTGATATCTCATTAGAGATGTACATTTCTCTAATCATTAGTAATAGTAAGCATCTTTTCTCATGCTTATTGGTCATTGTCTTTTGGGGTGAAATGTCTATTTAAGCCTTTCTGCACGTTTTTAATCAATTTATTTGTTTT
The DNA here is from genome assembly GCF_005190385.1 of Monodon monoceros. Lineage (NCBI taxonomy): Eukaryota > Metazoa > Chordata > Mammalia > Artiodactyla > Monodontidae > Monodon > Monodon monoceros. Next base: position 7,655,016 of record NW_021703779.1, on the reverse strand, counting down.
ATTGTTGTTGAGATGTAGAAGTTCCTTATATATTCTTTTTTAAATTTTTTAAAATTTTATTTATTTTTTTTAAATTTTAAAAATATTTTTTAAAAATATATTCTTAATTATCACCCCTTATCAGATATACGATTTGCAATGATTCTCCCATTTCACAGGTGGCCTTTTCATTCTTGATTGTTTCTTGTGATGTGCTAATGTTTTGTTGTAGTCCCACCTGTCTATTTTTCCTTTTGTTGCCTTTGGTTTTGGTGTCCTATCCAAGAAATTATGTGGCCTTAAAAAGGAAGGAAACCCTGTCAGCTGCTAAAACAAGAATGAACTTCGAGGACATCATGCTAAACAAAATAAGCCAGGGACAAAAGGACACACACTGTAGGACTCCACTTGTATGAAGTACCTAAATAGTTAAAATCATAGACACAGAAAGTAGAAAAGTGTACACCAAGGTCTGGGAGGATGGAGCACAGGAAGCTGGTATTGAATGGCTACAGAGGTTCAGTGTTGCAAGATGAGAAAGTCCCAGAGATGTGTTGAACAATATGACTATACTTAACACGATGAACTGTACACTTAAAAATGGCTAGGGTAGTAAATAATAAAAAAATAAATTAAGCTTTAGAAAAAAATTAAAAAGAAAGCACACGAAGAAAACTTTGGAAACAGAGTGTGCTCCCTTTCTGCATTCCTGCTGGACGCAGAGATCTTAAAATCACAGGGGGTTAACCATCACACACATAAAATACAAAGGATACAGATCATCGTAATGGGACCATTTTGAAGGGCATTCCTATGAAATATGATATCGAGGCACTTTTAAGGCAGGTACACTACCCTATTATGGCTTATGAAGATTGCCAAAGCAATAGCTAGAACATCAGAGAACAAAACGTTCAATGAAATCACTTTCTTTATGAATAGCCTAGCTCCGTCTATTAGAGAAAAACGTGAAGAACTGAGTGGCTTATACGGCAGTTACGACAGTCCCATTGTTCTATTAAAGAGCAATCATTTGATATTAAGTTGGCTATTAACAGATATTAATTTGTGCTTTTAGATTACTAGTGACTGAGATAATTCATCATTAAAATAATTCACTCTCACAGAGAGTGTTAATTGATGTACAGATTTCATCGTCCCACTTTTTTAAAAATTGAAGTATAGTTGATTAACAATGTTGTGCTAGTTTCAGGTCTACAGCAAAGTGATTCAGTGATCACATATATATATTGTATATATGCAAATATATAATATATATATATATATTCTTTTTCAGATTCTTTTCCCTTGTAGGTTATTACAAAATATTGAGTAGAGTTCCCTGTGCTATACAGTAGGTCCTTGTTGTTCATCTGTTTTGTATGTAATACTGTATATCTCTTAATCTCAAACTCCTAATCCCTCCCCACCCCCCCGCTTTCCCCTTTGGTAACCGTTAAGTTTGTTTTCTATGTCTGTGGGTCTATTTCTGTTTTGTAAATAAGTTCTTTTGTATCATTTTTTTTTTTAGATTCCATATATAAGCTATATCGTGTTATCTGTCTTTCTCTTTCTGACTTACTTCACTTAGTATAATAATTCTCTAGGTCCAGATATGGGAACACATGTATATGTATAACTGATTCACTTTGTTATAAAGCAGAAACTAACACACCATTGTAAAGCAATTATACTCCAATAAAGATGTAAAAGATATATATAATAATAATCTCTAGGTCCATCCATGTGCTGCAAATGGCATTATTTTATCCTTTTTTATGGCTAATATTCCACTGTATATATGTACCACATCTTCCTCACCCATTCATCTGTCGATGGACATTTAGGTTGCTTCCATGTATTGGCTATTGTAAATAGTGTGGCTATGAACAATAGGGTGCATGGATCTTTTCAAAGTCGAGTTTCCTCTTGATATGTGCCCAGGAGTAGAATATGACGTCCCACTTCTTTTAAAATCTTTTAAATGCCTTCAATCTTAAGGCTACTATTCTATGACAAACTTATTCTGTAATAGAGATAGAAATAGGCAAACATACATACGCACAAATGTGTGTTGGGTGAGTGTGTGCGCTGAAGGCGTGAGTTACACAATTAGACACATTTCCGCAGTTACTTATTGTACTTTATACTTTATACTTTATACTTTATATATAAAGTACTTTATACTTTATACTCTTTAAATAATCACCATGGTGTATGTTATAAGAACATACACATTTACAAAACACAGACATATTTATTGAACCTTCAAACACCTGTGATACATAAACCCACCCTGTGCTCTTTATCAAATGCCAACATTCCACGTCTGAGTAGTGGATACAGAATCAGGAGAAATGAAGTCAGGAAGAACACTGAAAAATAAAATAAAACACATATGTGTTTGCTCTTATTTCGTGCTAGGTTAAGACATATCTTTGAAGATTATAGGAGGTGGTGACCCCAAAATTAACGGTAGGTACATGAAGAGGCATCTCAGTATTGACTAAATTTCATAATTGTAGGCAATCATTTGATGTGATGCCAATCTCTCACATTTTTAAAGTACAGATATTTGTGCAGTTCCTAAAACTAAGGTGATGTTTGAGATTTCTTTATCCACTTTAAAATTTTAAAGCACAATTCTGCGGTTGGTTATATCCATTTAACCAAGAGGGAGTTTGATCCAGATGAATTAATTGACTTGGTTTATGAAAATCACTGAGTGATATAGCCAGAATTTCAGCCATGCCATTTTTGCTAAATGCTATCCAAACTCCAGAAGTCAAGTAAGTTAGTTATAGCTCATAAAGTGTCCTTGATGGTTGAAGACAATCCCCCAGAACTGCCCTCTCTAAGGAAAGAATGAAATGACTCAAGGTGGTAGAGTGTTGAACAACTCAATTTTTACACATGGAAAAGAAACATAACAGAAATTGAGGCATTCTTGAATAGTCTAGACTCTTCAAAAAACAATGGAATAGATTAGCAATGAATTTAATGAACCAAATCCTGTTTGTTCTTTCTTTTCTTTAATATACTACTTGCTATGAATGGGATCCATCGACAGACCTTGAAATGTCAATGTAAAAATCACGGGTGGAAAAGAGGACTTAACAGTTTTCTTTAACACCTTTGAATTTTTGATGAATGATAAATTTTAAGGCTGCCTGAAAACATCTGTAAGTTCACATTTGTAATGCCTATAGAAGACATGGCTAACTAGGGTTTCAGAAGATGATCTCTAAAAAGTGTCCCCAGTAAATGTCTGAGGTTCCAGCCACCAGGAGCATTCTGAAAGTCTAAGATGGTCTTCAGTCAAGGATAAGGGCTGTGGGTTGGCAACAGCGCCAGATTGGATATTTCCCCTTTTTCAGAACACACAGGTTCACTCTATTATTAATTCCATAGAGACATCCAGTAAAATGAGAACCATATGAAGGATTACGGACATATACCTTTATTACTCAAATTCTCTGCAACTTCCCCCTGGGATATAAAGTAATTCTGATATTCAAGTTAATTCATAACATTGCTGAATATGAAAACTGAATGTCGACATTCCACTTGGAATCTCCCTTTATTAAATTCATATTGTATGTCAGGCTCTCGATTGAATACTTCTACACAACTGGTCTAAATTGATTTCCACAGCCATTTTTGGAGCAAGTGCTATGATGTCTGATAGGCTGACAGGAAGACTAAAAGACCAAAAGATCCCAGAACTTATCCCATTATACACACCTAGAAGGTTTTAAGGCTGGTTGTCAATACAGGTTCAAAGAATTCCATGGTAGAGTGTTCTCTTTCGATGACGCCGTATTCAAACCAAGTTTTAGCCGTAACGTTCTGAACAGCCTAAGTTCCTTAATCATTTCCAAATTCCCACCTACTCTTGTCGTGTTCGTTCTTGCTTCTGCTGCTGTTGGTCTGCTGCATTTGGACTCCTCTCTTCGGATAAAAACCCTACCAGGAGCCATGATGCATCCCCGTTTCAGACTTTGTCAATATTAACTGTCATCTTTACGGTCACACTGAAGATTGTACGGTGTTCTTCCCAGCAGTTGCCAAAGAAGGCATTCTTTCATATCCTGTAAATGGTCTCCGAGGTTGTTTCCCCAACAGAAATAGAGAATTTTCTCGTTTTCCATCAAAGACACTGAAGAGAGCGTTAAAAATATTCACATATTTTGCAAAAATTCAGGCTGGAAGATTTGAATATTATGACGGTCTTGGAAATAATCAAATTTTCAAAGGCACTGGCACATTGAATGTTGCAAGGTGATTTGGCCCTCTTTGATAAAAACAACAACAACAAAAACCCATAAAAACTTTTTATCAGTCAACCCTCTCAGAGGAAGACGTCTCTATGTAGAGTCATGAGGAAAGCAAAGCACTTGAAGTATTTCTGTCCACTGTCTGGTCTGATTCCTTATGCTGGAACTATGCATTATTTCTTTGATCTGTAGATAAATACCAGCAGCCTCTGTACTGTTGAAAGTAATTCTTTTTTAGCTTTATTCATTTATTTCTCAAGCAGTGATTATGTAGAATCCCTGGCATATTCACCGTCAGCTATAAATCTGGTATTCTGAGTTTGGTGGATTCAAGGCATTCTTTGGTATTTCACACACAACGGGAACCCTTTTTAGTGCATCTTGAAAACACCACAACGGTAGTCTTCGGTCAGAAATTGCAGTCTTTCAATACAAATAACAATCACCAAAAAACCTGTGGATTCCACCTACTAAAAATGTAATCTGAATGTGGATTAATATCTCTGCTGAGAAGTGACGGTTTTCCTATTAGCTCTATGGATAGTGACATAATCGATTAGAATAAATTTGGTTTCTTTCCAGATTGATTTAGGAGAAGACTATGCTCGTTTTCTACTTTGCATGTTTCAAGATATAATTATAAAGTTCTCGGTATGATTTTAGGAAGGAAAATTACAAACCTCAAATATTTCATTCTATCTTTAAGAACATCAATCTGTGAGCCTTTGAATTTATGTTCAACTGCTTCCCCAAGGGATATGTGAGTTACACTGAAACTCAGTGTTCAGCATGTTTCCTGCACAGTTTATTCACAGCCTAACCAACGAATGATCAATGTTGAATGAATTTTACATAAGAAATATGCATTTGCAGAAAATAAAGATATAACCAAAACCCGTGTCTTTCTCCTAATTCGCTCCCGAGGCTGCGCATGGATTCTAAGGCAAGATCTACAGAGCCACAAAGAAACCAAGAATGTGAACAAAGGATGTACCGAATCGAGTCTGCACCCCATGGCTTAATGAAGCAAAGGAAGATGAAGCTGTGTCCCAGAAAGTTCTGGTTGGAAGAAGAGACCAACTGCTTTCCACTGAGGTAGAGTAAAAAGAACACACAGATTGATGCAGTAAAAAGAACACATAGATTGATCCTTTAAAGACATGATTCAAAATGTGCAGGGGGTTGTGTTTAGTGAATGTTAATTTTCAACACAATACTGTAAATAAAAAGTATCCCTAGAGGTAAGTGAATAGAAAAATGGACGTCATAGCAAACTAAAAAATTCTGGGGGATTGAATGCAATTCAATTATCCTATACCACAAGAAAATATATATATAATTAACAACAACAGCATTTAAGGAGTTTCAGCCCTAAAGTTATTTTCTGAGCCAATTTAAACTACTATAATTAAAAATATTCTGGGCTTCCCTGGTGGCGCAGTGGTTGAGAGTCTGCCTGCCGATGCAGGGGACACGGGTTCCTGCGCCGGTCCGGTAAGATCCCACGTGCCGCAGAGCGGCTGGGCCCATGAGCCATGGCCGCTGAGCCTGCGCGTCCGGAGCCTGTGCTCCGCAACGGGAGAGGCCACAACAGTGAGGGTCCCGCGTACCGCAAAAAAAAAAAAAAAATTCTGATTTTAAACATCACTGAATTAATTGAAAGGAATTCCATTGATGACACCTGATTTATTGGACTGGACCATCAAATATGAACGTATCTCAATAAAGAGAGAATGAAAAAATGGAGAATGATACATCTCACTCAATGGATAAGGCTACAGTCTTTGAATGAGATTTCCAACTGCCAAAAGAGAATTCTTGAAAGAAGAGCTATATACCTCAAGAGAAATTATAATAATGGACAGACTTGAGTGCCCAAAACTGACTCAGTGAACATTTAGGAATTAGCAGGACATTTAGAAAGGAAGTTAATAATTATAAAACTAATTTTATTGATGGAAAAGAGTAGGGGCTGATAATTTTACAGAAATTCCAACTACATGTAATAAATAATTGGATGATTTTTGTAAACAGTATTTGAAAATGTACTTGCAGGGGGGAGCAGTCTTATTATCATGGGATAGAACATAATGGGAGAACTTACACATTGGCAAAGTGGGGGCGGGTATGCAACGAATAGTAACTGAATCAGACCAACAAAATAGAAGAGGAGAATTTCTGATTAAATATGGCAGATTTTTTTCACAACCAAAAGTCCAAAAAAGCTAAAATTACAGTGAAGGAATCAGTAAAGGCATCAAACCACATGGGCAAAGGATACTGTCTATAACATCAGATGAAAATATGACAAAAAATTTCCAAGCATGGTATGACTTAAGAAATCATGCCTTTCCCAGAAATGAAAGACAGTCTGTCCAGAAAAAAAAAAAAGTTTTAAATCCTCAGCATAGTAAATAAACTCATACCAATATATCATGATTCATTTTGAGGACAAAGCAAGATTATTAAAGCTAGCAGGGGGAAAAAATGGTTGACATAAAAGGATTGTACAGCCCAACATCACTGTGCCTAGGACGAACATCACAGAAAGTCAGAAAGAAAAGAGTTCACATTTCTGAGGACTTTCATGCCAAACTCGAAATTTCTACCTGCCTTGAATGATACTAAATACAACAGCTGATCAGGTGTGGTTAATTTAAGAATCTAGTAAATATACCTTCATGTTGAAACAGTAATTATAATATTAGGAATCAATCTAAGATCAATACTCTTTATCGTCTCAAAAGAAAGGATCTTGGCACAAAGATTTTAAAGTTGGTTACATTTCCTGAAAAGGGTTCCCATACTCAACAGAAAAAAAAAAAAAGGCTAAATTTAAAAGTGCATCCAAATAACAGGTTCTCGAGTCATTGGTTCTTTTCTGTGGTCATTTCTTGCAAAACGATTAGCTAAATTACTAATTACCATATCAGTAATTTATTACTAATATATGAAGAAGACATGATTCAAGTGCTTTTTAGATTTGATGCTGTGCGTTTATTACACAGCACATAATATGATTTGAATCAATTTAATTGTGGAAATTGTTTCCATAATATATCTCTAGCACAACAACCTCTAAAGAATGTCTGAGAGAGAAACGACTGGTCGTGGGAACTCATGGTAATAATATTTTTATATGCATGTACAAACAGCTGGAAGAATGAGTTTACGATCCAATTCACAGTAGGGCTCCAGTTTATAAATTCATGTAATATCTATATATTTGTGTTGAACAAAGAAACACGAATCTTCCTGGCACCATCGCGCTCAATTAAATGCAGATTACATCTTGTTTGTGGTCATGAAGAAGTCAAAAATATTTCCTCCAGTAAAATAAATGCGGCAAAAGTCACGTAAAGCAAACTCATCAACGTGCCTCACTTGGAGATTCCTTAAAAAGAACAATTACCATCTCAAAGCTCATTTAGAACACTGGTGTTCTAGGTAACTTATGCAAAGTCTTTTCTATTTTCTTGCCTCCACTGAAGTACAATGCTTTCGCCTTCTCTAAGATATGGTTCTGTTATTACATTATTTTTTCCAATGTGGAATATTAAAATTCTCAAGCACACAGGAAAGCTGGAAGAATTGTACAGTGAAGCACATTTAACATGTGCAGAGATGGACATGTTTCTTTAGTACATTTATGACATTGCTATCGATGAATTCACGCCTCTTTCTGTTCTTATATATATATTTCTAAATATGTATTTAGAAATATACCAATGATTTAAAAAATCAATTATTATATTATATTTGTTTATGGGTACACAATTCTGAGTGTACCTGTCTATGGGTCAGGTACAAAGGTGTACACCTGTATAATTAAACAAAGGTATGATTAAACCTGTATGATTAAACTTCTGTCAAGATGCAGAATTCACCCTCACGCAGTTCCTTCATGGAATTCCCAATCAATTCACATCCCCACCCAGCTGGACAATAGCATTCTGACTTTTTAAACCACAGGATTATTTTGCTTTTTCTCAAAGTTCATATAAATGCTAAAATAGAGTTTGGGTTTTGGTGTCTTGTTTCTTCCTTTCAGTATCTTCTTTTTTTTTTTTTTAATTCATCCATGTGATTTTGTGTATCGGTAGTCCGTATCTTTTTATTACTAAGTAGTAGTCCATCGTATAAATATACCACCTTTTTTTTTTTTTTTCACTCATCTCCCTATCTGTGAACACCTGGAATACTGAGCTATTATGAATAAACCTGCTATGAGCATTCTTGTACAAATATTGGTGGATATATTTTCATCTTTTCTTATGCAAATATTTAGGAGTAGGGCTGATTGGTCTTAGGGTATGTATGTTTATAGAATTATAGGAAACCGCCAATTTCTATCATTAAAATTACTTTGTAATTTAATGTGTTTATGTTACTTTTTTATTGTACATAGGATTCTTTCAAGTTATATGTTGCACAATTTCTTGTTACTTTTTAAACTATTTTTTATTTTTTAATAGAATTTTTATCTTGTTACTTTTTTAATATCCACAATCCTCTTTGTCTTTTACTAGGAAATTCATTGTGACAGCTTGCTGGTTACTTCACAACTTGGATAAATTTTAATTAACGTTTTGTTTACACACTTTCATCCAGTTTTATTTCATGAGACATAATTTTATACACAAGCCAGTTTAATGCTTCATACATCAGGGGACATATCAAGTTCATTTTGTTATTGAAAAAGGATATTAAGCTTTCTAATTTACTACAGACAGCCTCACTTGCATTTTGTTCTGTGATATCCTCTATGGAACTACCTTAGTCTTGACAACGCTTTAATATAACAATATTTGGAAGTATTCATCCTAGAGCTCCTGCATTGATTCTCCCACATTGAAGGTAAAGCTTCTCCAAGACACAATTCTGGAATGTTCTCAGCCTGCAGACCAGGACTTTTATGAAGTGTGTGTGTGTGTGTGTGTGTGTATGTGTGTGTGTGTGTGTGTGTAACACAGAAAGAGCCAGATTCCCAATTGAGGGAGTGGTGATGGCTTTCTGAAGTTGGAAAGTTTCTCTTACACATCCTTATGTTTCCAAGGCTTTGCACACTGCCTGGCTGGTTTGATAATTATCTCTAAAAAACATATGCTGTGTGACATACCTACGCCTTCAAATCAGTGTCTTCTTGAAAGACCAAGTGAAGGTAGCATCACCGTCATTCTTCATCATCGTTCAAGAAGCATGGAGAAGCCTACTCTCCCCCCCTTCGCCCTCCCCTACCTCCTCTGTTCTCTTGTCCTCTTCCGTGTGGAGGACAGTGTTTAACACGTGATTCTGCAGCTTCTCCTGTCACTTCATGGAAGCCTGGAGATCTGACCCTTCGACAACATTCTCTGCATCCTTAAAGACAGGAACTGTTGGGCTTTTATGTAGGATGAATCCAGGATAAATGAGCATCCAGCTGAGGACCATGGAGCAAGGACCTCTTGATGAGATCAAGTCCTGGGTGGCTGTCTGGATGGGCTGACCCTACAACTGCAGGCGATCACTCAACACCCGAGAAGACCCCATGTCCGTGCTGACAGATGACAGGTGGTTGCTTCCCCGAATGGAGGCTGTCTTTCCCTGATCAGCATGGTCCTTTGTGAAGACACGTGTTCCAGATGTGGAATGAGGTGACGCAGGGAGCTGTGCTCCCACGTGGGCTGTGCTGATTCTCTGTGCGGTGTCTGCTGCTTGCCCTTTAACTCACCAGACACTTGGCGTGTCAGTGTTCGGCCGTCATAGGGCCCAAGAAGACTGCTGTTCCACTCAAGTGGGTCTGACACCACAGCAGCAAGTTCTAAAACAATTAATCAATACTACAGATTTTATAATGTGCGGGAGCTATGGATAAGGAAAAAGTACAGAATACATGAAAGGCATTGAAGTCTTATCAGCATGGGTCCCAGGTCATTAAGGCACCAAAAGATTATTTTTTTAAATGGAGGTATAAAATGGTTCATTTTTCCTGTGCTTACTTTTAGGTATGCAGATTTTAAAAAGCAATGATAAATGGCAAAGCCCGCCACCTCCAGAAGGATGTGCAGCTACAGAAACGGTCTACGATTCAATGACCAAGCTGCGGACGTCTGCCCTCTGTGGCCCTCTGGTTCTGAGGCTGGCAGAGCCGCTGAATATCCCGCACATCCCTGGAACCTGGGACCCTTCCCCCAGAAGATGCTCAAATGCACACAGTGTCCACAGAGTTAAGCTGCACGCGGACACCCGTCTCTCCTGCTCTCAGCCCTCCAAGACTCAGAACTTTTCGGCTTCCTTACAGCAGAGCCAGATACAAGACACTTTGGCAAAAAAGGAAACGCTGAAAATTTCGTGGGGCGATGGAATTGAGACTGCAGATCGCACTTCCCCATGCGATTCTTTCTAAAGCATGCCTGATGTCCTCGTTTATTTCCAAAGGAACTTTCTGTTTCCATATTTCTTCCTCTTTCTCCTCAACACTACCCTGCTCAGCCCCCCTTACTGACTCAGTGTTTCTGCTAAAGCAGTCAGCTCCCACCTGTGCTGTAAGCAAGTTATAAAGTATCTGTTGAAATCAGTATAGATGTCTTTTTTGCTGGATATTTTATTGCACATACTCAAAGTATCACCTACAAATACATCGCCTGTACATTTTGGGTTTTACAGATCTGAAAGGAACTGCTGGACCAGCTACTTAGGAACCTGTGGGAAATTTTATGATATCAACTCTGGTTAAATGACTAAAGATGCAGTGATGCTGCTTCTATGCCATCTCATGCTGAGGTGTGCAAACAGCAGACGCACGCACTCCCTCGAATTTCACCAAGAGTTTGGAGACTTCCCCATGTTTGCTTCTATATTCCAGGGCAAGAGAAAATTTGAATAAAAATACTTAATGGTGAGGACCAAAGGGTCCATGCGATGTCTTTTATTCTCTCAAGTTTTCAAGTTAAAGATGAGAGTGATGGAGAATTTTAGAAACAGCATAGTTTCAGGAGGCCATGAGGTATGTAGTCAGAATCCACACCATCGGCTTTTCTGTAGCAACTAAATAAACAAAGAGTACGTGCATGTTTATCAATATGGTAAATAGTATTAATAGATGTATTCCTTACTTCTCATTGTATTTCATGGAAAATGATGTTAAATATCACGTGATACTGAGTTTAATTTTTCCATTGTGATATTTAAAGGAACAAAAATATTTTTCCTCCGAGGTCTCCCTTTATAACCCATTACTTAGAACTAGAAGGTACTTCCCACCCCTTACCCCTCCCCCGCCAAAAAAGTTCCCATCTCTACGATCTGGCTTGATCTTGCTGAACTTGAGTTATACTTGGAAATCGAAATACTGCCAAGTGTTTTCTCTTTAATAACATAGTTTTCAAGGGGTTTGTTGTAGAATTGAAGGTAAAACAGAAATTCTGGAAAGATATATGAGTCTAACCCATGCTACCTTTATGAAACCGTTTGACACTCAGCAATTGAAGTTCAGAACTGGGGCTCCCGGAGGATAATCGGAGAGGACTGAAAGGCTGGAGGATGGATTGGGCTTTTTTTTTTTTTTTTTGCGGGCCTCTCACTGCTGCGGCCTCTCCCGTTGCGGAGCACAGGCTCCGGACGCGCAGGCTCAGCGGCCATGGCTCACGGGCCCAGCCGCTCCGCGGCATGTGGGATCCTCCCGGACCGGGGCACGAACCCGAGTCCCCTGCATCGGCAGGCAGACTCCCAACCACTGCGCCACCAGGGAAGCCCTGGATTGGGCTTTTTATACTTGTTAGGAAGGTTTATGTTCAAATTCTGTTCTTTAGACAATACACACTGAAAATGGGTATGATGTGCGGGAAAATGTGGAAACACATGAGATGGAGGAGGAATTATTGCCAAAATTATAAAAATCAACAAAGACGGCTGTTAAACTGTATTTAGTGATTAAAATGGAGAACATCATGAGAACACAATGCAGAGCTTACATTTCAGCCAGTGGCGTATCTACTGCAAATGGTTCGACAGGAATGTCCACCTTGTTTCAACTGGTCTGCATTAGATCACCTCCACCTACACAAACCAGGGACTGGGCTTGAACTATATCCCCCCAAAAGTCACGCATTTAAGCCCTACGCCCCAAGACGTCAAATGTGGCTGGATTTGGACTTGGGGTCTTTAAAGAGGGGATGAAGGTAAAATGAGGTCATTAGGGTGGGTCCTGATCCCATAGGACGGGTGGGTGTCCTTGTAAGAAGACGAGGTAAGGACACAGACACACACAGAGAGACGACCCTGGGAGGACACAGGGAGAAGACGGCCACCTACACACCCAGGAGAGAGCCCTCAGGAAGAACCAGCCCTGCCCACACCTGGATCTTAGATTCCAGCCTCCGGGACTGGGGGAGACAAATGTTTGTTGTTTAAGTGCCCCCCAGTCTGGGGCACTTTGTTACGGCATCTGGGCAAACTCATGCAGCAGGTTTCTAACTTCCATTATTACTTTATTACCAAGCTTTGACAGACATTGGTCTACCGTTGACGGCTGCCTATGAAATCAGTTTAGTGAAATGTACTGAAGGAAAACGCACAAAGACAACAGAGCCACGTCCACAAAAACTCTGAGGAACACACATCGCCCACCCTCCCGTGTCTGCTTAGCTCTGTGGATTTATTTCAAGCATTCAGGTGACCCACACTTTCTTTCTTTGCATTTAATTAACTTAGCACAGCAATGATCAACAGATAAACCATGAGACGGTAGCTCAGGGACGGGTGTGTGTTTCTGTTATGTGTGCTAAAGTCACATGGACAATTTTTACTTCTTCAGGGCACACCAAGGAGATTTCCGTGGCTATACACCAGTTTTCTTCCTACAGTCAAACCACACAGAACGTGTGAACCTGGCCAAATGCTGAGTCAGAGAGACGAGGCCATTGTTGTTTATTGGGTTGGCCAAGATGTTTGTTCGGGTTTTTCCATAACATCTTATGCCACAGTAATATCTAGGGATAAAATTTTCAGTATGGAATGCATGACCCAGCTCTCTCCCTGTCGAACATTTTGGCCAACCCAAATTTAACACTCACAACTCAGATTATAAGAACGTTAAATTCTTTTCCATGATTTAAATCCTGAAACTCCAGATTTCAAAAACTGTTTCTATTCTTAGTGGAGAAAAGTTAATATTAATAAAAGATTATCAGAAACTCTAGGTTATAAAACACAGCCTTTGAACCCTTCCAAATGGGTGAAAAACCGATTTTTTTTTTTAATGTCACGCTCCACATCTAAATACATGCCATGTCACAATTCTTAGCTTCAGGAAAAGGTTGAGAAAATGATTTTTCATAAAGAATGTCTAAGGATACGCAGATTGACTTCCTTTGCCCTATAGCATCACCACTGCAGTAGCAAACTCATAAGCTTCCCACCTTGTTGTTTCTTTAGTGATAACCGGAAAGTTGTACTGAAAAAGGATGTGATGGAATACAGACATATTGTATTTTTTTGTCCTATTTACTCATTTAGTCTTTTTTTTTCTTTTCTCTCTTCATCTTCCCAAATTTACTGTAAATGCTTCCCTTCTATCATGAGCGAAACGTGGGAATAACGGTGTGAGTGGAAGAAACCAATTGGCCGACTAAGAGAACGTTTCTTCTGTGTCCATATACTGAACTAGTTGATGGATTCACGTAGCTGAATAAGTTAATATGTGTTGCCTTTGCCACAGTATCTAGGGATAACATTTTCAGTAGGGAATGCATGACCCAGCCCTCTCCCTGTAGCAGCTCTGTGTTAATCCAAGCGTGGTCTGCAGTTCAGCAGATGAACCTGGGGAAGTTTAGAAGTTAAACTGTATGGACCCCACCCTGGACCTTTTGAATCAGAAGCTTTTGCAAGAATCTGTGTGTTAACAAGCTTTCCATAGCATTCCTGACAACCACTGTTCTAGTGGGTTATCTACAAAATGAGAGGGTATATACAAAACAAGAATGGCCATCATCAAAAAGTCTACGAACAATAAATGCTGGAGAGGGTGTGGAGAAAAGGGAGCCCTCCTACACTGTTGGTGGGAATGTAAGTTGGTGCAGCCATTATGGAGAACAGGATGGAAGTTCCTCAAAAAACTAAAACTAGGGCTACCATATAATCCAGAAATCCCACTCCTGGGCATATATTGGGTTGGCGAAAAGGCTCATTCGGGTTTTTCCCTAACATCTCATAGAAAAATCCGAATGAACCTTTTGGCCAACCCATTATCTGCAGAAAACCGTAATTCGAAAAGCTACATGCACCCCAAAGTTCATAGCAGCACTGTTTACAACAGCCAAGACATGGAAGCAATCTAAGTGTCCATCGACAGACGAATGGATAAAGAAGATGTGGTACATATATATAATGGAATATTAGCCATAAAAAAGAATGAAATAATGCCATTTGTAGCAACATGGATGGACCTAGAGATTATCATACTAAGTGAAGTAAGTCAGACAGAGAAAGACAGCTACCATATGATGTCATTTATATGTGGAATCTAACAAAAATTAAAGAAATGAACTTATTATAAAACAGAAACAGACTCACAGACATAGAAAACAAACTTATGGTTACCAAAGGGGAAGGGGGCGTGGATAAATTAGGAATTTGGGAGTAACATATACACACTACTATATATAAAACAGGTAACCAACAAGGACCCTGTATAGCACAGGGAATTCTACTCAATATTTTGTAATAACCTGTATGGGGAAATAATATGAAAAAAAATAGATACATATATATGTATAAAGTAGTTACTTTGCTGTATCCGTGAAACTAACACAACATTATAAATCAATGATACTTCAATATTAAAAAAAGTTTTAAAAAACCCCATAATGCCTGGCATGTGGCAGACACACAATAATTATTTTACTAATATCCAAAAAAATATACTGTAGATACGAGAAGGAAAATCTTAAACAGACGTGGCAAGGCTCTCCCCAGAAAGGTCCATCAAATTTGAGACCAAACTCATTGGTTAGATATTAACCAGGTGAGGGAGGGAAAGTATCTTAAGAAGGCTGACAATTTGGAGTTAAAGTCTGCTGGTTTAGCGGCACCATCCTACAAACACTACACATTTTCACTTAAGCTGTATTTGATAAGTGAGTTCAAATTGCTCACCCTCTACTTTCATAAAATATAGACACTGCATATAGCATAGGATGTCACTATGGAGACGGTACGAAAGTGCTCACGTGCGTACTCTTCCTAGTGAAAGTTGAAAGCTAGGAGAGAGGAAGTTGCAGGGATATCGCCTGGCTTCTTGCCTCACTGTAGGTATAAACGTAACTAAACAGCTTCCACTGTTTGATAAAAATCATACAATGGAAACAGCAGGAGATGAAACAGAACCGCTTACACATTCAGAAAGAACACTCAAGGTTAAAACCCGTGAACACCAGGCGTACTCATAAGTCCCCGTGCACCCATGGAGCATTAATTTGTGCAGGAAGATGGCAGGACATCTTTGAATTTACTCACTAGTGTGTCTGAAAGGGTAGCAAGCTTGGAAAATAGAGGAAGAAGCACTATCTGGAAAAATTCAATACAGGAACTGCAACATTTGGATGTAGAAAGGATAGCTGAATTCAAATATTAAAACAGTTGTAACCAGGAGACCTTTACTGAAAATTTCTCATGTAGAAAACATGACTCCAAGCTTACCATAAATATCTGGAGGGATAATCTAGCTAAATGTATTTATCGGTGTGCATATTTAATTCTTTGTCAATAAACTGTAACGTTTTAAGGACTGTGGCATGTCCTTGGAGTAATGCCATGCATTTTCTTTTCATGTACTTTAGTATACGAATGGGTGGCTATACGGATGTATCCTTAAAAGCCACGAGGCTGAGCTTCCGCAATGGCTTATGTGATCACCAACAATCATTAGGTAAACATCCACTCACTGGGGAGAACATGACCATCTGACACACAGATAAATTAAGGGATCTTAAGAAATCCATGCGTACGTTCTACATAGAGACTTTCCTATTTGAGATAAGAATTTAAGATTTATTTTTATAAAGATTTTTATTCAAAAGTCCATGGGTGATTTGACCCTTGGCCAAGTTCTGCCAAAAGAGAAGCCTGACGTCTACCTTATGGTAACGTTCCTTATTATTGGCTTGGCCGAAAAGTTCACTCTGGTTTTTCCGTAACATCTTATGGAAAAACCCGAACGAACTTTTCGGCCAACCTGATACCTAGGCATTCAACCAGTGGAGGCTCCTTGCCAATACAAGGACACTCTATCGAGTGAGTTGCTAACAATGAAAACAGAAAATAAAAATAAAATAAAAACCACCACCTGTGTTGAAAGGATGATCTAGTAAACAACGTCCGTCTGGTGAACTATTTCTCACATGAATATGTTAATGTCATAATTAAGCTGAAGGATGCTACCAGCTCTGCACAAGGACTGTTTCATTCACTTGCAGATTTCTGTAACTGACAGGCACCAGAAGCAACCTGGTGTGTGCAGATAATGAAATGTTAAGTCCGGGACATTACTTTCATGCTCAGCTGCTTTTGGTTCCTGAAACAAACACTATCTCATGGGATCCATTAGGTTTATTCCCCTTCTGGATGAAGCGCAGCTGCATTGGACTGAAAGCAGCCATGGAGATCATTTTATTTTCTAGGAAAATGAGGCATTTAAAAGAAAAAGGACTTGCCCAAGGTCATCGAGTTAGCCTCCCCGGAGTGCAAACATTCTGTATGCTACTTTAGACATGAGGCTTGTTTAAATAAAAGACTTTTAAGACGTTTTTCCCCTTTTCGAGCATGATTGTAAAAATCAAGGACAACTTATTTATCATTCTAAGAATTAGTTGGAAAACAATAAAAGATTGTTTACTTTCAAGGTTCCATTCTTGCTGGCCTATTTAGGGGAAGAAAACCTATTTCTTATATTTATGTGCTATAAACATTTTTTTTTAAACGATACATGTGTTGAAAAGAATTGGCAGATGGTTGCGTTTTGTTATGGGACACTGTTAAAATTCATTCAATGAAACGATGATAGGAACCCAATGCATAATAAAGATTATTTAAGTGTATGACTTAAAAAAAAAGAACATTTTTTAAAAAGGAAATCTACAGGGTAGAGTTTATGTTAGGATGAAGTAGCTTAAGCAAGTCCGAGGGAAGGGGGGAGAAGGGAATAATTCCAAGAGAAGGGAATCATTATGTAAAATCCCAAATGATTGAGCATTACAAGAATCAGTCAATCCCTAACAGTGTATTTGCAATGCACTGGATAGTGTAACAGGTGAGGCAAGTGCATGTTTTAACCTTAAAATCCTACAATCTTATTGATTAAAACAAGATTGTGCAGAGGTTGAGAAAACAGAAAAATAAAAATCCCAAGGCATGGGATTTTGAGTTCTTGCAATGACTAAGACGATATTATTGTTGTTAATTATAATTATACTCACAAATATAGTTGGTTCTCAATAAATATTTGCTAAATACCTGAATGGATCAATGAATGAATGAACTGCTGGTGGGTGTGTTCAATTCCCAACTGTGCATCTCAGCCTTCTAAGGAAATCGGGTAAAGGACATTTTTGCCGAGCCACATGTTGAAAACATTGTAAGAATTAAACAACCTGAGAACATCTGTTATCATTAATTACGTGAAGTGCTCATGTCTTTTTCAACACCAGAAACTAGAAAAAAGTATTACAGGAAAATGTATAATTCCAAGCAAGGCAGAGTAAGAACACAGTAAGTATAAAAGTAACCCAGTGGCTAAAGAAGTGGCAATTCAATTCCAATTTTGGCTGACATTTGTAATTGCTTTATAACTGTCTTAAATTTGAATTTTATTATTTTCATATATATCTCTAGAGATTTATATAATAAAATAAAAAAATAATACTAACATGTAAATACATAACATAAATAAAAATATTATATGTATGTGTGGATAATATATATATATATATTCCTCTCTCCTCCCTTAGGAAATAGTTGCAGGTTTGGGTTTGTTGTTGTTTTTTTTTGAGATATACCTGACATACAAATATACATACAAATGAGATAAATTTGACGTACGCTGTGTAAGTCGAAGCTGTGTAACATATTGATCTGATACACTTATATTGCAAGATGATCGCCATTGTAGTGATAGCTAATACCTCTATCATGTTACATAATTACCATTTCTTCCAGTGTTGGGAACAATTATATTCTTTTGGCTTTTAATGCAGTTCACCTTGGTTAGGAATGAAACATGGACCGAAGTCCTATTTCTGAGAATAACTGATGTCCAATCGTGTGATCCCTGAATAGCAGGTAATGCAACAAAGTTGAACTCTGAGCATCTCGATCCATTATGAAATTATATCTAATTCGCTACTGCACACTAAACTTTATATGTGATCTCATCAACTGAAAACTGAAGATCATCAACTGAAAATCTCATCAACTGGAAAGCAGAAGTCTTGATTCTTTTCCTCACCTTTCCACAAAGTGTCCTTTTCGCTAGGTTTTCCTGCTTTAGTGAAAACTGTAGCATCCGGTTGATTGATAACAAGTAACTGAATCTGTCCTACATTACTCATGTATCACCACATCCGGGATGTGCCAATCATCCTAATTCCCATAGAGCTGCCAGAAAGCACGTTTTAAAATATAAATCTTAGCAGATACCCCCCTATTTCAAACGCAGACTGTCTTCTCATCACACTTGAGAACTCCAACCCCTTATCTGGCCTTACTCACCCTGAAATGGGGGTGTACTTCTCATATCCTCTTCCTTACCACACGTGGTCTGCTCTCCTGGATTTTCACTCCTTGAAGTTACCACGGACCCTACCTCAAAGCCCCCCCAACCCCATTTTTCAAATCTGTTTTCTTCGTCTGTTAGACTCCTTACTAGGACTTTGCATGGCTGGCCCCAACTCCTCCTCTGGGCTCAGCTCAGATGTCTCATTCTCAGACCTTGGAACCTCGCTGACCATCTTGTGCATTCTGTGAGCCGTCTCCTCAATTACACTCAACAGACATGCCTGCTTTATTTCTTCGCAGCACTGTCTGCAGCTTCTCTGGTCTGCTCATGGTGTGTTAGCTTTCCATCCCCCGCACAGGAATGTAACATTCATAAGGTGGTGTCTAGTCTTGGATTTCCCTTCCCTTCCATGTCGCTAGCCTTAGCACACACCAACCACTATAGGTAGGTGCTTGTTTGGGGCTGAATGGTATCTGCCCCCAAATTCGTATGTTGAAATCTTAACCTCCAGGACCTCAGAATGTGTCTGTACTTGCAGATGGGGTCTTTAAAGAGGGAATGAAGGCAAGATGAGGTCATTAGGGTAGGTCCCAATCCCATAGGACTGGTGTCCTTATAAGAAGAGGAGATCAGGACACAGACACACAGAGACGGACGACCCTGGGGGGACACAGGGAGGACACAGCTGTCTACAGGCCCAGGAGAGAGGTCTCAGGAAGAACCAGCCCTGCCCACACTTGATCTCAGACTTCCAGCCTCCAGGACTGGGAGAAATAAATTTGGTTTTTTAGGCGCCCAGTCTGCGGTATTTTGTTATGATGGCCAGAGCAAACTCATCCAGTACGCCCCAAATATTGAACCATGTTCATCAAATATTCTTTCTATGTAAAGAAAACAGAACTTTATTTCCAGGAATGATGACACTGTTTTAAAAGCTGGCCCCTTGTTTTGTTTAATTTTGCCATACTATCATCCCATATGACATCATTTTAATCTGGAAATAATTTAAATGAACATTCCCAAGAAAATAGCTCTTGGGAAATTGTCTGTGACCCCAGAATGTCACAGCCCAGAATGCTGACTCAGTGTATGACAGGGCCACCTGCGCAGAAGAACCAGTTGCATTAATAAAAGCATGTACCATCTGACTTGGAGAAGAGGTCTACTTTGCTGATTTTAATAGATTCTAACATCAAAAAGCACTTTTGTGTTAAGCTCTAATAAGATGGAAGCTTGCACATAGAAAACTGTGTCTGTGAGTCACACCAACTCCTAGCGTTTGATCACTGCTGATGGAACATTCGACCGTTCTGAGAGAGAAGTCGGTGACAAAAGAGCTCATTTTTTAATCGGCTTGTACTGCACACAGGAGTGATCCCTAACGTCGGGACCGGGAGCTCAGAAGCAGCTCCGTGTGAAGTGAGGCAGGTCAGCGAGGTTTCCCAAGCTGACGAACTCAACCTCCAGGAGAATTCTCCGAGTGGTGTATTTGCAAGATAAGTTTTTATACAATCCACATGTGATGATTAGTCTATGGTATGTGACTGTAATTTAAATGTAACTCACTGACTACGATTTGGTAGGCAAAGCAATGGAAATGCATCCAAAGACATGGAATTAAGCACTACATTCTCCCCTTTATACCTGGATGATAGAGGGTGAATCATTTCACTTCCCTAGTAATTTAGTTTTCCATAAGTGTTGAATGGGACAAAATTGGACTAATTTTAAGGTTGCTTACTGTTCTGCAGTTTTATGACTTTAAGTTCCCTACTGGCCCATCTCAATAGACAGAGGTACCTGTCTCACAGGTGAAAAAACTAGAACTGAAGGGACATTTCAAAATGCCATGCCAATGGAAACGAATTCAATGTCCATTGACAGATGAATGGATAAAGATGTGGTACATATATGCAATGGAATATTACTCAGCCATGAAAAAGAATGAAATAATGTCATTTGCAGCACCATGCGTGCAACTAGAGATTATCATACTAAGGAAAATAAGTCAAACAAATAACATATGATATCACTCATAAGCAAAATACATCAGAAATGAACGTATCTATGAAACAGAAACAGCCTCACAGACACGGAGAACAGACCTGTGGCTGTGCAAGGGGAAAGGGTTTGGGGAGGGGTATATTGGGAGTTTGGGATTAGCACATGCAAACTGTTATATAGAGAATGGATAAACAACAAGGTCCTACTATATAGCACAGGGAACTATATTCAATATCCTGTGATAAACCATAATGGAAAAGAATATGAAAAAGAATGTGTGTGTGTGTGTATCTGAATCACTTTGCTTGACAGCAGAAATCAACACCACACTGTAAATCAACTACACTTCAATAAAATAAATAAATAAAAAATCACGTCAGGGTTT
The DNA here is from genome assembly GCF_005190385.1 of Monodon monoceros. Classification (NCBI taxonomy): domain Eukaryota; kingdom Metazoa; phylum Chordata; class Mammalia; order Artiodactyla; family Monodontidae; genus Monodon; species Monodon monoceros. Next base: position 7,633,622 of record NW_021703779.1, on the reverse strand, counting down.
CCCTGGTGGCGCAGTGGTTGAGAGTCCGCCTGCCGATGCAGGGGACGCGAGTTCATGCCCCGGTCCGGGAAGATCCCACATGCCGCAGAGTGGCTGGGCCCGTGAGCCATGGCCGCTGAGCCTGCGCGTCCGGAGCCTGTGCTCCGCAACGGGAGAGGCCACAACAGCGAGAGGCCCGCGTACCGCAAAAAAAAAATCATGTCAAGTTGCATAGCAGAACTGTGAAGTTAAGTCAGATTTGCCCTTCTTTTATAAGTGAACTCTTTCATTCAGCTCTCTTGTGGCTGACGATGTGTATGTAGTACATGATGATACGGTGACGACGATGATTATAATGATGATGGTAGTGCTGGTGGTGGTGAGGGTGTTTATGACTATACAGCTGTCAGGTATTTCGTTAGGTCCATAGTTTTACAACTTGAGAACATGCAAGAACTGCCCAAGCATTTTTTGTTTGTTTGTCTGCAGTACGTGGGCCTGTCACTGTTGTGGCCTCTCCCGTTGCGGAGCACAGGCTCCAGACGCACAGGCTCAGCAGCCATGGCTCACGGGCCCAGCCGCTCTGCGGCATGTGGGATCTTCCCGGACCGGGGCACAAACCTGTGTCCCCTGCATCGGCAGGCGGACTCTCAACCACTGCACCACCAGTGAAGCCCCTGCCCAAGCTTTTAAAGAAGCAAATCATGGGCTTTCCTTCTACAGATTATGAATCTGCAGATCTGTGACGCCCAGAAATCTCTCAGTCATTATGGTGGATACAGTACACAGCACTTACATAAACATTCCAGAGAATGTACCCTAATATCTCTTAACGATTGATATTTAATGGAAAACACCAACTATAGCATCTCCAGGGATGTCCATAGACTTTTACACTGACTACTTTTTATCTGAAGGGATGCACTGGTTTTCGATTGAACTGAACGTAATTCACATCTACTGTTTCTCCTATAGAAGACATCCTTCCTCACTGCTAGCTAAGTACCAAATCTCAGTACTTAGGAGTCTGTTCTCTCTAAATGTCGTCTCTTCATCCTGTCCACAATGAGCTCAGAGGGATACTTTTGAATTATGATGGTTTCACTGACTAGCAGATAAAACCCATCAGAATTACTGGACCTAGAACACAGTACGGAGGATGGACCTTTGGGAAATCCAGTCTCAAACATAAAGCATGTTTTTTTCCGATGCCTATGATCCAGCATCCAGAATCCAGCACTTAATGATCATGGTTTCAACTCACAGGTCAGGAAAGAGAAAGACAGTGTAGCATGACGTCAGAGGTACTTATTGGTTAGTTCTGTGAGCAGCATCCATCCACGGGTCACTGGAAACTCACAGGTCAGGAAAGAGAAAGCGTAGCATGACGTCAGAGGTACTTATTGGTTAGTTCTGGGAGCAGCGTCCATCCACGGGTCACTGGATAGAACCCAATCACGTGCCATCCCGAACTGTAAGACAGGATGACAGACGTGATTTCTCCGTGTGACTAGAAGGTAGAAGGAATGGGTGTGGAGGGATGCTGGAGGGAGACTGATGTGAAATGTGCATTACAAGCTTTCTAAGTAGCCCAACATGACTGGAGCCTAATACACGTGTAGACACAGAGGATGACGAGACGATGAAATACGTGAAAGGGAAAAATCACAGAGCCCCTTGTATGTAACGGCAAGGAGTCTGACTCGTATTCTATAAGCACAGTAGAATCCGGGAATAATACGAGTCTTAAGATTAAGGTCTGTTTTTCCTGAGATGGTCCTCAAAACCTTTTCACTAAGGTGCTGGGAAACTCTGAAGTGTGCAGCAGTGGATTTCCTGAAGAGACTTGTAATATGGTACAGCCTGGACCCTGCATACATTTCTATAAGCCTTTTAAGAATTGGTAGATTTCCTAACAAGTGAAAGAAAATCCCCAGGTATAACCTTGGATAACCAAAGCAATTGGATAACCATGTTCGATGCAGCCTTATTCACAATAGCCAAGACGTGGAAACCACCTAAGTGTCCACCAAGAGATGAAGAAAAGGAAAATTTGCTAGATCCATACAATGGAGTACCATTCGGCCTTTAAAAGCAAGGCAATTCTGCAATATGGGACATGCAGGAACCTCGAGGACACCGTGCCAAGAGAAGTAAAACGAGTCACAGAAACACGAACACTGCATGATCCCACTTACATGTGGAATCTAAGACAGTCAAATCCATGGACTCAGACTGTTCTGAGGTGCCTGGGGCTGGGAGGAGGTGGAAATGGGGAGTTTGGAATCAAACGGGACAGAGTTTCAGGTAAGCAAGGTGAGTTCTAGCTCTGCTGTCCAACAGCGTACCTTGAGTCAACAGTACTGTCCACTTAAATTTTTGTTAAGAGGACAGAGCTCATGTGAAGTGTTCTTACCCCAATAGAATAAGAGTTTTTAAAAAAGAAAGAAAATCCCAAGAACCCCAAACAATGTGAAACCGAAACAACCAATGAAAAGCAAATCCTATGAGTTGAAACCGAAACGTAGGCTGTGGGCAAGGTCAGATTTTTTTGTTTGTTTGTTTGGGGTGTGTGTGTGTGTACAATTAAATACAAACACTGTGGAAGGAACCTGGAGATTCAGGCCGGGCCCCATCGAACAAGAGCAGGACCCGGGAGCCCTCTAGCAGGCAGCATTCTTGGCAGGAGCTAAACTGGTCTTAGGTCAATATTTATCTTGGCTTCCAGGAGAAGCCAAAGCAAATATCTCTGGAAGAAAGCAATTCCCACTGAGGGCACAGATGCTGCAATTATGTTGAATCAAAGATGAGATCATAAAATAAATAACCAAAATACAAGAGGAGAAGCCTCTCTGAGTGACAAAAAGAGAGGATTTGGGAACGCAAAGCCATACTATAATTGGGATTATCATACAAAGAATATAAAAACCAGTTCTGGAATGTTTAAAAGCATTCTGAGGATAAGGAAAAATCTGAGGGTGTGAGCATCACTTCTGAAAGCAATCGGTGTGTCACGTCAAAAAGAACAATACTGACATTTTAGAAAATCTTTGAATTTAAAAATCCAAAAGATGCATAACAATCAATTTATCTATAGCTTAAGGGAACGAATATGAAAATAGAAAAGACTGAAAAACGCAGTTCGGGGATATAATTATGAGAAAAATACATAGGAAGCAGAAAATGTCAAGATCTGACACACATCTAATCAGTCACAACAGAAGAGAATACGCAAATCAGGAAATGGGCAGTACTCAAAGATTTAATGGCTAAGGATTTTCCAGACCTGGAGAAAAACATGGACCCACAAAAATGGAAAGGAAACCAAAAAAAAGGCAGTAGATAGACTCATCAAACTGAGATAAAACAGCAAAAGGGAAGATCTAAAAAGACCAAGAACAAAGGCATACTTAAGTTAGACTCACAGCAACTTACAAAAGCAACAACTCGACCGGATTCTACCTTTGCCTTTGGGCCATTTAGAGCCATTGCCCTGCGTCGCACAGAGGTTTCAGAGGATCCATAATCATGAATCCTAAAAGAATAACTTGTATGGATTTTGTTCGGTTTTTGCTTGTTTTGTTTTACAGGGAGAGCGCCACTTGTGACACAGTCTTGATTTTGCAGGACTGATGATTTTCACTACTTGCTTTTTTCTTTGTTTTTGTTTCCTTTCTCTCAGCAACGAATCTCCAAGGTGTATCTCTCTCTCTCTCCCCTAATTCCTTCCCCCAAGGACCCCCGCCTACTAAATCAAAGTCAATATCTATAATTACTTGCGTTTTACTGTAAACATGCAATTGAACAAAAAATAGATAACTTTGGCATCAGAGAACAATAACAAAAGAAGTATAAAGCACCTTGACTATTTCTATGAGTACTGATACACTTTTTTTTTTTTTTTGCGGTACGCGGGCCTCTCACTGTTGCGGCCTCTCCCGTCGCGGAGCACAGGCTCCAGACGCGCAGACTCAGCGGCCATGGCTCACGGGCCCAGCCGCTCCGCGGCATGTGGGATCTTCCCGGACCGGGGCACGAACCCGTGTCCCCTGCATCGGCAGGCGGACTCTCAACCACTGCGCCACCAGGGAAGCCCTGATACACATTTTTTTAATGGAGAAAATTCTCACATGTAAAGTAGGACATTCATTTAATTGGTTAATGAAATGATTCGGGATGAGAGATAATTCTCTGGGTCTGCGATGTTTCATGCTATTTGGAGGGATTTTTATCTTATGATTTTTTTCTGGGGGGTGCCGCTAATTGTCAAGGAGAATTTACTCTTAGGGACCCTGACCACACCTTTGAGAAGAAGGGAATGTATCGGAGTTCCTGACAGCAGCCTCGGTGGAGTCAGAAGACACGATTCCGAGAGGTAGGAGTCCATTCGTGTGCAAGAGGCATAGGTGTTAAATGAGGATACAGCTAATGAGAGACGGGAGGTTACGAAAGAGCAACTAGAAAGTGCAGTCGGCAAGGCTGAGCTGGGTCCCCAGTGTTCCCCCAGGGTCCCCCATCCCAATCCTTTGTTTCTAATTCCCAAGGGATGTCCAGCAACACAGGTGTCATTGACAGTCATCCCCAGGTCCATTTCCAGCCCAGATTTGACAACACTGAGGCTCTGTCCCAGCTGTGCTTTCAGTCTTAGAATTGGGCAGAAAAGTAAAATCTAAACAAATGAACAGTTCTATTCAAAGTATAAACATGTATTAGGAGGTCGGGATTGACACAGACACACTACTATATATAAAATAGACAACTAACAAGGACCTACCATAGTGCACAGGGAACTCTACTCAATATACTGTGATAACCTGTAAGAGAAAAGAATCCACAAAAGTTATATATATACAACTGAATCACTGTGCTGTATACCTGAAATTAACATGACATTGAAAATCAACTGTACTTCAATAAAATATATATTATTTAAATGACACACCACAGTTTTACAATATTTAGTGGTGAAGAATGAAATAAATGATGTTGAGGGAAAAAGAAAAAAAGTCCTTGATACAGAATTAAAGCTATTTGAGATTATGCTTACTTCTATTATTTTGTCTATTACATAATTTCCTGCAGGTAAACAGAAATGATACGTTCCGCCTTGCCTTCTGTTTCTGTGTTTACTTTTCTTAATCACTAGCTTCCGGAAGAGAACACACCATATTTCAAGATATAAAAACAGGTGGAAAATGAGAAATGCAAACTGTCACCCTGACACCAAATATTTTATTGCATTGGCACTTAAAAGAAAAAGCAAACTACAGTGAATTTCCACATTATATATGCTTTAAAGCAAACCAAAACATTTACCTTGGTGCCAGTAATGCTCTGGAACCCAGATCCCAGAGCCACATCTAAACCAGGGTATCTGTGTTTCATGAAAGTTCGTATTATATTCAGTGGTTACATTTCAAATAAGAACAATAATAAGAAAGACATTGTTAAATTGTTTCTGAAGATTTAGGAGAAACATGGAAAGCAGACAGTGCAAATATAATAAAATAATATAATGCCAGGTATACTTTAATTATTTGCTACACAGTCCAAGCTTTCTGTTGGTTTTGCACTAGATGGCAATGCTTTTTCCTTTAGATAAGGTGTGGTGATTCTTTCAAATTAGTAACCTGCCTCTTCTGCTGCTCGGTATTAAAAATAGGTCAGTGATGACCCTCCTTTACAGATAACTCCTTATAACTGAAAATAGAAGCTCTCCTTATTCCAGGCTTTCCATGTTCATCAAATTGTTCAGGTGCTTTAAAAAGTGTCTGTGAAGAGACACTGTTCTACACGCAGCGAGCTAGGCTTCATTAGAATCGCGCACATCACAGAACGCCTGCAGACGCCTTTATTCATCTAATTATAATATTACATGGAAGAAAGGTGTGTGTGTGTGTGTGTGTGTGTGTGTGTGTGTGTGTGTGTGTGTATGTGAGCGCGCGCACGCAAATAGGTAATGATATCCTTTATTTGAAGGATGCTGTTCTTTTTTTTTATTGAAGTATAGTTGATTTACAATGTTAATTTCTGCTCTACAGCAAAGTGATTCAGTTATACACATATATACATTGTTTTTTTGCATTCTTTTCCATATGGTTTATCACAGGATATTGAATATAATTCCTTGTGCTATACAGTAGGTCCTTGTTGATTACCTATTTTACATATATTAGTGTGTATATTTTAATCCCAAACTCCCAGTCCATCCCTCCCCCAGCCCCCTCCCGGATGGCAACCACAAGTCTGTTCTCTATGTCTGTGAGTCTCTTCCTGCTTTGTAGATAAGTTCATTTGTGTCGTATTTTATATTCCACATATAAATGATATCATATGATATTTGTCTTTCTCTGACTTCACTCAGTATGATAACCTCTAGGTCCACCCATGTTTCTGCAAATGGCATTATTTCATTCTTTTTCATGGTTGAGTAGTGAAAAATGCTATTCTTTTTTTTTTTTTTGGTTGCCTTGGCTCTTCGTTGCTGCACGCAGGCTTTCTCTAGTTGTGGTGAGTGGGGGCTACTCTTTGTTGTGATGCGCGGGCTTCTCATTGCGGTGGCTTCTCTTGTTGCAGAGCATGGGCTCTAGGCACATGGGCTTCAGTCGTTGTGGCTCGTGGGTTCTAGAGCGCAGGCTCAGCAGTTGTGGCGCATGGGCTCAGGAGTTGTGGCTCACGGCCTCTAGAGTGCAGGTTCAGGAGTTGTGGCTCGTGGGTTCTACAGCGCAGGCTCAGTAGTTGTGGCGCATGGGCTCAGTAGTTGTGGCTTGCAGGCTCTAGAGCACAGACTCAGTAGTTGTGACACATGGGCTTAGTTGCTCCACGGCTTGTGGGATCTTCCCGGACCAGGGTTTGAACCCATGCCCCCTGCATTGGCAGGTGGATTCTTAACCACTGCGCCACCAGGGAAGCCCAAGAATGCTATTATTATACATGGATTGTACTGTCCTGCAGAGTGACCACAATAGGAATAGATATTGCTGGGGTGCAGGCAGGCCACCCCAAAATGTGCCTCCCTGGCATACTGATTATTTTGAATTAAAGTTACTTAAGAAACAGCCGATGCAGGAGGGACATTCTGACCCTCCTCTCTGTCCCCCTGAAGCAGGAAATAAATCCCCCCTGTGAAAGATTCCCTCCCTGCACCTGGACACAGAAGGACATCCTTACGGCCCAGAGACAGGGAGTTCGGGTTGAGAAGCCTGTTATTTCTTTAACTGACTACCTCAAGCCCGAACTCTGATTAGATTCTTCACTAACTAAACACCGGTGTTCCTTTGTCCAGTTGATTCCTCACAAATGTATTGTTCCTTTGTCTAAAAGATATAAAAGCCGCCTGCTTTGGCCACTTCTTAGGTCCCATTTCTAGGAGACCTCTGTGCACACAAATTAAAATGTGTTTCCTTTTCTCCTGTTCATCTGTCTTGTGTTAATTTTATTAGTCCAGCCACAAGGACTCAAGAGGGGTAGAAGGGGAAATCTCCCCCTCCCCTACAATATTGTAAGAGATTAAAGATAACAGACAACCATTTTTCTCAAGTTGTCTATAAACACGTCTCATCACATGATATTGACAGTCAGAGTCATTTATTCAGCACAACAAATATGTATAAAAGCGCTCTGTTCTGAAACAGCAAATATTTGCCTAAGAGATTCTAATACTTAATGGTCATACACATAAAGTATTTAATTTCATCTGTGCTCCTGACACATGGTTTAGGACCTTATTATACTTAATGGAATGTGGGTTTTTTTCTAACTGAAATTATATTCATAAAAAGAAAATCATTGTTTCATTTCAATTCTATTCTATTTGGCATTACTGTGTTGTAATCAAGTAGAATTTTTGAAAGCGAAAGGATATAAAAATCGTCTTGAGGCAAGAGCAACTGAGAAAAGTAAATAAAAGGTCTTCTCATAGATACTAACAATTTTATCGCGTAAATGCATTAGGTGCTTTGTTTTATTGGTCACAGAAAAGCGAGTGTTCACGCTCTACACACACACACACACACACACACACACACACACAGAGTCACACATGAAGATATCGGTTTCATCGACAAATGTAAACATCTTGTTCCTTCTGTGTCTGAAGGCTCATGTCTCACAATGTAATCCACGCCTCATTCCCCGCTCACGCACCGGGCTGTTACAGACCCGAGGACGGATGCCATGGCAGGTGCCCCGGGTTGTGTCTGTGGCCGGGGGTCTCCCAGACAGCCCTGAAGCCGCTCAGGTTCACCCTCTGGGCTTCAGCTGTGACCACCCCTCTGTCATCACCGACTGTGACAGCTCATAGCTTTGTGATTTGTGACCATTGGGCTGCTGGTCATTTTACCCTAATCAGGAGTTCCCACCTGGGCTGACACAAGCCTCACTTAACTGTGATCATGGATTCTGCTGGGGGAGAAATTGGGAAAAGATGCAGTCAGGTGGCTTGTCTCTGCAATGGTTACATAAACAGGTCAAAGATAGAACAGCAGAGGCTGGAGAGTCTACGTACAAGATGTGAGTCTATGTACTCGGATGCCCAGCACCTGGAGCGGGCTAACTCAACCAGCACTTAGTCAACAGGGTTGACCAGAACACCAAGATGTGCTTTACCATGTACCTCGGGCTTCTCATGGACTGGAGGCTGGCTACCAAAGATGCAGCATCCCATAAATGTGTGGTCCTCACAGCCAGGCGGAAGCTGCAGGGTCTTATATGGCTACACAGCATTACTTCTGCCCTACATGATGGATCCAGGAAGACACAGCTATCCCTGACTCAAGGGGAGGGGACCTGGAATCCTCATATTTGATATGGTGGGTGGCAAAGAATTTGTGGGCACTTTTGAAAGTTGCCACACACAGCTACACCCACTGGATTGCCCCTCCATGGTTTGCTATCACAGTAAATCAAAGTACAGGTCAGCACTGCTGTTAAAAAAAAAGATTTCCAAATTTCACAGCACTTCTCAAGGATCTTAAGGAATTCAAGAAAGAACTGTGAAAATCCATGGGAATTCTGGAGCACAGGTATTATCGATTACTCTAGGATGGCCAACCTCAGGTTTCCTGTTATCCAGTCCCTTGGAATTGTTAAGTGGTTCAGCAATTATACACAAGAAAGCAGATAACAGACCGTGAACTGTGGTAGGTTTTGTCTTTAAGAGGAAGTAAAATGAGAATAACCACTGGCTCATTCAACACAAGTGCTTATTGTTAACCCTGAAGATGCATACTTCTTAAAGGAACATTTAGGGACATCTCTAAAGACGGGACTTTTTGAAATGCCTATATTTCCAAGACTAAACAGTGCTAAATGAGATCCTTAAGATTCTTCACTTTCAGAACACACTACATAGATTGTAGTACCTCTACGTAGGTTCTTTATTTAAAATTTATTTCATTGAAGTATAGCTTATTTACAATGTTGTGTTCATTTCTACTGTACAGCAAAGTGATTCAGTTATACATAGATTTTTTTTCATATTCTTTCCCGCTATGGTTTATCATAGGATACTGAATATAATTCCCTGTGCTCTACAGTAGGACTTTGTCGTTTATCCATCCTATATATAATAGCTTGCATTTACTAATCCCAAACTCCCAATCCATCCCTCCCCCAACCCCGTCCCCCTTGGCAACCACAAGTCTGTTTCTGTTTCATAGATAAGGTTCATCATTTGTGTCATATTTTAGATTCCACATATAAGTGATATCATATGGTATTTGTCTTTCTCTTTCTGACTTACTACACTTACTATGATAATCTCTAGGTCCATCCATGTTGCTGCAAATGGCATTGTTTCATTCTTTTTTATGGCTGAGTAATATTCTACTGTATATATGTACCACATCTTCTTTATCCATCCCTCTGTTGATGGACACTGAGGTTGTTTCCATGTCTTAGCTATTATGAGTAGTGCTGCTATGAACACTGCAGTGCATGTATCTTTCTGGATTAGTTTTGTCTTTATATATGCCCAGCAGTGCATCCCACATTTTAACTAGGTTGGGTTTTTAATACTTTTGTACTTTCTTCTATGACCCATGGACCAAGCAGACCTATTTTTCTTAAATTGCCAAATAGTGAAGGACTTCCAAGGTAATTGCTTTCATTGATTTTAACTTAATTCTGTTTGATCAAAGAATATACTTGATAGAACTCCAGTCTTTGAAAATGTGTTATGGTTTATTTTATGGCCCAGAGTATGGCCGATCCTTCTGGGTGTTTCATGCACACCTGAGGAGAGGATGTGTTCTACACTTGGCGGGGGGGGGGGGGGGGGTGAATATTCTGCAGAGCTCAGTTATTTCAAAGTGTTTGAGGGGGCAGCTCACATCACCTTTACTCTTAGCGATATTCTACTTGCTACACCACTTACTGAGAGGGCAGGGTCGAACTCTGAATCTGTAATTGCGGATTTAACTATTTTCAACTTTGTATCTCTCATAATGGTGTTGCCTCTATTTTGAATCTCTGTTTCTTGTGTATACACATCTGTAATACGTTTATATTTTCCTGATGATTTAACCCTTATTGTTAGGAAATGTCCTTTCTTTTTTAAAAATTTAATTTGTTTATTTGGTTCCATCAGGTCTTAGTTGCGGCTCCCGGGCTCCTTAGCTGCAGCATGGGAACTCTTAGTTGTGGCATGCATGAGGGATCTAGTTCCGTGACCAGGGATCAAACCCAGGCCCCCTGCATTGGGAGCGTGGAGTCTTATCCACTGCACCACCAGGGAAGTCCCAGCCTCACTTATTTAAAGTTTAAGTAAGTGATCATGGTCATGTAATATTGAAGATGGCTGTGGACACTTATTTCTCAGCATCTTCCTCATGATAGATCCAAAGTGACAAGAGTTACTTCTGAATGAGTTTCAGAAAAAATGGGCAGGATGAAGACTGGGTACACTGTGACACGACCCTTCTCGGTGACACACAACATCATTGCTAAGATTCCTGACAAACCTACAGGAGCAGGGTCCTTGCGGGAACCAGCCAAGGAGGTTTTCTGTACGAAGATGATCCCGTGACACAGCAGTAGGCTTGTGTGTGGGCACCGGGAAGGTGGAGAGAAGCATGGGAACAGAGCTGGGGACCTTTCAGAAACCAGAAGTTGAGAGTGGACACATTACATGCTGTCCTTCTGCAAATGTCTACTGGGCATTTCTATAAACATTGGTATAAAGTATTGAGGAAGCTTAGAAGACCCTTCCTTCTCCTGGGGAGCTTCCCATTCGTCTGGGAAAAGCAGGCAAACAAGTAAATAAATGTCTGTTAGGTCAAATGTCGATGAGTGTGGTGCGCAAAATAAAACGGAGAGCACAGCTGCGACAGACTACAGGTTTGAAGGAGGACGCCTTAACATAATCGAAGGAACACTGCTCCACACAGAAAGAAGGGCAAGGGCAAACACCTTGGGATGACCATGCTTCTGCCACTGGGAGATGAACTGTGTGTCCCGGGTGGAGGGCTACTGAGCCTGTGAGGTCATAGAGGGTCTGGGGACCCGGTCAGCTGTGACCTTACAAGATTTACATGGACTTTGGGGGAGAAGTTTTCCCTGGAAAGACTTTGGAATTTTCTAGCTGGTGGCTAACATCACAATATTTGTACCTCTTCAGTAGTCACGATGCTTGCTTTGTTTGCAATAATTTTGCAAAGCAAACAAGTTGAAACAGAAGTGCTTTGAAAACAATTCAAAAGTCTAGAAAAGATCAGGGTTGGAGCCTTTGCATTTTAGCCTGTGCCAAAGCTGTTCATTAATACTTTATGGAGGGGCTTCCCTGGTGGTGCAGTGGTTGAGAGTCCACCTGCCGATGCAGGGGACACGGGTTCGTGCCCCGGTCCGGGAAGATCCCACATGCCGCGGAGCGGCTGAGCCCGTGAGCCATGGCCGCTGAGCCTGCGTGTCCGGAGCCTGTGCTCCGCAGCGGGAGAGGCCACAACAGTGAGAGGCCCGCGTACAGAAAAAAAAAAAAAAAAAAAAAAAAAAACTTTATGGAGAAGGCAGGGGAAAAATTATTTAGTCTTTTTTGCACAAATTATTGAAACCTCTGAAATATTTATTTTAAAAATAACAGGTGATTTTTTTTTTTCTTTCTCCCTTGAAGAAAAATAAACAACCCTGCTCAACCGACTGCTCCCTCCTTGGAAACAACTGTCTTGGCCACTTACCATCTCTTACTGAAAGTATATTATAAATAGAAAGCCAACATGACATTTTTTAAAATATCTTTATTGCAGTATAATTGCTTTACAGTGGTGTGTTAGTTTCTACTGTATAACAAAGTGAATCACCTATATGTGTACATATATCTCCATATCTCTTCCCTCTTGCATCTCCCTCCCTCCCACCCTCCCTATCCCACCCCTCTAGGTGGTCACAAAGCACCGAGCTGATCTCCCTGTGCTATGCGGCTGCTTCCCACTAGCTAGCTATTTTACGTTTGGTAGTGTATATATGTCCATGCCACTCTCTCACTTTGTCACAGCTTACCCTTCTCCCTCCCCGTGTCCTCAAGTCCATTCTCTATGTCTGCGTCTTTATTTCTGTCCTGCCCTTAGGTTCTTCAGAACCATTTTTTTTTTTTTTAGATTCCATATATATGTGTTAGGATACAGTATTTGTTTTACTCTTTCTGACTTACTTCACTCTGTATGACAGACTCTAGGTCCATCCACCTCACTACAAATAACTCAATTTCATTTCTTTTTAAGGCTGAGTAATATTCCATTATATACATTTGCCACATCTTCTTTATCCATTCACCTGTTGATGAACACTTAGGTTGCTTCCATGTCCTGGCCACTGTAAAGAGAGCTGCAGTGAACATTGTGGTACATGACTCTTTTTGAATTACGGTTTTCTCAGGGTATATGCCCAGTAGTGGGATTGCTGGGTCATATGGTACTTCTATTTTTAGTTTTCTAAGGAACCTCCATACTGTTCTCCATAGTGGCTGTATCAATTTACATTCCCACCAACAGTGCAAGAGGGTTCCCTTTTCTCCACACCCTCTCCAGCATTTATTGTTTGTAGATTTTCTGATGATGCCCATTCTGACTGGTGTGAGATGATATCTCATTGTAGTTTTGATCTGCATTTCTCTAATGATTAGTGATGTTGAGCATCCTTTCAGGTGTTTGTCGGCATATACCTTCTTTGGAGAAATGTCTACTTAGGTCTTCTGCCCGTTTTTGGATTGGGTTGTTTTTTTGATATTGAGCTGCATGAGCTGCTTGTATATTCTGGAGATTAATCCTTTGTCAGTTGCTTCATTTGCAAATATTTTCTCCCATTCTGAGGGTTGTCTTTTCATCTTGTTTATGGTTTCCTTTGCTGTGCAAAAGCTTTTAAGTTTCATTAGAACCCATTTGTTAATTTTTGTTTTTATTTCCATTTCTCTAGGAGGTGGGTCAAAAGGGATCTTGATGTGATTAATGTCATAGAGTGTTCTGCCTATGTTTTCCTCTAAGAGTTTTATAGTGTCTGGCCTTACATTTAGGTCTTTAATCTTTAATCTTTAATTTTGACTCAACTTACCACTGGAACTTATTTATCTTTTACATATAGATCCCTAGTCCATAAATGATAAGAACTGCTATTATACAAAGAAACTGAACATAGTCCCTGCTTCCTGGTATTCAATATTTAAAATATTCATGATTTGGGGCTTCCCTGGTGGCGCAGTGGTTGGGGGTCCACCTGCCGATGCAGGGGACACGGGTTCGTGCCCTGGTCTGGGAGGATCCCACATGCTGAGGAGCGGCTGGGCCCGTGAGCCATGGCCACTGAGCCTGCGTGTCTGGAGCCTGTGCTCTGCAATGGGAGAGGCCACAGCAGTGAGAGGCCCGTGTGCCGGAAGAAAAAAAAAAAAAAATGCAACCTCACATACAAAGAAGTGGAAAATAGAAAGTGGAAATAGAAAGTGGAAAACCTTCTCAAGGAAAGAGGATTTGAGAGACTATTTGAATTACAATAAAAAGAGGGTTTTAATTTTTTTTTTTTTAAGGAATCAACAGTAAGCCCAAACAAGCGTTTGGTGTGTTTATAAAGAAGTCTTAAGTGGCTGAGGAAGATGTACTGAATGAAGTTTGGAAAGCCAACGCTTTTGAAGAGAACATCTTGTCTTGGGAGTATGACTTCAAGTGGCTGCCTCGTACCGTGAATTCTCTGGTACTGGCATTTTAGGGAGGCTGCTTCACTGAAGATGTTTCAATGAAAATGTTTCCTACAGATTACTGATATGATCTATAGGTTTCAGGGAGAACTTGAGAAATTATGAAGACTTAGCTTTGCTGCCTTCCCTCTATGGAGTGTGACCCCGAAGATATGGACATAATTGCCCAGAAGAAGGGCTCTTATTTTCATGTATAGACACACAGGGATGGAAATGGTGGAAGAATTTCCTGATTGTGTGGAACTTTAATACTAAGACCTACTGAGCCACCGCAAAACACACTCACGTGATCCTAATGCCCAAGACAAAAGGAGCAGTTCTACAGGTTTTTAAATTTCTTTTTCTCCTCATCAAATAGACTCAGCTCTAGTCTTGCCTTCAAAGATGGTTTCAATCCACGCTTTTACATCCTGCTGTGTATGGAAGTTTGCTCTTGAGTCAGCAGGCATGTGCCCAGAGAAGAAAAAACGTTACTCTAATGGGAAGAAGGGCAAGGAAATAGACCTCAATAGGCATTTAATGGATAAATGGAACATTTCACATTGAAGTGGGAAATTATGCACTCGATAGGTGCACAGGAGAAAAATCTTCGTGTAGGTTTGAAGCCAACAATCTCATCTCAGCCAACGCATTACTAGAGTCATTTGTTACACGTACAACTGGTCGACCCTTTAACCACCCTTCCTTCCCTACAATGTGTTCTCCTGATGCCAGCTGCGTTTACTTAGTTGATTTCCACTCAACCTCAGCTTAAATACCACCACCCATTATTCACTCATTACTCACCCTTGATGATTTTGCAGTACCCCTTTATAACACTTTGCACAGTTTTCACTGTGGCAATCTACACTGTGCATTGCTGTGAAGACGGCAAGTTCTCGGTCACCGTATTCTTCACTACATCCCTAAATGCTGCCCAGAGATGCAAGATCTGGATGACAGTTGTTTACGATGGAAGTGACAGTCCAACAAACACCTCACCTAGCCTACCAGGCCTTTTTTCAAACTGATAGCAATACAGGAAAATCAGCGTCTTGCAATGTGATTTACTGTCCTGGAACTCTTGCACACAACTGGTGAAAATTAGATGTGTTTCCTTTAAACTTCCAAAAATCTGTCCTTCCTCACATTTACAGAGAGATGTGGGACGTGTAATTTCTCTGGTGTTTTTGTTTTGCTTTGCTCAACCATAAAATGTGAATACGTGAGACCCTCAAAGGATGGATTAGTGTGAGCTTTCATACCAGTAAGGATACATTTAAAATTTTCACTAAGTTTCTCTATGCATGTAAAAATACTCTGCTTGGTTCAACTTAAATTTTATACATAATACTTACAATCAACATGTTTATGTTTAATATTAAAGTATATTATATATTATATAAAAGTATATATTATACTATTATATATTATAAAAGTATATGTAGTATTTAATATATATTATTTTTATATATTTATATTAGAGCTGTTTATTACGTATAATATATATTCGCTATATGTATCTCATATTCGTTCTGTTTCTCTGGAGAACCCTAATACAAGCTTCATGAGCAATTACTAAACTTTACGGATACTTTTTAGATTTGCAAACAATATTATGGGGTTTGAGAAACATGTATTTGCTATATTTGATTGTTCCTCTCTCTTCTGAATCATGTTATACTGTTGATATTTATTTTGATTATTCCTCAATTAAAAAAGTGACTTTAGCACCTATTTCTCTCCAAATATGCCACGCTTCTCTCTCCTTCTCTTGCCAAATTCTTCAAGAGAGGTGTCTAAACAAGAGTACCCCTATCTCTCCTTTTCATGTCTCTCTGGAATGCACCTCAAAGCCAAGGGGAGGGTGGGGCTTATGGATGTCATACGGACATGAGCTGAGATGATGACTGACCGGGATGCACCCACATTTCAACCAGCTCCACACAGTGAAGTACGATGGATCATGTCAAGTTCTGACCTAATGACAGGCATGCCACATGCCACCTCTGAGAAGAAACTTGCAATGTCATTGTGGGGTTCAGTGCCAACTCCTGTTTTTCCCTTTGTCCCAAGAATGGGCACTTCCCACAGAAAGAGCTATTGCTCCTCTGATGTCCTGGAATGAGGAAACATGGAGCAGCGCCTTCCACGAGCTGCCGCGTGCATGGCCGGGAGGCTGAAATAAACATTGACCCGTGTCCACTACCACTGATGGTGGGTGCTGGGGCCACCAGCCAAGCGGGCTGAGGAAGACGTCTTGTATGTTCTCACACATCACGTGTCCACACACAGACTCCACCACGTGCCCCGAAATGACCCAAGGTCCATCTTCTGAGTCTTAGAAGCCTGCAGGCAGACATCTACATCTCTGGCTGCTCCTCCTCTCTCCGGATCTGTGCTCAACCTGCAAGCACGTGACGGAGGCTCTATTTCAAAGTGTTTGCAGAAACCAAACATGAGTCATTGCTAACACCAGGACCACCAGGAACAAATACCACCCTCTCATCCATTGCTCTGATTTCCAACAAGACCCCTGAGTGGTCTCACCCAGCCTAGCCGCCGTTAAGAAGTGAAATATACAATCTGATTAAAGTTAACGTTACAGCATGACATTTCTCCACTCAAAGCTCACCGGGGGCTTTCTGTTTTGCTAAGGGTTAGAGACCACATTTCAAAAATGCTTCTGTGTCTCCACAATTCTCCTGTCTGTATGTGACTTGCGAGGTACAGAGGGAAGCCCTGAGAATTTATGACCAATTGTTATTTAAACAGCTTATACATTACCTCAGTATTTATGGTAATTTTATTTATGCCTTACCCCAAAGTAACACCTGTGTTGTCAAGTTCATCTGTAATGTAAGGATAATAAGGGCCCTTATTTCAGAGGGTGGCTAAAAGAATCCCAAGAGATATGCCGAAAACATTTAGACCAAAGCTTAATATATATCCTCCCAATAAGTTCAAAATATTTTCAAATTTCCAATTACTTTTTCTTGGATCCACCTTTTTAAAAAAAATTCTTTCTAAATCCCAAATATATACGTACTTTCCAGTTCTCTTTTTACTTATGCTATACTAAGTTCAATGTTAAATGCATAATAATCTGTATGATTTTACTGTCGTGTCATCTGTGAGACTTCCTCGAAGTTTCAGCAGATAGAAAATTTTGGTTTGCTTTTTTAAAGTTCAAGCATTCTCCCATTGTTCTGTGAAATGTTTTAGACAGAATTAGTTCAACTTGATGAATCTTCTTTTCCAAATGTTTTATATGTTTTGTGATAGTTTATTGACATGTTCTCTCAGTCCTGAAAGAAGCGTGTTGAACTCTCCCACTCTAATTTTGCAATCGTAGTTCTGTCGATGTCTGCTCCGGTGATTTCAGGATTTAGCATTCCTCATATGCTCTTTTAGGGTTGTTATACCTTCCTGGTGTGTTTCATCTTTTACTCTTGTCCACTGTTCCTTTTTTCCCCCCTTTCTTGCATTTTTTGCTAATTCTGTCTGATATTACTACAGCCATAACAGCTTACTTAAACTTAGTGTTTCTTGGGCTTTTATTAATTTTATCCTGAATGTGCACACAAGGTGTCTTGGTTCAGAGGTGGATTTCCTGTGAAGAATCTCACAGGAAATAATAAGTGCATTCCTGGGGTTTGCCCCAGTCCTTACCCAGGGGGGATGCAATAAGAAACAAGTCAATTGTTCAAAGTAAAGACCCTAACATCCTGGGAGGCAGGAAAAATGAGTTTTCTTTGTGTGGACAAGTCAAAGGGGAAGCTGTCCTCTGAAGGAGTCCGCTCCTTCCTCCAGCCCTTTGGAATGTAAATGACACCTCCCCAGGAGCCTGAGACACCTTTTTTACCCCTACCAATGGACATAAGGTCATGGGATCATTCCTCCTTGAAGTGTAAATACCCCAAGTGAATACCAGTCTTCTAGGGACCTCGGGGCTTAACCAAAAGATAAGTCTGAGTTCTAACCAGTTACCTTTGGGGGAGATAAGAGAAGTTTTATTATCCTGTTGGATCAGAACAAGTATTTCCTTCATTAGAGAAACAAATGGCTACACACCTAACCCTTATGGCATGTGAAAATGTTTCCAGGAGAAGTGAAAGGTAACATTTCCTAATTTTATATCATATATACTTCAGTGTCCCACTGACTGAAGCTTTTTTGTTTTGTTTTGTTTTCTTTAAAGAAACACTGAAAAAGCCAGAAAAGTTTTCTTGCTCCAAAATGATTTTTTTAGGATTTTCATGGTATATTCCTTTCCAGTGTGTTTGCATCTTTATATCTAAGAAGTACATCTGGTAAAGAACATACATTGTACATTTTTCACAGAGTCTGATTCTCTTTGTATGTTATATGGAGATGATAGTAAATTTTAAATAAGTTTATTACTGTATATGTATGTGCAAACACAGATGACAGATAAATTTAGGTAAATTATATACTATAACATTTAATAGGATCTATCTACCTAACTAGCTATTTGTCTATCTACATACAATTTCATTCTATCAATTTCAAGTTCTGTGTATTTCACCAAAATTAACAAAAGAAAAAAAGGTATTAGACTTAGTAGTCACTCTTTCGGGAATCTTTTCACTCAAGCGACTGTATGGCTTGCTGTCTTCCACTCATCAGATCTCTGCCCGGGTGCCCTGTGTTATGTTTCCATATAACTCTCATCAATCTCCTACACTGTGGGTTTATTTCTCTGTTTCCTGTCTCCCCTCCCAGAACAGAAGCTCTGTGGATCCGTACCTGTGTGGGCCGCTGTTTTCTCTGCTGCAAGCCTAGAACAATGGCCTTCCCCCAGCCTGGGCTCAACAGAGACCTGCTGAACCCTCGGTATTGGCACCTGTGAGAATACCCACTTTCCGGACAGTAGGCATGGGGGTAAGGGCCTACTCTGCTCTCTGCTGTACTTTTTGAAACTGGAGCAGAGTTAATTTACAATGTTGCGTGAGCTTGGGGTGCAGGGCAAAGCGATTCAGTTATATATATACATACATATATACTCTTCATACATACATTTTTAAAAATTTCACTGCAGTAGAGTTGCTTTCTGCGGGGCAGCAAAGTGAATCGGCTCCACGTTTACACACATCCTGTCTTTTCTGGATTCCCTTCCCGTTTAGGTCAGCACAGGGCAGTGAGTAGAGTCCCCTGTGCTATACGGCAGGTTCTCATACATACATATCCTTTGTCAGATTCTTTTCCACTATAGGTTATTCCAAGACACTGAACTTTTTAATGGTTGCACTTTTTAATAGTTATTTTTTAAAAATCTGAGACACCCCTTCATTCCACAGACACTGAATTTGTCTCCTAGCACAGTCACCAGATGGCTACAATTTAGGAAAGTCCATTAAGCGCTGTCCTTGAGTGCAGGTAACCCGCTAGGCGGGATTTGAGAGGAAGCTCTCATGCGTTTCCAGCGCGATTTATCTGTGCTGAGAGGGGCCTTTTCCTCAAACGCGGGACTAGCTAATATGCAACTGTAACTCAGGGACGGGGAGGGGGAAGCAATTCCACAGTCCATGGACAGTAAACATGGTGACAAACAACGGAGCTCGGAGCCATGGCCCCACAAGAACGCCATACCCGCCACCTGGCAAAATAAATACACACACCGAGACGAAAATAAAGAACAAACAGACACTATGCACGTTAAAAGCAGTGCACGGATAACGGGGGAGACAGTGGTCCCTGCCCTTCCAGAGGGAAGCTGCCCCTCTGACGTTTGTACAAACTACGGGACTGTCTCCTCTAGTTGGGTCAATGCCTATTTTCATGATTGAAACGGGCCACACGCGTATCTTGAAGTTAGCACAGACCCTGGAGGTGTGACCAGGGTTTGCATTTTTCCCCATCTGCATGGATGGATCTGTGGGATTCTGGATGGCCCGAGGGGCGCACAGGAGGCTTGGGGAGGAGAGATTTCTGGAGAGAAAACTGCGTGGCAAGATGAAGACCCTTGCTCCTGCTATCCCCATTTGGAGACCTGAGCCCGGCTCTTTCTGAGCCTGAAAACTTCTCCCTAACAATACTAAAGTTGAGACTAAAACATAATAATAGCAATAACAATAATAACTATTATTAGAATATGAAGCAACGAGTAGGGGCTGCTTTGGCTACACCAGCAAATGCCTGAGATCCCCTTGGAACGATACAGTGCACTGTGGAATCCACGTCATCAATTATCAGGGGGCATTTTTCTAGAACATGCATTCTCAGTGGTGGCAATACTGCCCCTAAAAGGGGCCCAAAAGGGATTCCTTGTGGGTTAAAAAGAATGACGCTCTTGTATCTACAAAGCCCAGACACAACTAGTGTATGTAACCAGACAGACCGTTATTTCTGCTATTAAGATTTCATGGAGGTGGGGCTGGCTGAAGAAGAAAGATCTCAAAAGGCTCCTTGGAAAAAGGGGGTGTGATGGCTGTTTTATGGATGTGGATGTGCGTGTGCGTGTGAGTGTGTGTGTCCCTTTTGGGGCTTTATATACGTGTATCCAAATTTATCTGCCCCAAAGCCTAGCCATCTCCTCTGACTCAGAATTACTCCATTACCTGGGTCCATATACACTTCTACTGAACATGTCTTCCACGGTCTCTGTGTATTTATATTGTCTTTTAATTGGGTCCTCATCCATTTCTACTCTGCTTGTAAAAGAGAAGGTGAGCCAGCCAATTACCAGCTGGACTGCAGTTCTTGCATTTGATAACAGAGTGTAAGCTATTTCAGGAATATCTCCATTTCTTCCTTTACCACTGATTTGGGTAGTCACACAAGCTTATAAATCCTGCTTTGTTCAGTAAAGTTAGATAATTTGTGCTGATGTGCAAAAGAGAAAGGAAGCTCCTGAGGGATGATGTCAGACAAAATGAAAAGAGAGGAACTAAAATTTCTGCAGAGAACTTTGCTTTCACCTTTCAGGAGAATGGAAAACCCTTTACGTCGCATCCAACAACCCAGAGAAGACCAGTGAGAATGGGCCATTCAAGGTTTATATGCGTAATATTCATCTTGATGATGAAAATGACAGAGCAGCCTTCAACTTTTTTGTCAAGTAGCAAAAATAACGTAGAAGGAAACCACATATAAATCCCGAAGCCTGAGGGAGGGTCTGGCTTGCATGTTTGCAGAGCATTATCGGGATTATATGTCGAAAAGCATGACTCCCTGAGTTATGGGGCTGAGAAGGGTCTCTGGAGTTGTGGGATCAGGTCCGCTCTAGGCCTCCAGGGAATGTCCTGGAGCCTTTGCTTCGAGGGAGGAGTCCCAGAAGCTCCACTGGCATCAACTCATGACCGGAAAGAGGGACACAGCAGGGGGAAGAGGATCCTGCCCTCGACCCCGACAGTCCCACCCAGGGGCTTGAATCCTTCACGCGGAATTGGTGAGCGATGGCTCCCACTGTGCCCCAGAAGCTGTGGGCAGGTAGAGGACACGCAGGGCGCTCTGCCCTGAAAGGCTTACACACAGCGATGTTCAATCGCGACTCAATTTACTAGAGCTGTCAGAGCCCCAAGTACTACCCATGGAATGCTGACTATACTGCAGGTGGTTTGCTAAGAACTCAAATGAATAAGAGAAGATGAAGAAACACGCTTCTGACCTTCGTTGGTGGAAGGAGAGTGAGGGATACAGATTCACATGCTAATAACAATACTGTACGTGAAATCCTACAATAATGTTGTGGATGAGGTGGAAAGACGGCACCAGGAAGCTGGAGAGGGTGGGAACACGGGGAGTCTGAAAACTTACGTGAGGAATGTGATGCACACAGGATGCTTTGAAGGGGGACTGGGATTTCTAAACAAAGAGCTCGGAAGAGGGAGAAATACGGCCATCCTCACAGGCACCCATTCATTTAAAACCCCAGGAAATAGCAAACAGCATCAGGGAGCTGGGATAGTATGTGTGGAGGTCACTGTAAAAGCGGAGATTTAGAAAAGAAACATTAGACTTCGTTCTGAAGACTCTTATATGCCCAACGGCTCTCAGTTTCAACTTCGCCACAACAGAAATGGGTATCTATTGAGTTATGCAGAAGCAGTCAAACTCCACTTCTTTCTGATCATGCTTCTCCCAGGAACTCATGAAATATAAAAGAAACAAGGTTTGGATTCTCAAATTTACTTCTGAAGTTTCAGCTTCACCATATGGATCAATGGCAATGCCTTAAACTAAAAAAGAATATTTTAGGAATTGTAGATCTTGGTGTCCGTCCGTCTGTCTCTCGCTCTCTCACATTTAAATTTTACGTTAAATTAGTAATAAATGTAAGCACATAATTTGATTATTTCACCCTCAAAAGAACAGTTATTCCCATGGTAACATTTAAGTTTAAGCAGAAGAATCCAAATGTAAAGAAATGAAGCAGGAGGAATTATTTCAATCAAAGAAATATAGGATATCCAAAAACATCAAAGAGTGCTAAGAGGTCTCTTGTCAATCGGATTAAAACATATATTTACGTTGTAGGTGTAAGTTATGTTCATCTTTATTATCTGTCATTTAAACCCAGATATGATGGCATTCAGAAATACAGCTTAGTATTTCAAAAAACGGCAGTAAAAAGAAAGAGGGAAAGTGCGAAGAAGTCGTCTCGGAGGAAACAGAAGATTTGAAGGAAATATTTCTATCCGTATAAACACCAGGGCAAATTTACTGTCCAAAATCACGTTAAGAATAAAGGGTTAGATCCACCAGAGGGCAAAGAGCAGAAGCAAGAAGAACAACAATCCTGCAGCCTGTGGGATGAAAACCACATTCACAGAAAGATAGACAAGATGAAAAGGCAGAGGGCTATGTACCAGATGAAGGAACAAGATAAAACCCCAGAAAAACAACTAGATGAAGTGGAGATAGGCAACCTTCCAGAAAAAGAATTCAGAATAATGATAGTGAAGATGACCTGGCACCTTGGAAAAACAACGGAAGCAAAGATCAAGAAGATGCAAGAAATTTTAACAAACACCTAGAAGAATTAAAGAACAAACAGAGATGAACAACACAATAACTGAAATGAAAACTACACTAGAAGGAATCAACAGCAGGATAACTGAGGCAGAAGAACAGGTAAGTGACCTGCAAGACAGAATGGTGGAATTCACTGCCACAGAACAGAATAAAGAAAAAGAATGAAAAGAAATGAAGACAGCCTAAGAGACCTCTGGGACAACATTACACACACCAACATTCGCATTATAGGGGTCCCAGAAGGAGAAGAGAGAAAGAAAAGACCCAAGAAAATATCTGAACAGATTATAGTCAAAAACTTCCCTAACGTGAGAAAGGAAATAGCCGCCCAAGTCCAGGAAGCGCAGAGAGTCCCAGCCAGGATAAATCCAAGGAGAAACACACCAAGACACATAGTAATCAAATTGACAAAAATTAAATCCAAAGAAAAATTATTAAAAGCAACAAGGGAATAATGACAAATAACATACAAGGGAACTCCCATAAGGTTAACAACTGATTTCTCAGCAAAAACTCTACAAGCCAGGAGAGAGTGGAACGATTTATTTAAAGTGATGAAATGGAATAACCTATAACCAAGATTACTCTACCCGGCAAGGATCTCATTTGGATTCGACGGAGAAGTCAAAAGCTTTACAGACAAGCAAAAGCTAAGAGAATTCAGCACCACCAAACCAGCTTTACAACAAATGCTAAAGGAACTTATCTAAGTGGGAAACACAAGAGAATAAAAGGACTGACAAAAACAAACCCAAAACAATTAAGAAAATGGTAACAGAAACATACATATTGATAATTACCTTAAATGTGAATGGATTAAATGCTCCAGACAAAAGACACAGGCTCACTGAATGGATACAAAACAAGACCCATATATGTGCTGTCTATAAGAGACCCACTTCAGACCTAGGGACACATACGGACTGAAAGTGAGGGGATGGAAAAAAGATATTTCATGCAAATGGAAATCAAATGAAAGCTGGAGTAGCAATACTCATATCAGATAAAATAGACTTTAAAATAAGAGACAAGGAAGGACACTACATAATGATCAAGGGATCAATCCAAGAAGAAGATATAACAATTATAAATATATATGCACCCAACATAGGAGCACCTCAATACATAAGGCAAATGCTAACAGCTATAAAAGAGGAAATCGACAGTAACACAATAATAGTGGGGGACTTTAACACCTCACTTACACCAATGGACAGATCATCCAGACAGAAAATTAATAAGGAAACACAAGCTTTAAATGACACAACAGACCTGATAGATTTAATTGATATTTATAGGACATGCCATCCAAAAAAAGCAGATTTCACTTTCTTCTCAAGTGCGCATGGAACATTATCCAAGATAGATCACATCTTGGGACACAAATCAAGACTCGGTAAATTTAAGAAAACTGAAATCATATCAAGCATCTTTTCCAACCACAACACTATGAGATCAGAAATCAATTACAGGGAAAAAAACGTTAAAAACACAAACACATGTAGGTTAAATAATACGGTACTAAATAACCAAGAGATCACTGAAGAAATCAAAGAGGAAATCAAAAAATACCTAGAGACAAATGACAATGAAAACACGACGATCCAAAACCTACGGGGATGCAGCAAAAGCAGTTCTAAGAGGGAAGTTTATAGCAATACAATCCTACCTCAAGAAACAAGAAAAATCTCAAAAAAATAATCTAACCTCACACCTAAAGGAATCAGAGAAAGAAGAACAAATAAAACCCAAAGTTAGTAGATGGAAAGAAATCATAAAGATCAGAGCAGAAATAAATGAAATAGAAACAAAGAAAGCAATAGCAAATATCAATAAAACTAAAAGCTGGTTCTTTGAGAAGATAAACAAAATTGATAAACCTTTAGCCAGACTCATCAAGAAAGAGAGGGAGAGGACTCAAATCAATAAAATTAGAAATGAAAAAGGAGAAGTCCACTGACACCGCAGAAATACAAAGCATCCTGAGAGACTACTACAAGCAACTCTATGCCAATAAGATGGACAACCTGGAAGAAATGGACAAATTCTTGGGAGGTACAGAGGTCCCTGATTGAGAACCAATATCCTATAAGCAGTTTTAGAAAACCTTCCCAGATCCGGTCAAACCAAAGCTCCTGGGTAGGAACAGAGACATCTACATAGGGAATCAGTACCCTACTGGATACTTAAAACAGGACAAGCTTTGGGAAGTGTTTTGGGAAGACTTTGTCGCTGAAAAGTATGGTTTGAGATGAGAACCAATGACATCTCCTGGGGTGTTTGTTAGAAATGCGGGGTTCCAGGCTCAATACTAAACATGCTCCATCAGAACCAGCAGCACCAATAAATTTCTTTGGGGGGGGTCACTGAGCATGTTCCCATTTGAAATGCACTGTGTAGAGAATGTCACCAGGATCAGATCTCAGAAAGTGGGCTTGTGGTTAATTATATCAGGGTAGATTCTAAGTACATTGGAACCTTGGTTAGGGCTCCTTGAGGGAACCAGGTGTTTTTAGGGGCGAGGTTCAAAACCTTCCTTGCATTATTTAGATAGGAGTTGTGAAATCTGAGACGTGAAAACAACGATCACAGAGAAAACAGGAAAACAAGACAGATATTTATAAACTGGAAAAAAGAGGCTTCACAGTTACAGAAACGTGGACAAATTTGAGAAGGAAACCCAATGTTCCTTGCAGTACTAGTTACAATAGCCACGACATGGAAGCAACCTAAATGCCCATCAACAGAGGAATGGATAAAGATGTGGTACAGGAACTTCCCTGGTGGTGCAGTGGTTAAAAAAACTGCCTGGCAATGCACGGGACATGGGTTTGAGCCCTGGTCTGGGAAGATCCCACATGCCATGGAGCAACTAAACCCGTGCGCCACAGCTCCTGAGCCTGTGCTCTAGAGCCCACGTGCCACAACTACTGAGCCTGTGAGCCACAAATACTGAGCCCACATGCCTCAACTACTGAAGCTCACGCTCCACAACAAGAGAAGCCACCGCAATGAGAAGCCCGTGCACCGCAACAAAGGGTAGTTCCCACTCGCCGCAACTAGAGAAAGCCCACGCGCAGCAACGAAGACCCAACACAGCCAAAAACTAATAATAAATTAAATTTTAAAAAGATGTGGTACATATATACAATGGAATACTACTCAGCTATAAAAAAGAATGAAATAATGTCATTTGCAGCAACATGGATGGACCTAGAGATTATCATACTAAGTGAAGTAAGTCAGAGAAAGACAAGTATTATATGATACCACTTATATGCTGAATTTAAAAAATAATACACATGAACTTATCTATGAAACAGAAACAGACTCACAGACATAGAGAACAGACCTGTGGGTCCCAAAGTGGGGGGTGGCGGTGGGGGGAGGAGAGGAAGGATGGGAGGCTGGGGTTAGCAGATGTAAGCTTTTATACATAGAATGGATGAACAACAAGGTCCTACTGTATAGCACAGGGAACTATATTCAATAACCTGTGATAAACCATCATGGAAAAGAATATATTAAAAAAAGAATTTATATATATATACAACCGAATCACTTTGCTGTAACCGAATCACTTTGCTGTACAGCAATAATTAACACAACACTGTAAATCAACTATACTTCAATTTAAAAAAGAAAACCTCCTATCCTATAGCTTTCACAGTAGGAGATTAGATAGGAAAATGCAAACAGGAATATGTGAAAGAAAGAAAAAAATGATATTGGGACCAAAAGAAAAGAGAAAACAAAGTAAAGAAAGATAATATTATTTAAGAAAGTGATGTCCCTTCTGAGAATAAAGGCAAGTGGCCACTGAAGATGTAGGCTGAAGTCTCCTTTCAGCCAAGCTCTCCTTAAAGGTCAGACACCAAACGAAGAAGGATTCTGAGGCTCTGATGTGTCCCTGGAGTAGCAAATACTTGAGTCAGCCCTCCGGCTGTTTTCACTTAGCTGAATTGGAAATCATAAAAGTACCATTGTTTTTTCATTTCCATGGTAAGAACAAAATTAACAAAATATATCTCCATCTGATACGTTGCTAGGAAGGACAATAACACACATGGAAATGTGAGAATAAAACAAAAAAAAAAACAAAAGAACAAGCTCTTTGGCTGTTTCAGTGTCCTTGAAAATAACCAGCTGTACAGAGACAGGAGGGCTGGACTCAATGAATAGACAGGTGTGTTGAAGATTAGATTGTTAAAAAGCTGTTTAGAATGTGGAGCAATGAAAATAAAGTGTTCGCTATACTTTTCTTGGACAAGGTTGTTGAGCATTTACATGGAAAGTCCTTTAAGTAAAAAGGATGAAAGTGCCTGTTTTGGGGAGGAAGGAGGTGATAAATGCTTTGTGCTGATACGGTCATCACACCAGAGGAATAGGTGACTTGCCCGGGATCTCTCAGGAAATCTAAAAACTGAAGAAGTTTGTCTACTGCCACCAAAGGAAAATGGAATAGGAGTTATTCTAGGAGATGGTTGTGATGGGTCGGTCTTTGGAACTGAAGTCTTACGTTACTCGTAAAGGAAGTCGTATGACAGTCACGTTCTGTCTTTAATTTAACACTGTCCAAAACACAAGTAAGGAATGCGGAAAAACAAGCCAAAACAAAACAAAACCTGCTCCTGGGGAACGGACAGGAATACATAGACACATGGATTTCTGATAAAGATACAAAGGAGATTCAGTGGAAAAGAATAATCTTATGGACAAAAGTTGATGGAAAAATTGGATATCCATATGCAAATACAAAACAAAACTTCAACCCATTCATTCATTGCCCCATGTTTTAGAACTAACATAGAGTGATTCACAGACCTATGTGTAAGACCTAAATCAAGGAAAGGTCTAGAAGTAAACATGGGTGAAAACTCTTGTGACAAAACACTACACACATACTGATTAGAAAATACAGCACGGCATGATTATTCAGTGAAAACAATACTTTCATGACACTGAACATAAAGATATTTGCGTCTTTGAGGGATATCCTTGAGGGAAGTAGAAGAGAAACCACCTACTCGGGAAAAATACTTGCAAATCTTCTATGTGAAAAAGGACTTCTATCCAGAATATATTTATTTATTTAAATAAATAAATTTATTTACTTATTTAAATATATTTATTTGTTTGTTTGTTTGTTTGTTTTTGGCTACACTGGGTCTTCATTACTGTGCGCGGGCTTTCTCTAGTTGTGGTGAGTGGGCGCTACTCTTCGTTGAGGTGCGTGGGCTTCTCATTGCGGTGGCTTCTCTTGCTGTAGAGCACGGCCTCTAGGCGTTCGGGCTTCAGTAGTTGCAGCACATGGACTCAGTACTTGTGGCGCATGAGCTTCAGTAGCTGTGGCATGCAGGTTCAGTAGTTGTGGCGCATGGGCTTAGTTGCTCCATGGCATGTGGGATCTTCCTGGACCAGGGCTCAAACCCATGTGCCCTGCATTGGCAAACAGATTCTTAACTACTGAGTCTCTATGGAAGTCCCCAGAATATATTTAAAACCTCCAAACTTCATTATAAAGAAACAAACAACCTGGGACTTCCCTGGTGGTCCAGTGGTAAAGAATCTGCCTTCCAATGCAGGGGACGTGGGTTTGATTCCTGATCGGGGAACTAAGATCCCACATGCCATGGGGCAACAAAGCCTGCACACACCACAACTACTGAGCCCACATGCCCTGGAGCCCAAGGGCCACAACTAGTGAGAGAAAACCCACACGCCACAACTAGAGAGAAGCACATGTCCCACAACAAAGAGCCACGCACCACAATGAAAAAGATCCCACACGCCTAAACAAGGATCCCATGAGCCACAACTAAGACCTGACACAGCCAAAAAAATAAAGAAAATAAATAAAAATTAAGAAAACAGAAACAAACAGCCCAATCAGTAATGAACAAATGACATGGAGAGACACTTACCAAAGAAAATATACAAATGGCAAGTAAACACATAAAAAGGTGTTCCACCCCTTTATTCAGGAAATGTAAATTAAAACTGTAACTGGATGCCATTACATACTACTTATAATGTCTGAAATGACCACACCAAGTAGTGGCAAGGATTTGGAGCAACTGAAATTCTCATCTACTGCTGACAAGAGTGTAAAATTAGAAAGGCACTTTGATCCAGCAATTCTGCTCCTAAGTGTCTACCCAGGAGATAAGACAGCTGAGTTCCTTACAAAGATTTGTCCGTAAATATGCATCCATCACCATTTCAGTGGATAAAACTGGGATATATCCATATAACACTATGCAGGAGTAAATGGAAATGTAGTCTACAAGAGCAATATAGATAATTATTAAAATAAATATGCTAAGTGAAAGAAGCCAGAAATGCGCACACGTGCTCACACACACACTCTCACACACACACACACACAGGTTCAATTTTTGAAAAATTCTAGAGAATACCAACTGATCTATTGTGTCAGAAAACTGAGGAGTGGGTTCCCAAGACAGGGTGGGGGATGGCAGAGAAGGGGCAGGAGAAAGGATGACCAAGGAGCCCACGGATCGTTTTGAACATGACAGATATGTTCATCATACTGACTGGGGAAAAGTTTACACACCTGTATTCATCCAAAGCTTATCAACTGTATGCCTGAAATATGTGACCGTTTGTTCTGTATCATTTATATCTCAGCAAAGATTTAAAAACTCATCTTTCAGTTCAGTATAGAGTTCATTTCAGTTACAGAGGTCTAGTTCAATTTCTATATTTTTATATCTCTAATCACAACCCATCCATCTAATTTTTTATTATCAACATGATCATCAGAGGGCTGGTCCCATCCTGACAGCAAGCTGTCCAAATGAGTGCTATTTGGAGAGTGGTTGCCCTTGGTTTTCTTAATCTAGTTTGCCTGATGTGTGGAGAGTTCAGGAGGATGGCTGAAAGAACATGGGCCTTAGTGTCAGGAGCTACACACACGTAAGGCAAAAATCTCATAAATTGTAGTGAGATGAGGTTATATGCTCAGGACAAAATGAAATTGTAGAGATGAATTTGGGAGGGATCTTTGAGTGGGGTAGGAGGTGAGAATTTGTTCTTGCTAGAAGTATTTTGTTAAATTTAAACATTATGATATAAATATAAAGAAGATGTAGTACACACACACACACACACACACACACACACACACAAAATGGAATACTATGCAACCATAAAAAAGTTGAAATTTTGCCATGTGCAGCAACATGGATGGACTTGGAGGGTATTATGCTAAGTGAAATAAGTCAGACAAAGACAAATACTATATGATATCACTTATATGTGGAATCTAAAAAATACAACTAGTGAATATAAGAGAAAAGAAGCAGACTCACAGATACAGAAAGCAAACTAGTGGTTACCAGTGTGGAGAGGGTAGAGGGAGGGGGCAAAATAGTGGGAGGGGATTAAGAGGTACAAACCATTAGGTATAAAATAAAGAAGGTACAAGGATATATTGCACAACATAGGGAATATAGCCAATATTTGTTATAACTGTAAGTGGAGTATAATCTATAAAAATTATGAATCACAAATTATGGTACACCTGTAACTTACATAATATTGTACAGCAACTATACTTCAAATAAAAAATAAAAAAATAAACACAGACTCCTGTGAGGAATGCCCTGATAACCGATTCACGGTATAGATGCCACATATAAAGCTTGTTAAACCAGTAAACAGGAACATCTTTAGTTTTAGAAAATAAGCTTCAACAGACCTCTTCAATGTTAAAGAAATAATATAGGAGTTGGGCATATGTGTCTTGGGCTGCTTATCCCATTTTGGAAACTCAGCATATAAAAGAAAATAAACCTTACCGTCCTTGAAATACTTCGTAGGGACTGTGATTTCTCACTAAAGGCCAAATGTCCGGATCCACTTAGGCTTCTCTTAAAACTCATCTCTTTATAAAAACAACAGATTGCCAGAAAAGCTCAACGGCCAACCGGGATACTGTAAGATGATTTATACGTAACCAAGGTCTTACGATGAACGACTGTTCATCGTGTGTTATGACAAGAGACGTATACTGTAGAGAGTGGCACAAACTCACATTCTCCCCGACAACTGGGACACCCTCAGCTTCTCCAGAAGCAGGATTACGAGAACCAACAAGATGAAGATTCTGCTGCTCGTCTTTGGTCTGGCGTGTGCTGACCAGGAACCTCCATCTGCGGAAGCTCTCTCAAAGGTACCCAAAAGGAGCTGATCTGGTAGGAGGTCTTGGCTGTGCATGTGTGTGAGAGACTCATGTTTACATGTCTGATCAGATTACATATATATATATATCCCTTGGTCCATGTATCTACATGAGGATAAAACAACCCTTCTGTCTTTCAGCTCTTTGTATATTTTTTTCATCTTATTTGTCTGCAAATAGCAAGAAAAAATTATATGCTACCATTTAGATAGCAATGAATTGTCATCATCTTTAATGGCATTGTTTTAGCTATTTCAAGAAACTCTGAATTCTATCTTTTATGCTTGAGTAGGAATCATTATTTCATTTCATATTATTCTGCAAGTTAGGGGGGTAGAACCCTACTTTGCTCAATAAGATTGAATTTCTTTGTCTTCTGAGGTAAAGCAGAAGCAAAGATTATGCGGGGTACTGGTGAGAAAACAGTAAGGAGACTGACTAACATTTCTTATAGAAACTTTCCTTTTTAGATTACAGGAGAATGGCGCACCATTTACATAGCATCCGATGACGTGGACAAGACACATGAAAATGGCCCATTAAGGGGTCATATCCATAGGACTGAATGCAGCAACAACTGTGAAACAACCTACATTACTTTTTATACCAAGTAAGTGGAATTTGCCTAAACGTAAAGCAACAAAACTGTTGACTTTTTTTTCTACCAAATATTTTTATTTATTTTTTGGATGGGAAGAAATATTTTTTTAACATCTTTATTGGATAATTGCTTCACAATGGTGTGTTAGTTTCTGCTGTACAACAAAGTGAATCAGATGTAGGTATACATATATCCCCATATCCCCTCCCTCTTGTGTCTCCCTCCCACCCTCCCTATCCCACCCCTCTAGGTCGTCACAAAGCACCGAGGTGATCGTGAGGTCCAAGCTCAAATTTGCAGTGAAAGGTCTCTGGATGATGTTGTCGAACTTGAGCCTGTCAATTCTATTCATAGAAGAGCATTTTTGGTTTGGTGTCATACGCTTAGAGCTCATCACAAACCCCCTGAACATCTGCCTGTAGCCTCTTCTTAGAGGCCATACTGGTTGAGCAGCTCGGTTGGAATTATGTCATTAATAATTCAGATGAAGGCAGTAAGGAAAGACTCTTGTCCTGAATGCCTGAAAGTTATGGCAATAGCGTAATAGCGTTCCTATCCCTAGGATCTGTGTGTTTGATTTTTCAGGTTTTGCATATATTGGAAAGAGATTATATACAGTTGCTTTCATGGTATACTTCAGTGTGAAGGGTTATACACAGAAGATCACTCACCTGGCATCTTGGCGACAAGTTTCCATCAATAAATTAATACTTTCACGCAGTAACTGAACATTTATGGAATGTTTATTCTATTGGAGGCATTGTGCAAATGTGGGAATAAAAAATGACAAATTAAAAAATATGTCTCACCTTACAGTTCAAAACTGAATCAAGGTCACAGACATCCATGTGCAAAAAATAACAAAAAGACTCACTGATAAAGGTCATACTGAAGTATCGATAAGTGAACGATTGTGCCAGTCATGGGAGTAGGAAACGGTTTGCACGGGGTGGTGTGTGTGGCATTTATTCACTGAACACTAAATGAAAGTTTAAACCAAGAATCAGAGAAACAGAAGAAGTGTGCAGAGAGGCATCGCGAATTCAGGGGACGTTGGATTTTCAGTGCGGCCACGGCCTATGTGTATGAAGTGGATTCCAGAACACCAACTGGAAACAAAACTCAGACTTTGTTCTGGAGAGTTTCCTATATCAAAAATATTAATTTTATGTTTACTATGTGGGAAATCAGCACGGATGTAGGTTTTAAAATAAGGGAATCATAAAATTCATTTTCTAAGTATTAGTCCTCCAGGAACTCACATGGTAGGGACTGTATTCAGTAAAATAATTTTGGAAAATTTTAGCAATGGAAGAAGTAGATATGAGGGTGACTGAAATCAACATTTTAAGAAAAATTTAGAGTATCAATAGCTTATTTTTCAAATTAAATGCTCAAGTTTGAAATTGTCCATCTGTAAAAATGGCAATGCCATTAAACCAAAGGATAGACTAACATATAAGGTGGAGAAAAACAAGTGTGAAAAAGAATTAATAATAATAAACGTGCCTGTGAGGTATAAGTTTGAGATGTGGTTAATGAATTTATACACAGCTGATCTGTGCGTGGCGTGTAAATATATATTTCCATTTCTTTCTATGTCTGTGTGTCTGTGTCTATCTCTGTATGTCTATCATTCATTGATATTCTATTTGAAGCTTCTTACTTAAATAAGTACCACCTGAATTCACAGAAGTTGAACAACGTGCTTCAGGAGAGAGAAGACTTCAGAGTCTGTAGGAGCACCAACATTTATGGCAGAGGGAGAGACAGGGTCTTTGGAATGGAGACAAAGGACAGAGTGGGACTGTTTAAAGGAATGGACCAGCAATCCTAAATGTGGGGCGTGGCTCTGTCCTCCCTCCCCGGATGGTACGTGGCCATGTCCGGAGATATTTCTGCTTTCACGTGGGAGCTGCTGGAATCTCCTGGGTAGACACCAGGGATACTGCTCCACACCCCACAGTGATCAGGACAGTCTCCCTTCCCCCAACAAAGAATTATCCTGCCAAAATGTCAAGGGTGCTGTGGGTGAGGAACCCTGTAATACAACAAATAAAGCACCAAGTAGTACGGCTCAATTAAATGAGCCTAAGATTAAAAACATCTATAATTTTTAGCAATTAAAATGCATGGTAACTTTCGCAGTTCCTCAAGTGTTGAGGAATGGATGTGGAATCAGAAACGTCTTCTCTGTTTGTTTCTAAGGATTAATGGGATATGCCAAGAACACACACCAATGGGAACAGGAAGAGAAAAAGATATTTACGGAACAGACTGTGAATGAGTGACCTTTTCAGATGGGTGCATCTTCTCAAAACCACAGAATGTGTTCAAATGTACAGTCTTAGCTCCATCCAAGACATCTAGACGTCTGGATCTGTAAGCAATTTTTTCTACTAATTACAAATGCAACCCTGAAAAAGACATTTAATTTTCCAAGCATTCATTTTGTTACACAACGTCAGGATAAGGTCCAAGTTTGGAATGTTGCTACTGACAGTATCTGAGAAAAAGTCCCAGAGCATTGATTTCATATGTTCCTCAGGCATGCGGAAGTTTTGAAAGCTATTTAAAATTATACCATCTCTTTCAAAATTTTTTGTATCTTTTATTTGACCAACACGATCAAATATGCTCTAACTAAAAAAATTCTTAAATATTAAAAGTTCTGTATTAACATGTTTAAGAAGGATAACCTGATTAATTTAAATCCAAAAGATAAGTATGAGAATAGTTAAAATAACAGCAAAAATTTGAAACTAATTTTTACATAATTTAAAAGCAACGGGGGCATTGGGACAGACTTCTACCTCTATAGTTTAAAATAACTGGAAATGATTATCAAATATCAATATTGTAATATTAAGTGATCAAATGTCTACATATTTGATTTTTCTGGAAAAAAAGGTACAATGTAGCCTTCTAATCTTGGTCTGATGCGCACTTTTTCATTTTAAATGTGGATATGCAGCAACATTTTGCAATACCTTCATTTATACCTCTTTTATTACCTCTTGTACTAGGAAATAACTGTGGTTATGTTATGCATAACTGTGTTATGCATTAACTTTTATTTTAATATGATTCATTTAAGTTTATAGAGTTACTTTTTAATAATGGCTGTACTTGACAATTCGGTCACAAAATTCCTGAAAATGTAACACAATCATGTGTTCTTGTATGAGAGGGCTGCAGTCCACCACCAATCATATACCTACAAATTCTGCAATAAGCAACTTTGCTATTGTGCACAGACTGTTCAGTCTCAAGGACTGGAAATCTTTACCATCTTCAGAAGAAGGGTTGTGGAAGAAGCTTGCCTACTTCAGTAGCTCTCATAACTCATTATTGACCAGGGGGTTTTTGCAGAAACTAATGCCTGTGGCCGGTGATTTGTTATGTAAATAAATACTGAAACGTCTCTGGTCAATCACGTTCGGGGCAACAAAAGGCGTATTAATACCTCTCTGGTCAAAAGTGCGTTAACTGGTTCTAACAACACACTACGAGAAATATCGGTGAGACAGTGATCATCGCTGAAGGAAAGACTGACCACAGCGTGTGAAAAATAAAGCATGTCAATTTGAAAATGAAAAAAGTTAACTGTATTGAGGTTTGAATTTTTTTTTCCATCACTGTCTCGGGTAGAAATTATTTCCAACTGATTATTGTATCAAAGAACATGTTGGTTATCTATGCTGAAAGCATCGATGAAGACAAGACCACACACCTGACTGAAGCAGTCGGTACATATTGTAGCTTACTCTATGCAAACTAAATATGTTCATATTATCTGTATTTTTATATTAAGGACAGAAGTGCATATATACCTTATTTTTTATTAAGTACGCTGGAGCAGAAAGGTGTTCAGAAACATGGGAATTCAGACTTCATGTTGGCTGAGTCAGGGATGCTGAAAGGTTGTCTACTAAAAAAATGAAGAAATGTATCCACTAGGGACTCTATCAAGTGGCTTTTTAAAATATTATACACACTTAATCTGGAGATCCAATAAAATATTCCAGGATATTCCATGAGTTTCTTGCCAAATATCACACACTGGAGTAGCCAGGTCCTGACACCTAAGTGAGCCAAGATTTAAACTTTGCGTTCAGCAGAGTCACCAGTTTTCAGGCATCACTGCCTTCCTCTCAACCGCAAATGCTTTATTTTTGTCACAATCGTTAAAATAATGGTTGAGACTTGAACCCAATATTCTGCAAACAACCACTGAATCATACTGAATCCTTCAGATGCAATGTTCTCAGTCAGCTCAATCATTCTGCCCTCTGGCCAACCACACGGGGCCACTGATAGATCCCGTTTAGGCTTTCCGATATTATATCCTCATTGGAGGTGCACGGGGGTTGAAGCTTGTCTTGGACAACGACAAAGCGTGAGTTTCCTCCCCGATTAGCATGTGTGATGCGGTTAGTATGCTCTGCTGAAAAGTCCAAAGCATTTTTCTTCCCATTCACTTGATTAGGGTTCAGGAAAACCAGGGAACAAATTCTAGAATGTAGACAAAACTCAAAAGGAACAGAGTTTGGAGGAATTCTGAGCTCTCAGGCCCTACCATTATGTTCTCTGATGTACATTTAGAGACTGTATCCAATTTGGGGATTCTTTAGCTCACAGGTGAGTGGTCTTTAATCTTCTCAGTAGTTGTAAGAACAGGAAAGTGATAAAATGTTCAATATTTGGACACTACCACATGGTACCATCTGAAAACCTGATGTACCTCCCTTGAAAAATTACCTGGTGAGGAGCATGGAGGGGCTGGGGGAGGCGGTGGTGGTGATGGTGAGATTTATTAGACAGTATTAGACAGTTATGACCCAGGTCATACTTTATAAACTATGGAGGGTTCTAACGGACATCTCTTCTGCCTTATTTGCTATGGAATCCCGCCAAAGGGCGTAGTCTCAGTGAAGAAGAATTCAACAAGTTCGAGGAACTGACCAAGGACAAACGTGTCCCAACGGAAAACACAGAAGATGTCATTGCAACAGGTAAAGTCCCAGAGGCCAACGTGTATCCAAGATGAAAACACACCACTAGGATACTCGATTCAAATTTCCTATTCTCACAGTTGTCTTTTATAAAGTCTGTTATGAAATGATCCTTTGAAATAGAGGAACTTCAATGATCATTTCCCCCCCACTCATGCTCTTTCACACACAACTGTCCTAACTAAGAACTGAGAACATCAGGTGGGTGGGTAGAAACATGATACACACACCTCCTGAGTTTTTTAGTAGGCTAAGGCTTTTTTTCTGGGGCTTACTGCTTTAAGAATGGGATACATACACAATGGAATATTACTCAGCCATAAAAAGAATGAAATAATGCCATTTGCAGCAACATGGATGGACGCAGACATTACCATACTAAGTGGAGCAAGTCATACAGAGAAAGGCAAATATCATATGGTATCACTGCTATGTGGAATCTAAAAAAAGAGCTCAAATGAACTTATCTAGAAAACAGAAACAGACTCACAGACACCGAAAACAAACTTATGGTTACCAAAGGGAAAAGGTGGCGGGAGGGATAAATTAGGAGTTTGGGATTAACCGATACACACTACTATATATAAAATACATAAACAACAGGGACCTACTGTAGAGCACAGAGAACTCTACTCCATATCTTGTAATAACCTACAATGGAGAAGAATCTAAAAAAGTATACATTTATATTCATATATGTATCACTGAATCACTTTGCTGTACACCTGAAACCAACACAACATTGTAAATCAACTGTATTTCCGTAAAAATTAATTTAAAGAAAGAATGGCATAACAAAACAGTCCAACTTGCAAGGTGGCAAAGGCCAGGACTTCGGTAAGTGCTTGGATTTAAATATCCAAAAGAATCACACTGATCTAGACTCTACAGTGGGATGCTTTGAGGACCAAGGGGGGAAATTTTGCGAAGCACTAAACTGTGAAATACAATTAACCCTAGTGAATCCCAGTGTGAACGAATCATCTTGCAGCCACAACATGGTTTATAATTATAAATAAGATTTAGAGAAGCTGTAAGCATCTCAGACTTACACCGTATGTAATTTTCTCTGTCTTGGAGCCGTGAACACGTAACTTAGAAGCTCTCAGCGTAAGACCTGATACAGGATCACACACAACTAATTGCACCTGGTGGAAGCGTTCTATCCAACCCCACACGGGCACATACGCAGACGGAGCTCTGTGAAATGAGTCCTGTCGGAGAATTTTTCCACTGTCTCCCCCAGCAATCGCTTGTATTTTTTTCATGTTTGTAGAAGACAACGACCTAAGGCTATAAGCAGCACTGGCACCGCTAATGCGTCATATGAAGATAAAAACAGCCTTTCCCTTCACATCATGATTTCTCCTTTCCCAGGAAGTCATGATCCTGGACTCATGGCTTTCCTTCCATGAATCGCCTATGCCCTTCTTGATGTTAGTGGATTCCTAAACGGTTAAATAAATCGATCAATATACCTATGAAGAAAGGTAGCGTACTTGCAATGCCCAGAAACACTTGCACACAGCTCGGCAGAAAACCGAGTAAGCAAAGAACCAGGAGATAATTCTGTTTAGGACGTGTAGCGTAAATCCTGGAAGTGTCTTGGTGAGAAGAGAAAATAAATCACAGATGCTGCTTTTATAATGTGATATAAATCTCCCACCAGATGTCGCTTGAGAGACGGGACTGGCTAGTCAGACTACTTCAAAAAAGAGCCAGTGCTTTCCTCACTAGAACCAGAAAACACCTCAATTATTATGGGGTTGAGCTGCGTTCATGTGCTATGGGGGTGTGCGTGTCCTTAAGGATTCGGCAGAATGCAGTATCATATGACCGACACTGCAATTTACAGGAAGCACCAGCTGATACCCTCTCACCACACCTCACGTGCTTGTAGCTCTTTCCCGAAATGAGATACTTCATTTCTCCTTAGAGTGTGATGGTTAGTCATCGAAGACGAGAAAGGAGCTAAAATCTGATGAGGTTAAGCCATAGGGAGAGAGTCTAGTTAAGATGCAAAACAAAGCCCTTGCACGTGTGATACACGAAGCCCAATTATGATTAGATTATGACTAGTCCAATACTCTACAGAACCCGTTATGATCAGGGGACCATAGTACCAGGATACCTACATACAGTCAGGGTCGCTTCTTAGGTAGATAGAATTCCCAGTGACCTACTATAGCAATGAACAAAATGCTTAGCATGTAGGAGATCATCATTTTCTTAACCGAAATCCACCAATGGATTTCCACCAATCCACCCGCGGGCTACATGAGCAGCTTCAGGTGATGAAAACCCAAAGGCTGGTACAGGACTTCTGGAAAGACTGAATGAGGAGCTCATAGAATTCTCTCCTCCGACAAGATAACTGTGAAACTCACAAAACTATGAACTTATCACAGACAACTATGTTAGGGTTCTGGAAATCAGTTAAGCGTGTACAACAAGTACGAAAAATATTGACTCAAGAAAAAGCACTGAATGTTGGTTAAAAAGAACAGGGTCTGCGGTGTCTGACTCAGGGCTGCTACTGTCCCGTCTTCTCTCCAAAGACGAGCAGCCTTGCTGCTGAGGGAGTGCGCTGACTGATTTGCAGCTGTGCATAAACATCCCGTATCAGGGGTGTTTTCAAAATCAACAGCAATTGATTGGTGGGAAATGATGGGAAAAAGAGCCTCATGGCTACCCTGAATGATCAGAGTGCTGGACCGGGCAAGAGACTAGGTGAAAAACGTCAAGGGAAATGGGAAAGATGGGACAGTCCTGGACAACTCTGGAAACCTCTGGCATGTTCCCGGGGATTTGGAAGGCTGTATGCACATGCAGGGCTGCAGGAGCGCCAGGAAAGACGGAATAGGGCGTTGGTTACCTACTTGCCCAGCGCTCCCTGTAAACCGCGTGCACTTTGAATGCATGTTGCAACCCACACGCGGGTCTCCTAGGGCAAGATGTTTGTGCCTTGCTGACTCAAGTTGTTTAAAGAAAACGGAACAATCAGTGGTTGACAACTAGGCTAGGCTGACTCAGGGCTAACCACTAAGAAGCCAGCCTTAAAAATAAAAACAAGAATTTAAAAGAAAGGGGTGGGGGGGGTGGGGGAACTCCCTGGTGGTCCAGTGGTTAGGACTCAGCGCCTTCAATGCCTTGGCCCGGGTTCAATCCCTGGTCGGGGAACGAAGATCCTGCAAGCCATCTGGCACAGCCAAAAAGAGAAAACAAAAAAAGAAAACAAAAGAAAACAAACTGAGCAGAGACATCAGCGGCTTCACACTGCAGGGAACAGAGACTCTAAAAATTATTACAGGCAAGCCATTAAACAAAAAACAAAGTTTCCTGAGCCCCTCATTCAAAAAAATAACAACAGTAAAACAAAAATATGAAAGCAACGGAAATCCCAGAGAAAGTCAGAATTCAAATTTGTTACTCTATAATGATCTAAAATGTCCAATTTTTCAACAAAAAAAAATCTATTAGATATAAAAACAAAGAGGCAAGGATAGCCCATAAATAGAAAATAATCTAATGGAAAGGCCCAGATATTGTCCTAGGAGAAAAATACTTAAAATCAGCTATTACTAATATTTTCAAATAAGAAAAAAAAAATTTTTTAAATAATGAGTATAATGACAGTAACACACCTCCAAAAAAGACTTCTGATAAAGAGATAAAACTTCCTTTAAAAAAAGAAAGAAATTGAAAATCTGGAGTTGAAAGTTATAAAATAAATGAAAAATTTACTAGCATGACTAAGCGGTAGATTTGACCTCAAAGAAGAATGAAATCAGTGAATCAGAAGCTAGGTCAGTAGTTATGATCATGCTGAGGAAGAATAAGAATAAAAAATGAGAAAAAAGGAACAGAGCCTCACAGACTTACGGAATTCCATTAAGAATATCAACATATATCTAATGGAGTCATAGAAAGGAAAGAGAGAGAAAAAGCACAAATTTAATTAGAAAATGTATTGGGTGAACACTTCCCAAATTCAATGAGAAAACAAACACACAACAACAAAAAACTAATCTCTATTCCCAAATGCTCAAGAAACTCCAAGTAGAACAAATATAAGGACATTCACATCTAGATACATCATAGGAAATCTTCCAAAAGCCACGGATAAAGGGAACATCTTGAAACTGGCCAGAGAAAGATGACCCACCAAGAAAAGGAACCTCAAAACGATTAACAGCTGAGTGTTTATCAGATGTGATGGGGTCTAGAGAACAGTGGGATGGCATATTCAAAGTGCTAAAAGAGAGAAAAAAAGGCTACCCAGCAAAAACCCTGTATCCAACAGAACTATTCTTCAAACACGGAGGCCAAATAAATGCCTTCAGAGATAAAGGTGTAGAGAATTGATGACTAGCATACTAACCTCAGAAGATAGACTAAAAGAAGTCTACAGCTGAGCATGGTAACTTGAATGCTCATGAATAAATAAAGACACACAGACTAGTCATAAAGGTTTCTACATAGGTAAGTATAAGAGAGAGTGTAAGTATGTATTATACAGACCTGTATCCAGGAGGAAATTAGTGTTATGTGTTGAAATATGTCCCCTCCCAAATTTCCTATATTGAAGCCCTATTGCCCAATACACCAGAATGGGACCATATTTGGAGATGCAGCCTTTAAAGAGGTGATTAGGTATAATGAGGCCATTGGATGGGTCCTACTCCAATCTGACTGGTGTCCTTATAAGAGGAGGAAATTTGGATACACAAAGAGACACCAGAGATTCATGAGGACAGAAGAGAGGCCACGTGAGGACAGAAAGAGAAGGTCAAGCCAAGGAGAGACGCCTCGGAGGAAACCAGCCCTGCCAACACCTGGATCTTGGACTTAGAGCTTCCAGGACAGTGAGAAAATACTTGTCTGTCATTTAAGTTGCCCAGTCTGTGGTAATTGTTATGGCAGCTCTAGCAAACTCATTCAATTTCCTATAATCATCTCAATAGATAAAGAAAAAGTAACTGGCAAAATTTAATATATTAATCATAAAAATTATTGGGAGGGCTTCCCTGGTGGCGCAGTGGTTGAGAGTCCGCCTGCCGATGCAGGGGACACGGTTTCGTGCCCCGGTCCGGGAAGATCCCACATGCCGCGGAGCGGCTGGGCCCGTGAGCCATGGCCGCTGAGCCTGCGCGTCTGGAGCCTGTGCTCCTCAACGGGAGAGGCCACAGCAGTGAGAGGTCCGCGTACCGCAAAAAAAAAAAAAAAAAAAAATTTCTCATAACTATAGATGCAAATACCCTCAGCATAATAATTACAAAAATTATATATCTGTGTGTATATACGTATATATGTGTATTGATAGACAGATTTATACATCATGACCAAAGGGGATGTATTTCAGGTATGCGAGGGTGATTAACGTCCAAAATTCAATCAAAATAACCCATCACATCAGCAGGCAGAAGAAAATCATATAATCCTATCACCGATGCAGAAAAAAAGGACTTGAAAAAAAGTAAAAATTCATGGAAAAAAAACCAGTAAACTATTAACAGGGGGAATTTTCAACTTGATAGTAAACATCTCTAAAATGTCTACATCTAACATCATATT
The DNA here is from genome assembly GCF_005190385.1 of Monodon monoceros. NCBI lineage: Eukaryota > Metazoa > Chordata > Mammalia > Artiodactyla > Monodontidae > Monodon > Monodon monoceros. The sequence goes on along the minus strand of NW_021703779.1, from coordinate 7,591,095 downwards.
CAATATTGAGAAAGTGCATGATTTTAGCCTAAGATCAGGAACAGGGCAAGGGTGTCCTATTCAACACCGTGCTAGAAACCTACCTAGAACAATATAATAAATCAAGGAAATAAAGTGTTTACAATTTGAAAAGAAAGAAAATAAAGCTGTCTCTGTGTGCAGATGACATCACTGTTTAACTAGAAAATCCCAAAGACTTGACAAAATATTTGTCGAACTAATAAGGGACTGCAGTCAGGTTGCAGGATATAAAATCAACATAAACAGCTCACACATGTGGGCGTGGGGTCAGCTAACTGAAGTCTGGAGTGGGAAATCTGAACCCAGCAGAACAAGCTACCATTCACGAATGCATCCAGCTCATTACAAACGCTGTCGTTTTACAGCAAGAATTAAGACAGTGTCTGCAACTTGAACCATGTGGCTCTGCCCATGAACCAGAATCAGACGATGTGCTGTCTGGTGAGGCCCCCCTTTCTGGATCACAGACTTCTCTGCCTGTGTCCTCACATGGGGGAGGGGCTGGGGGCTCTCTGGGGTCTCATTTTAAGGGCACTAATCCCACTTATGGGGGGGGGCACCCTCATGACTTCATCACCTCCCAAAGGCCCCCAACAGCATCACATTGGACTTGACGATCCGACATGAGTTTTGGGGAGACGCAGACATTCAGACCATAGCAGAATGACCCCAGTAACCCAGCTACATGTTTTGTGCTGACGACAGGCCCGGGGCTCAGACCTCACTCAAGGGAGGAAGCGGGGTGAAGACTCTGATCAGTTATCGAGGGTGGTCTGATGTTGAGCCTGGGGTGCTGTCGCTCAACTGACTCAGCAGGAATCTTGCTAAAATCGGAAAATGAAAAGACAGACGCTGCAGCCCAGAGTCAGCGTCTAGTCGGGAACTGCTCAGAGGAGCCCGACCAGAGTTTGGTCCGGGAGAGACTGTGACCCTCCTCTGCTCCAGCCGACTTGTCACACTGGTCCAGGCTGTCCCTTCTCCACAGTGCTGGGCGGGGGGGTGGGGGGTGGGGGGGGTGGCCTCAGTGATCCTGGACACCCAGTCCTGCCCCCAGAACTCCACAGGATCCCCTCGGGGGCGTGAGACAGGCAGACTTCGCAGAGATCTTGGGTTCACGTCTGTCACAATCACTCCATCACAATAACGCGAGTCACACGAACTGTTTGCCGTCCTAGTGCATACAGAGGTTGCTGACACTATGCTTCAATCTGTTATGGGTATAGACTGATGTCCAAACAATGTACACACCTTAATACTTTATTGCTAAAACTTGCGAACCAGCACCTGAACTTTCTGAAACTCAGAGTAGCGAGACCACTCATCACAGATCAAATAATGAAAGTCTGAAATATTCCAAGAATGATTACCAGGTGAGAAAGTAAGGCAATGCCGTGGGAAAAGGGCACCAGAATTGTTCGACGCGTCAATCTGTGAAAAATGCGGTATCTGCAAAGCACAATACCGAGGTCACCCTCAACAAGCACTGACCAGGGGGTGCGCGCCCACCTGCCCAGCAGTGAGCACCAGGTCAGGTCAGGTCCAGCCGTCCTGACCCTAGAGCCTGGGGGCACCTTCCTCCTCAGCTGCCCCGGGACACTGCAGAGAACCCTATGCTCTGGGAGGATGGGGTCTACTTCTCTTCCTGGAAAAAAAAAATTGTTTCCCCAAAGGAGGCTTTCCTGGGGTGAGACCTCCCTGCCCCCGCCTTTCCACCTCTGGCTCTGGGGTCAGGAAACAAGGCTCCGGGATCGGCCAGGAGGTGACAACGCAGGGCCCTGGACAGAGTCTGAGTGTCACATGTGTCACCTGCATTTTCATTAGGATTAAGAAAAACAGGCTCCTTTGCGTTCCTTGCTGGATCCTAACTTTACACCTCACTGGCACTGGTTTATTCTGATGTGATAACAGCAGAGGCTGTACATCAAGTATTTCAGCCCATTTTTCTTCCCGTTTACAAAATAAATCTACTTGCAAAGTTGTACTATAACTGAAGGGTCTATATTCAGGCCTTTTTGCTCTGGAGTCTAAAGGGTAGTGTGGCCATGCAGGGTTAAGAAAAAGGGAAGGAAGGAAGGAAGGAAGGGAGGGAGGGAGGGAGGGAGGGAGGGAGGAGGGGGAAAAAACAATCCTTTCCTTTCCTATAGATTCATGACTCAAAGTCACCCAGTTTTGGAAGGTGCAGCCTAAAGGGAATCACAAGAGGAAGGTGATTTAGCATCTCCCATTCTAAAGGGGCTTTGCTTCCAAGTGGTCACAGCAATGAAATCTAAGGGTCCTCGCTGCGGTCACCAAAAACCTCAGTCCCCAGTAGCCTGTTCTTAACAACACAACCAGATATAAGGATCAGGGACAAATGAGACCAAAACAAGACCAAAAAGCAGAGCCTGGCCTCTCCCCCAGCAACGAGGACCTCAGCAGCTGAAACCTTTTCTCTCATCTCCAAAACCCCGCCCTGGGGTGGCCGCCAGCCACGACCTGCATAGAACTGCAAAACAATCTAGAGCCAGGTGCGTTGGTGTAACAAGAATACTCACCCGAAGGCGTCTTCCTACACAAACCCGAAAGCCGCTTCTTCCCTGGGAGACCAAGGCAAGCTCAGGCGGTCGGTGGCCCGTGGAGGGATCCGGGGCCGGTGCTGGAACCAAGGGACCCGCGGCCACTGCTGCTCACGCAGCAGCTCTCAGCGCCCCCGGGGGGCCACGACCCTCGGGCAAGATTTCCTCCCGCTGGCTTCCCAATGGGTCACCAAACCAAGTTTGTTTGGCCCGACGCACAGCAAGCAGAGATGCCGCGCGTGGAAGCGAGGAGAGGGTCCCTCCGGGAGGCACCAGGCGAGGAGCGGGGAGGACAGGCATCCAGTGCGCCTGCGGGAAGGCTGGCCCGGAGGTTGATGGGTCAGGACGACTCCGCGGCGTGGCGTGAGCGCGGGCGGCGCACGCAGGGCGGGCACACGTGACGGGGGTCAGGCGCGGGAAGGGCCCTCCCGCGCAGGCGGGACGAGGCTCCAGGCCCGGCACATTCACGAGGCTCCGGCGGACATGCGCGCAGGCCCAGGGGCGGGGCCCTCGGTCCCATCCAGTCTCGCCCAAATAGACGCGGCTGAGACTGAAGAGTTCCCGGAAAGGAACTCCTGCAAACTGCGCCCTGTTGAGGTTCCGTGACTTTGATTAAAGAAGAACGTTTTTAAAGCCATAATAAATAAATACATGAAATAAAGACTTATTAGTCCGCAGTGTGGATGGACGGCATTTTGTTTATCCGTTCATCCTTTGATGGGCTTTGGGGTTGTTTTAACCTTTTAGATACTGTAACCGGTGCCGCTGTGAAGGGTCGTGTACAAGTACCTGTCTCAACACCTGTTTCAATTCCCTTGGTTGTGTGCACAGGAGTGGGATTGGCTGCCATGAGTCTGGAAGGGGGAAATTTCGAGAATGCTTAATCAATGTGACTTTTCTGGGGGGGAATGACGAAATGCCTTGGAACTTGAGGGAGGTGATAGGTGTAGAACACTGTGAATGTACAAAAAGGCACTGAATTTTACACATTAAAGTGATGAAAATTATGAAAAATAAATCCTTAAACAAGGTGTTATGTCTGGTTGCTGCTCCTAAATTAGACAAAACTCTCTTTTTTTTTTTTTTTCCGTTCACGGGCCTCTCTCTGTTGTGGCCTCTCCCGTTGCGGAGCACAGGCTCCGGACGCGCAGGCTCAGCGGCCATGGCTCACGGGCCCAGCCGCTCCACGGCATGTGGGATCTTCACAGACCGGGGCACGAACCTGTGTCCCCTGCATCGGCAGGCGGACGCTCAACCACTGCGCCACCAGGGAAACCCAAGCTCATTTATTTTTAATGAAGTTAATTGCATGGGTGGGTTTGAGTCTGGCGTTTTTCAGGTTTCTATTTGCCTGTTGATTCAGTTCTTCTGTCTCTTGGACTTCATTACCCTGTAGACACCAACCTCACCTGTATCAGGTTAGTCAAGTAATGTTTAAGGTTTTATTTTAATTTGTCTACTGTTGTTTATCTGTAGCTTTTAAAATGATGTTTGTGGTTGCAGATACATGTGTAATTTACCCAGTGTGTTCCCTTATTTCAAGAGACAATACCTGGCCAGACTTGGTGTGCTTTTGTTCATTCCTCAGTCACTTCAAAGAGTTGACTGTGTTTTGTTTACAGTTCTTACAGGTTGAATGAAACGTCTGATACAAGCTAAACTATCATCGCCACTTGAAAGATTGATTTCCCTTTAAAAAGCATTCAACGAGAGTCACTGAGAGGGAAAATGAAGACATGGTCATTTCTATGAACTGAGAAATCAATGATAAAATTCAACAGACATTTATGATTTTTTTTAAAACATGACTTTTAGCCAAGTAGTGATGGAAGAAACTTTCATTAATCTAATAAAGACTGTTGGCAAAAAATGTATTTTTTTAAATCACTAAAAAAGGATGGAGCCATATGCTATACATATGTATTGGAAAGGAAGATAAACACCCACATTTCTGCCTGAGGACAGACTACCCATCCTTTCATGTTTAATCCAAATACTTTCTTCTTCTTTATTTTTTGGTTCTTCGTGATGTGTTCATCCTTTGTATTCTTTATCTCCCTTAAAATATTTTATAATATAATTTTCTAGTTTCTTTTGTAAATAGACTACACGTCCCTTGAGGTGAGTATGGTACTGCAGAATTCTTTGCTTAATGAAGTATTTCTCAGATAGAACAAATATTTCAAAACACATTACTTTGCACAAGAAATACAAGAACATTTTCAGTCATTAGTTGGGGCAGAATAGAATTTGTCTTCTGTGTCACCATTCATCACCATTGCTGCTGACTCCTCATTAATCATATGGGGCTCCACCCCTGAATTCCCTTTTCTGAACCTATGCCTATTGTCTGAACATCATTCTTTCAATTGCTCTGCTCTTAAAGTGGGAATCCGTAAAAACATTTTGAAATTTAGCATTATGAACTATTTCATTGTTTGCTCCACATCAAATGCAAACTACTTAAAAAAAAAGAAAATCCGGAGTTTCATTTAGGTGTCTATGTGCTATCTTATTCCCCAAATATATTTTGCCGGTAAAGTCTATGGGAACATGTTTCTCTTGTACTCTCCATAACGCTGAGCTCTCAGTGAATTTGTTTGCACCCAATGAAAATGACATCAAGAGCTGATTAAGGATAGGAGGCAATAGGTCACAGGAGAAATGCAGCCAAAAACAACAACACTTACTAAAGACAATGAAGCTCTGCTGATTTAAGTAGATATTATTGTGTGGACAGACGCTGATTCATGTGTTAATTATACAACCCCTTTTCCTTGGGGTAGAAGGGTGATGGGAAGAGACATTATTCAAAGTATTTGCAATATAAATGGACTTCTTATTGAATGAAAGCAAGGTGATTACAGGGACTTCCCTGGTGGCACAGTGGTTAAGAATCCACCTGCCAATGCAGGCGACATGGGTTCGAGCTCTGGTCCAGGAAGATCCCACATGCTGCGGAGCAACTAAGCCCGTGCGCCACAACTACTGAGCCTGCGCTCTAGAGCCTGCGAGCCACAACTACTGAAGCCCATGTGCCACAACTACTGAAGCCCGTGGGCCTAGAGCCCGTGCTCCACCACAAGAGAAGCCACCGCAGTGAGAAGCCCGTGCACTGTAATGAAGAGTAGCCCCCGCTCACTGCAGCTAGAGAAAGCCTGTGTGCAGAAACCAAGACCCGAGCCAGCCAAAAAGAAACAAATTAATTAATTAATTAAAAAATAAATATATATATATATAGAATGATAGATACAATGGTTATAAGAAGTTTGACCAGTGAGACAGACCATTAAAATAGTTTTAAGAATTTTAAGTGAAACGGTTGCAGTTTGAATAATGGAAGCAACCTTAGGCACCAGGGAGGAAATATGAACCATTAAAAAAAAAACTTATCTTTAAAAATTATTTTCAACGATCTTTCTCAAGTTGACAATATATCAAATCCTGGAGAAGAGGTATCTATTGCAACTGGATCGAGCTTATATCAATGTGGATCAATGAACCCTCCCAGGTTACAGGGAGTTAAGAAGCTGTCAGGAAGGATTAGTCAAAGACTAAATGGCACTTCCTGTTTTAATAAGAAACAAGTGAATTAACATCTCCTCACATAGTTACCGTGTATGCGTGTGTGTGTGTGTGTGTGTGTGTGTGTGTGTGTATGAGATAAGAACACCTAACATCTACGCTCTAAGCAAATGACAAGTATATGTGCAATACTATTAATGATAGTCACCATGCTGTTCATTGCGTCTTTCTTTAAATCATAGAAGCTGTTCTGGTAATTATAACTTTAAACAAAACTAGGCATCATTTTAATTTATGTCTTTGAAATTGAATATTTGCTTACGTTGAGGAGTCAGCAAGTCCCAGGCATTTCCTTAACGATTCTTTGTCAGAGCCTGTCATGTTGTTTCAAGCACTGTGTCTTGACAACATGGTAGCCTACAGAATGAGTGTTCATGCAGAGATCATGACAGTTCCTACAACAGTCTTAAAAGGGCTCCACAGAAGTCTCTTTGTGATCTGGGGGTGGGGTGGGGGGGTCTCTCAGTCTTGGAAAAAAAGGGTTGGTAAGAGAATGACCTTGGATCGGGGTCCAAGACATAACAAAAATAATGTCTTATTGTTTCAGATAGCCCATTGGGAAGATCAGTAGAAATGTATGAGACTGTAATTATCTATAAATGGATGAGCAATTCTATTTTCACACGTTTATGAACTGTGAACTGTTTATGCTTTTGACACCCATTTGTTGAAGGATAGTCTTTGCATGTCTCAGGAAATTCATATTATCTCCTTAAACATTTGTGCTGAAGAAATATTTTCTGGTATGAGGTGAAGTGACCCATTTTGAAGTCAAGCTCCAGGAGACGTTAGCCCTCTACAACAAATGAAAGGCATTTAATTACAAACTATCCCCTTTAAACGTGTTCTGCTGTCTATTAGCAAATGTCTCCTTTTAGCTTCACTTTTTTTTTTTTTTTTTTTTTAACCCCAGCCATTAACTGCTTGTCCAGTTGGAGAGCAAATGAGAGTCTGTCCAAATTCATTTGGCTGTCTCCTACAATTCAGGACCTTCTGTTAAGTGTTCTGTAGGTGGCCTACTGGGAAAGTACTTCGACAATGAAATTAATAAAAGCTCCAATTCTATCATTCTTAGAGCAGCCACACTGAATCAGACCCCTTCAAGGACCAGAATAAAAGAAATGGACAGGCTCTTATTTTGATAATTTATTAGCTCCAGGGTGAACAATTTCTTTCCAGGGCCCTAAGAAAGAGAAAACCAAACAACCAAACAACCAACAAAGAACAAAAAAGAGAATACCTAATATGTCAAATGTAAGCATTCTTGCTTTTTTTTTTCGTGGAATCTAATTTTTAGTTATCTCTTAGTGTAGAAGCCATTCAAACATTATCTTTAAAGATTATCAAAAACAGAAGGAAACAAACATGTGCTAAACAAACTTCACTGAAACATACAAAATAGGCTTTTATGAGTTCCCTTTGCCTCTCTCTTATTCTCTTTGTAAGTGAATGCTGTTTCTTATGGCAGCTTCAAGTGTGAAAAATCAAAATTGTCTTTTTAATTAAGTCTAAAATTTCCCTTTTCCTTCACTTTCTTTCTAAAATAAATCGAGACAATAGGTGAGAAAAATCAAGTCCGTACTGAGTGAGTCAACTGCCAACTACAGAAGCCTAATAAGTCTTTGTGCTAACTTTCAGCTGACTGGTACCTATTTGCAAATGTCATAATTTCCAGGAAAACATCACGGTCTACAAACCCCCGCTTCCTGGAATGAAAAAGAAAGTGGTATGAGGGAAGTTATTTTTGGATGATTGTTGGAACATTTTCTGCTTAAACGATTGAGTTAATAGTCTCCTATTTAAATACTCATTTTTCTGACAGTCTAAGTGAAATGTTGAGAACGTATGAGAATGGCTCTCTCCATCATTTGTGTGGCTGCTGACCACATGGACGAAAATTAAAAGGAAAAAATTACGTGTGTCTGCAGATATGCAAAATATACAATGCGTACATTCCTGTGTGGACATACATAGGTTATACACATAAGAATATACATAAAACAACAACATACACAATGATATATATGATTACATACATATAAATGGGTGTCTGTACATATATACACATATATGTGTATATACACAAAGAAGTATACATACAACATATATGCACATATATATATATTCCTGTCGAAAAGGATAAGAATTATACAGTGTATATAGTTTTTCATGAGTTTTATGTACGCATGTAAAACAGATTTAACATTTAAGGGTTTTTCTGATAACGATTATTTAAACATGTACCAAGATCTTATTTATTACTTCTCTATTCAGTCATTCAAAAAACATGTATTTATCAAACACTCTTAAAAAATGCCATTTTCAAGGACAGTACCACAAAAGTGTGGTTTCTATATAAATGTATAACAGTTCTTGCACGGAGTCATCTATTTTTAAAATAAATGTTAAAATCCTGGAATTAAAGAAAAATTAATATCTTAAATATGTCCGTAGTGAATTAAGACATACACTGCAATTCCAAATCCACAGAAAATTACTAAACTGAGCTTAGAGTCGGAAATGTCAAATTTTGGATTCACTTGAGAGTACAGTGGCTTCAAATGTAGCCATGAAGAGACATATTGGCTCCTGGTTAGTGCAGATGAGAGAAACCATGTTTGATAACTCTCCTGCATCCTAGTGTGTCTTCAAAGATGCTAGCAGCTGGTTAAGAAGCATAACCAGAATATATAAGAATTTGTTATCCTGTGATAAACCGTAATGGAAAAGAATAGGGAAAAAAAAAAAAAAGAATAGGGAAAAGAATGTGTATATATATATGTACAACTGAATCGCATTGCTGTACAGCAGAAATTAACACAACATTGTAAATTAACTCTATCTGAGGAAAATGAATTTTTAAAAAAGAATCTATTACAAGTTAGAAAAATCTGGTAACATAGCTTAAGCTAGAACGTAGCCCAAACATGAGATTTGCTGTCCAAGCAGACTTCCAAAGTTTTCACGAATTTGAAATCATAGAGCATAACGGCCGTTTTAATTTTTTCTTCTGGGAATTAAATGTGTCCAGTAATAGACTCTCATGTATGAAATGAGAGAAAGCAGAGGGAAGAATGCTAGCAGGACCAGACATGAGGAGACGTTGTCACTAGGTCAAAGGACAAGAGATGCAGTTTCCATTATGTTACTTATTTACATGCCATAAACGCTGCTAAAAGGTGACTAGAAGAACAGATACTATTAAAATTGTGTAGAGGGAGAGGGAAGGAAGGGTCACATATGCAAACAACATGTTCATCAACCATCAACCACAGCAGGAAGGCATTACGTTGTCCTTTTTGCTTTTAATGGTGATAAAACCGTATTAGTATTACTGAGACAAAGACCAGAAAAGCTGTGTGATTATGGAAACAACTCCATCTAGCTAGCCAGGAGGTTGGTGCAGAATGGACCTTTGTAAATAAATCTTTTACTTTACTGCTTTTAGCCGTGCCCAAGTTTTTTTTTTTTTCTTTTTTTTTAATCACCTTTACCAAAACTGAACTAATTGAGCTTTAAGAATTTTAGCAAAGAGAAGGAAAGGGAGAGAGAGAGGAACTCAAGACTGTCAAATGAATTGCTGTACTGCTTTATAAATAGTACCTTGTAAGGGACGGTACAAAGGAAGTGACCAGAAAGGAACAATTGGAACATAAAAATTGCAGTAAATTCTGATCCCAAAGACAGAGCACGGCCCCTATATCCTACTCTTGGCCAACCATGAACAATTAGATCATGTATCAAAAATTCTTAAACTCACATACAATAATGCAATAATCATGAATATGATTATAATTCATTTACTATAGTTAGGGAATGAAAGTGACCCAAGGATATGTGCGTATTGTATAAAAGTAAAACTGTGTATGGTTGGGTTTAAAATTTTAAATTGTTTGGATTTATCCATCAAGATGGATATATAAATAAACACTGCTCTACATGTTTTTCAGTTCCTAAAAAAAAGAAATCATGCTTTTGAATGCAAATATATTTTTCTTATTTCCTGGAAATAAAGCCACAACATTGGGTTGTAAACTTCTACCAATATTCCTCGTACGTATGAAATCCTCATTTCTTACTCCCAATTCTTGGTTTAAAGTTAAGAGAGCCTATTTACAAAATGGCTAGAGACCATGCCTTATTTCCAGAGCACTAAAACAGAAGTTATTTTATATATCTTATGGAGAGTCACTACTATAGCATTAATATCACATTTTAAATGGAATTTTTCCCTTTCCTCTCTTATGCATTCCAAAACAATATATACCTTTTTGACATAAACATAAAACTCAGGCAATTACAAAGAAAAAAAAGAAAAGTCTTTCCCAACTATAACATTTACAACCACCTATAAAGACTATGGTTATTTATCATCTCATTGCAGATACAGATTAGATAGATATGGATAGACATAGATGCAAACATAGATGGCAATAGTGATAGATACCTCAATTAAGGTTTCTACAGATACAGATTTAATGATTACAGTTTTACTCATGGAAACACACGCAATGTAGACACACACAAAGTTATGGTAAGAAATTTATCTAATGATGACTTTGTAAGAAAGTGGTGTGGTAAAGACCTTATTGAAAAAATATGTGAATGGCAGTTGCTATGACCTTGAGAACTATAATGGGTTTGAAAGTGGAAAAAACTGAAATTTGAGAGTCTATCAAGACCATCAGGGCTTCCCTGGTGGCGCAGTGGTTGAGAGTCCGCCTGCCTATGCAGGGGACACGATGCAGGTGCCCCTGTCCGGGAAGATCCCACATGACGCGGAGCGGCTGGGCCCATGAGCTATGGCCGCTGAGCCTGCAAGTCCGGAGCCTGTGCTCCGCCATGGGAGAGGCCACAACAGTGAGAGGCCCGCGTACCGCAAAAAAAAAAAAAAAAGACCATCAGTGAAGCAGAGGATAAATGAAATATTAATCAATATTGGTCTTGAATATATAAGAAACCTATAAGCCATGAAATACATAAAGTTATGAAGTAACATTTTTTCAGTAATCTTAACAGAAATAGATCAACTTAATAGTAAACTACAAAAATGGTAGTATTCTAATCCAGCTTGAAGTTGCCCTGGAGGAAACCTTAGCTGTCCCTACAATAGACTCTACCACTTACAAAGAGGCAAGTTTCTGCTTATGCATATATATGCACACATTAAATATGGGTTGAATAATTTCAGAACATATCTTAACGTCATGCTCTTTAAAAATCTTGGGAGGAAAAAAGAAAAAAAAAAATCTTGGGAGGTAGTTTATCAAGAAGAATTTGTCCTACAAAGCTCTGAGCACCTACATTGATTGCTTGTGGCTTAAAAGATTCTTGAAAACCAAGTTGTCGCAACAAACCAAAATTAGATACTCAGTACCATTGTAATCTTATTTGCTTCTCAGTGACCAAGAAGTGGAAATGATTTCATGTTTGAGACTTAATGTGACACAGATGAAAACAAAACTTAACTCAAGGAGGTGAGTCCTTTCACGATTTAACGGTATTCTTTAAATACCACTTTAAAAAAAGATACGCCTAAATTCATTAGAAGATTTTTTATTACACTTTTCTAAATGTGAAAATGACAAATTTTCTCCAGCCCAACTACTCTAAACTTGAGACATGGTACACAAGACAAAAGACAAAATTAGAGATTGGTTTCCTGACTTGGGTATGCCAAGAAGCTATTTATAGATTTAAAGCTAAAGTACATTTAGAAATGTGACTGCAAAATGTGGTTACATGTTATGTTTCTGTTCTTTCATTTTTAATTCTCTACTGTCCTGCCTATTCTTTAGGAAGAATTACCTTTTTGTTGACTCTACAAAATTTGTCACCTATGGCAGATGTAAAAATGAAAGATACTCATAATGAAAAGGAAAATAACTATCCATTGACAGTTCTACATGGGGAAGTAGATAGCCATGAAATTTATCTCTGAAAAATAAAGCATCAGGTATACACTGTTAATATGTATAGGGACATAAACTGTTACAGATGTCTCACTTTGATTACCTTCTTATCAGTATGCAAGCAGCGAGATGATTATGTTTGAAATTAGAAGATAAGGCATTTATATTTGCTATACCAAGATGATTTTTTTCTTTGATGAGGCCAATTTCAGTTACAGAAGTTCAGGTTAATCAGAGGAAGGAAGGAGGCATGTTTAGTAGTCTTCAATAAAAATCTAAATTTATCCTCACAAAGCAAGTATAATGTGAGTGGTTTCCAGTACATCAATTATGTATGCTTATTCCAATTCAGGTCCTGATCAGTACAAATGAGATAAATTTATTTTACACGTATTTGATTTTTTCCTTCGCGTTATGCTGCAAAACTGGTATGTATTCTTGGCTATCCTGTTGGCTAATTGTGGAATGTGGACTGGATTCTGCATCCCCAAATAAGCTTTAACTCCTGAGCTGAAGGCCGCATGGATTTCATTTCCTGTTTGATGCCCTGTTATTTCAGGGAACAGGGTAAAGAGTGACCTTTCTGCTCCTTGATCAGCGTTCCATTCTGCCTGGATCAAGAGAACAGGAGGGCTTCCCTGGTGGCGCAGTGGTTGGGAGTCCGCCTGCCGATGCAGGGGACGCGGGTTCATGCCCCGGTCTGGGAGGATCCCACGTGCCGCGGAGCGGCTGGGCCCGTGAGCCATGGCCGCTGAGCCTGCGCGTCCGGAGCCTGTGCTCCGCAACGGGAGAGGCCACAACAGTGAGAGGCCCGCATATTGTAAAAAAAAAAAAAAAAAAAAAAAAAAGAGGACAGGAAACAGGGCTGCAGTGCTCATCTCTAGGGCAAGCAGGTGTGCACACAGCTGGGGAAGATGCTCCCTGGCAAGAGGTGAAGCATAGTCTCAGAAGGAGGGAGTACGTGTGTCCTGCAGCTACGTACGGAAGAGTTTTGCTGAGGACGTGAGTGTGTTGGTCCTGTCACCTCTCTTGGTCCTTACACACAAGGCGCTTTCATCTTCCACATGTGCACTCCTGTGTGATCCAACAAGGCAGGTCAGCCATTGACGAGCCGGTACACCGCGAGGAGTAAAGAAAAGCCACAGTGCAAAGCTTTCCAAATGGGGCTCCACGGAACCTGGTCTCCGAAGGTACATTGTGGGGAAAAGACGCTGGGGAAACAACATTCCCTATCCCACCCATGAAGAGTCACACGTGCAATGGATCTGGACGCTTGCGAGGAAATAACCATGTCTCATAGGTTCTCAGACCTAGTTAACTGCAAAACACTGATTTATTTTTCTAGTTACACCCAGGAGCACCTGAAAACATTTTGATAAACATGGCTTTAATATATTAAATTTTCAAAACTTGGAGTCCCTCACTGAAAACAGTGAGACAATTATGTAAATAACTTGACATATGTATACAACTTGTTTTGTATAAAAATAGATATATATACAATTATTAAATCTCTGTTAACCTATTCATAGCACAGGGAACTCTACTCAATACTCTGTCGTAACCTATATGAGAAAAGAATCTAAAAAAGAGTGGGTATGTGTATGTATAACTGATTCACTTTGCTGTGAAACGGCAGAAAGTAACACAACATTGTACGTCAACTACGTGCTAATAACAATTAATTTTTAAAAGTCTGTGTTTATTTTTAATAGCAATACATTCCTATGCAAAATAAATGCAGGATATCCATAACGGCTGACAGAGTTTATGTGTCTGAGACAGCAGACGCTATAAAATATAGATATTTTATCAGCCGCTTTCTAACTATGTGGTGGATAAATGGAGTAAAGCAGTAACACTGAACACAAGATGTGCGCCACTTTAGAAATGCCTTCTCTTGATAATTGGAATGAAAATCTTTGAAGAGTAGACGGAGAGAGCAAAGATGAAATTGTTCGACTACGTTGTTAAAAGTGAATCACAGGGACTTCCCTGCTGGTCCAGTGGTTAAGACTCTGCGCTTCCACTGCCAGGGGTGCAGGTTTGATCCCTGGTCGGGGAACTGAGATCCCGCATGCCCCATGGTGAGGCCAAAAAAAAAAAAAAAGTGAAAAGTCAGTCAAATGCAATGCTCCTGTGCCTAAGACAGTAAGCTACTGTTTTATCACTAAAGACAGCACCCTCAGAACAACTTGTATTCTGTGTAGCCATTCCAGGAGCTCTGCACCCTTTCCTGAGCATCCTCTACATGCCTCCACGCAGATGTTTTCTCACCATTGTAACCTGACGAAGACCCCGATAGAACCTTCGGCGTATTACAGGTAAGCCGTTCACAACAGCTACTTGGCATTTCCAAATAGTTACAGATTACACTGAACAAGCTAACCACCAGTTTTTATATTCCAGCAATCTGTCTCTGAGTGTTTTTATTATGTGAGAAATAATTTTTAGGAGATGGTTGAGTGGCCCGCATGTGAGGTCCGCATGGGTCACTGACTCATTCCTGAGTCCTTTACTCTGGCAAGAGATCACAGCTACGAGAAGTTGATGCCAGGGCGAGAGAACCCATATTAATTATCCTTCCTTAAGATCAATGGTTGTTTTGGGGGTTTTTTTGCTGTTAAATTTATTTGTTTATTTATTTATTTATTGGCTGCGTTGGGTCTTCGTAGCTGTGTGCAGGCTTTCTCTAGTTGCGGCGAGCGGGGGCTACTCTTCCTTGCGGTGCGCCGCCTTCTCATTGCGTTGGCTTCTCTTGTTGCGGAGCACGGGCTCTAGGCGCGTGGGCTTCCGGAGTTGTGGCACGTGGGCTCAGCATTTGTGGCTCACGGGCTCTAGAGTGCAGGCTCAGTAGTTGTGGCGCACGGGCTTAGTTGCTCCACGGCATGTGGGATCCTCCCGGCCCAGGGCTCGAACCCCTGTCCCCTGCACTGGCAGGCAGATTCTTAAACACAGCGCCACCAGGGAAGTCCCAGATCAATAGTTTTTAGTTTATTAAGAAATGTAATCAGATTACGGTAACCACTGACAAGCAATTCGTTCCAAACATTGAGTTTTCAGCATGTAGGATGAACATAAGCCAGGGACATTTTTAATATTTAATGCAGCATATGTTCATGGTTCTTCAGTTCATAATGTTTATGCAGACACTTGCACATGTAAATCGAGTATTTGCATGTTTTTAAAAATGTATGCCTATTAGTGAAAGTGATTGGCTTGGTCACCTATGTTTTCCTATGGCTGTTTGAATCATTCATCGAAATTTGTGAATTTAATCAATTGATATACTTTGTTTAGTGTCTACTCTATGCTTTGCATTAAGTAAAGGGGAGCAAGCTATGGCCATTTGGACTTAGTACATGGAAATATTAGCAAAAGGAGTTTTCCCAGTTTTACTGTAGGAATTTGTATTCCCAAACTTCAAATCTGTAGCTGGTGGATTCCAAAGGAAATGACCCTTTTCTCTCTCCCTCTCTCTCTTCCTCTCCCTCTGTCTCTCTCTCCTTTTTGTTTTTGTTTTGTTTTGTTTTGCATCTATTAGCTATTCATGTTACACAAACGTAAAGAGAAATGATCTTTTGATGTGCAGCATCTTCATTTCTTTCCGTTCTCCTTCACTTTTTTTGTTCCAACCTAGCTCGAAGGAAACACTTGAAGTGGTATCAGGAGAAAATAAAAGAAAATTGAGGGAGCAGAGAGACATGGTGAAAAAATGGAGAATAGAAGCGAAGATACGTATTCCCTCTTTGCTATGGATTTTAGAGTTTGTGGATTTTAGAACTGTGTACTAAAGAGCCGTCTGAAATAGTAAACAGTATGCATTTCACTCCTTTATGGCTTGCTCCTATCAGCACCTTTATCCTTCAAGGTTGCCTTGTCATCGGAGTTTGACAAGCACATGGGGAGACCATGTTGCCATCACAGAGGCTGGGAGGTGATGGAGCAGAAATCCCTCCGAGCTAAAGAGTGCCCTGATGTCAGAGTGTCAGAGATGTTGGTCATTCTCTTGACGGGAGAATGTGGGAGCTCTGATTTGGATGTGAATATATGTATTTTGTGAAAAGTAAACATTTTATAAATGTAAGAAACAAAGGGATCTGGAGAGATGATAGTGCAGGTTTATGTTCCTGGACGCCTACTTTTTGCAGAGGAACTCGATGACTAAAGAGAGAGACACAGAGAGACAGAGAGAGACACACACACAGGAGACAAAGAGTGAGTCAGTCAGTCTGTGGACAGTAGCTTGATCCGTTCCCATGAGCTGCAGCCTGTGAGGTGAGTTTCTGTTTGTGAAAAGCTGTCTATGGTTTTTAGACTGAGGACGTCATCACACTCACCTGAGACAACTGCTTGTATACTACATTATAGTATATCTAAGATATATTTTATACATAGATAATATAAATGTATTGCAATTATTGTAACTGTATTACAGTTACAATACATAATGCATTATGTATTACCTATTTATATATCTTTACTGTTTCTGCTCATCTGATTGAACCCTGATGGATATATCCACCAATATTTCTCTCTATATCTATGCTGCATTTATCAATACATATATGATTGATATATTTATGTCCATTATGTATACATCTCCCTATATATGCAGCATACACATAGAAAATACTAAAATATTAATCAATTGTGTGCAATAATGGAATAAGTTAAATAATAAATGTATAGCAATAAAAGGTACCTGTTTTGTAAATAAGCTTATTCCAGTCTAAAATCTTATGAATGCATTATTATACAAGAAACTCTCTCCATTCATTTATTCTGACACTTTTTCATCAAGAACGAATGCCTGCCTAGCGTCTACAGCACTTTCAGAGACGTGACTGCAGCTATAATGAAGAAAATATTGACAATGTCCTCCACCATCATAAATGTATTTATAAAGAGGACCACAACGAGACAATTATGAAAGACGCTGTAAGAACGTCAGAAAGACAAATTTAAGGAAGCACAATAGTTAGATCAATTGATTCCAACTGAGATCATTGAAAAACACGACCATTTTCACTGGCAGTCACAATCTAAATGTTAAGGGAGAAAAGTCATAAAGGATACTTAAAAGATAATGCTATTAACTAACACTTGTTCTTTAAATGCCAAGTACCATGGTCTATTTTTCGTGAATAGTTCACTCTTATAAAAGTCACTATGATTCTCACGTTTGCAGAAAATGTCATAAAAGCCTAAGAAATTCACATAGTAGATAGCAGAGCCGAAGGTCATCTATGATTGGTGTGATTTATCGCCCACGCTCCTACGTTCACTCGCCCAGTAATTATGTCTGACTGTCCACTTTGCATGATGCCATATTTTCCTGCTCCAAGGGTGTGTGTGGGGAGCATCTGAGCGCGGCCCCAAATGGTAAAGACTAGTGTGTCGAGATTTTGCAGCATCAGTAGATTTGGGGCCAATCACAGAGACCCCTGCATTTCACCGCCCAAGTGATTTGACTGCACTTGATTCTCTAAGGGGCGTCAAGCTGCCCGGACTCCATGTTTTTGTAAAGTGGAGTCATTAAAATCTCCCTGTTACGTGAGCCTCTTCTAAGGTTAGAAGAGGGCCATTCTGAAGGAACAACCACACCATTATTCTAATGGATGGCTTTCTGGAGAAGTAGCGATTATCAAGTCTGATTTGAGAAGAATTAGAATACTTAGTACAATCACTGACACGGATAAAATACAGCAATATAATCTTAGGACAGCAGGTGAAAATGGATTTGAAGGTGAATTCCACAAAACCATCCAGGAAGAGATGATCGCCATATTATATTCAATACATGCTACAGACAGAGGTTTGTGTGTGTAATTTGCCAATGCGTTCAAGAGCCTTCTGTAGGCTACAAAAGGACAGAGCGTGACCAACCACCTCTTGTGAGGGAAAGGATTAGGAGGGGCAAGTTTTTTCTTAAAGAGTTTGTTTTCTCTAAGAAGATGCAGAAAAATAAGGTGGCTGTGAACATTAGAAATGGGCCTCTGAAACACGTTTCTTGTGTTCTGACATGGAATATAAGAGAGCATAATTATTTGCTGATGAGAAAAAAATATATATAGATGGGCTCATGATGAAAAAGAGATAAGAGGTCATCTTCATGGTAGAGAACAGAGAAGGCTATCAGGGAAGAAGTCCACTACCAAGTGGATGTGGGAAGTTTTGATAGAAGTGGTACACGTGGCCCATTATAACAGGAAGGGGTAAAGTCTGAGTGAAGATTGATGGAACTGGGACCACGAGAGGTCCCTTCCGAAGAGTTTCATTTTCTGAGTGCGGCACAAGGCGGTATCTTTAGGGACAGCACAGAGGGTAGGAAGGGTTTGAATGGAGAGTAAGAGTATTCATCTCAGAATGAGCTTGTTCACTCAAAAAGCATCCATGGACATTTCCAAAGCATGCGTTTGACATCTGTGTTCCTGCCTTGGAGGTTAGATCCCTCTTCAATTGTGTGTGTTTTCTCTAGCGATGTTGACACATTCTGGGCAGGTCAAGGATTGGTTGAACAGCCGTGGCTGAACCAGAGATATGGTTTATTCAGGCCAGTCCTATAGAATAGGAAAGCCCTGCTCATGAGGGAGTGACTTTAATGGAGGACCTTCGATTTTAGGCTGAGTAAGAAGGCAAACATAAATGAGCTGAAAAGAGAGAACCATTTGTAACAGCAAAGGATAGAGGTATCGGTAATACGTGGAAACGGTAATACATGGAAACGCTGCACAGGGTGCAAGGGAGTCGAACGTCAAAATTCAACTTAAGAGCTGAATGTTGGGCTTCCCTGGTGGCACAGTGGTTGAGAATCCGCCTGTCAATGCAGGGGACAAGGGTTCGAGCCCTGGTCTGGGAAGATCCCACATGCCGCGAAGCAACTAAGCCCGTACACCACAGCTACTGAGCCTGCGCTCTAGAGTCCATAGCCACAACTACTGAGCCCGTGAGCCACAACTACTGAAGCCCACGTGCCTAGAGCCCGTGCTCTGCAACAAGAGAAGCCACCACAATGAGAAGCCCGCGCACCGCAACGAAGAGTAGCCCCTGCTCGCCGCAACTAGAGAAAGCCCGCACGCAGCAACGAAGACCCAACACAGCCAAAAATAAAAAATTAATTAACTTTAAAAAAGAGCTGAATGGTGACCGTACTTGTGAGTTGCAGAGCATTTCTTTTTCCCTTGCTTCACACACAGTAACATTAATCCTCATTTTGGGGTCTACCATTGCCTTTATTTATTTTTTAAAAAATATTTATTTATTTTGCTTATTTTTTTTGGCTGTGTCGAGTGTTAGTTGTGGCACACGGTGTTTTCACTGAGGATCTTTCATTCCGGCGTGCGGGCTGTTCGTTGCGGCACAGGCTTCTCTCCAGTTGTGGTGTGCGGGTTTTCTCTCTCTAGTTGTGACGAACAGGCTACAGGGCACGTTGACGCTGTAGTTTGCAGCACGCGGGCTCTCTCGTTGAGGCGTGAGAGCTCAGTAGTTGTGGCGCGAGGGCTTAGTTGCCCCACGGCAGCACGTGAGATCTTAGTTCCCCGACCAGGGATCGAACCCACGTTCCCTGCATTGGGTTGCAGATTCTGTACCACTGGACCGCCAGGGAAGTCCCCTACCGTGGCCTTTGAATGTAATTTTGCACCTCTAGTTATTTACAGCTCTTTTGTAGGAAGTGTAGAAGAGCAGGAGACAGTAAATATCCAATTCGAATATGTTAATTTTCACTGTAAATCTTAATGTTCTTTCTACACGGAGGTGAAGGAGAGATGCTTTCTATTTGGTGTCATGTTTGCAATGGTATTTTTCAATACGAAGTTGGCCCTTGAACAGCAGAAGTTTGAACTCCACGGGTCTACTTGTCTGTGGGCTTTTTTTGTTTTTCATTAAATGAGGACTACATGACCCTCAGTTGGTTGAATACAGGGATGCAGAACCAAAGATACAGAAGGCTGACTGTAAAGTTAAGTGCGGATTTTCTACTGTGTGGAGGGTCCGAGTTTGTAACCCCCATGTTGTTCAAGGGTCAACTTGAACTTGTTTGATTAGATATTTAGAAGCAATTTAAGAAATATTATGATCCCTGATAGAATATATAAATAGTAATGTCTACAGTTTAGAACTTTTTTCATGTTATAACATTCAATTTCTATATACCCTACAGTATACTCACCAACAAAACTTTAGTTTTCATCCATCACCATATAGGAGAACTCTTCAATAACCTTTAGATCAGGATACAACTGGACTCTAAAGAGTGGTGTTGACAAATTTCAAGAGTTTGGAAGGATAGATGTGGGGCAGAGGGGAGGGAATGTGCACAGCCTTGTTAAATAAATAAAAATTTCGTATTCAGTTTATTTTCTAGAAGCCAGAGAGATTAGAGGGTGAGACATTGCTCCCATGGGAGAATGACATGAAATTAAAAAAAGGGCATCAAGACGTCAGCCAGATGGATTCGATAGAAGCAATGAGGCTGAGAGCTGTGGAGCAAAAGGCAGGGAGACCTATGGGGTGACAGTCAGGGGACCCATCATTAAATCTTTCCATAGAGATACAGAAGAAAGGGGAGGTGTGTCCTGGAGCAGCGTAGGGTCCCCACCTTGACCCACGGTGATGGAGAGACGGCAAAAGCAAGGGGACCTGTGCACCTGGGGTGGCCACGTGTGACTCCAGGAGCCTGAGTCCTCTGCATCCATGATGATGGGGAGGTCGCATTTTAAGCGCCACATCCTATTTATTACTTTTTCTAATGAATCAGCAACTTTCCTCACTGGATGACATGACATAAAACCTGCACATGTACTCATTTTTATAAGAAACCAACAAGGATGAGAACAATTTCTTATCCTTTTAAGCATTTCTTTTTTTCTTCTTCCAGTTTTATTGAGATGTAATTGCCATCCAGCACTGTGTAAGTGTCAGGTGTACAGCACAATGATTTGAGTTACATGCAACATGAAATAATGACCACAATACGTTTAGTGAACATGTGTCCTCTCGTACAGACACAAAATTAAAGAAACAGAAAAAAAGGTTTTTCCTCGTGATGAGAACTCTTAGGATATACTCGCTTAACTTTCATACACAACACACAGCAGTGTTAATTATATTCACGAAGCTGTACAGTCCATCCCTAATCCTTATTTATCATATAATTGCGAGTTTGTATCTCTTGACCCACTTTCATCCACTTCCGCATTCTCCCACCCTTCCCTGTGATCACAAATCTGACCTCTTTTTCTATGAGTTTGTTTGCTTTTCAAGTATAATTGACCTACAGCACTGCGTTAGTTCCTGTTACACAACACAATGATTTGATACTTTTATACATTTCAAAATGATCGCCACGGTATGTCTAGTTACCATCTGTCACCATACAAATATATTACATAATTATGGACTATGTTCCCCACGCTGTACATTTCATGCCCAAGACTCCTCTTTAATGAGTTTTTGTAGAGGACAAAGGGCTTCCAATTTATTTCACACAAGGGATTGTTTCCATAGTCTTGATACTTAAAAAACAACTATAAGCATTCTTTTTTCCCTTAAGCTCTTGTTTTTGCTTCAAGGTTATAATATTCATTTGAATCCTGAAAACATTAAATGAACATGTTATTGTGTATTTAAGATATTTCCAACGACGCCAAATACAGTTGAAGCCACTATTTACAATTTGCATTTGCTCTGAATTTTAAATGCTAATTCATTCATAAAAAGGTAGATCACAGTGTGTTTCTGTGTATGTTATCGACTGAGCTGTGTGTTAGTTTGGGAACACACAGGGCCATGTACACTCTACTTGTTTTTAAAGAGCCTTTTTGTATAGTAATCGTGAGCAGTTTGAGGGAGTCTTGGGAGTGTCCTAACCCTTCTCTTGAGATTTATGTGTTTAAGTAGTGCAAACCCTTATCTAGACGTCTCTGATATGACTAAAGGATGAGTGTACACATTTTAACTTCCTCTACAGGATAATGGGGAGTCGTTCATAATCTCCATGACAGTGGTATTTTGTCCACTCTGAGTCCCGATGTCTACACTGAGAATAATTCATCCGTGAAAGGACTGGACACAATGGGAAGTACGAACACACACTCGCTCTGACAGAAGCTTAGTCCATCTCCCTGCTTCCACGTGCCACCGCCCCTCACCCCCGTTTCCTACGGTGCTGATCTACTACCCTGGGGGAGTCTAATTGCTATATGGGTTTCCAGGGGACAAACTATTAGCAATATTCTGTATCTTTCCCTCTCTCTATTTCTCTCTCTCCGTCTTTCGCTCTCTCTATCTCGCTATGCATTTAATCTCATACCTAGAGAAAAGAAATCATCTTTATGCTTTCTGATTCATTTCAAAATATTACAAACGTACGTTAACTTGCTTTTATCACTCTTGCAGTGTGGAGGCTGATATAATCATATATAAGATCCTCTATTGAATCTGACATAGGAGCACAAGACCTAAAATTTTTCCTTCTCCAAACCTACATCAGTTCATCCACGACCAACTTTATTGTTTTTTTAGCACTTTCTGACAAAAAAGGAAAATGGCGCAGTCCTAGATTAAACTCTTTTTTTTGAGACAAAACACAAACTTTCTCAAAGAAAGTTCTCTAAATTGTAAAAGACAGATGTATCGTCTCTGAGCCTACTTATTAAATGAACCAACACGTCTGACACCCCACACCTGCCCCAGAAAAACAAGACTTAGTTCTGTGGAGTTTCCAGATAAGTTACTGTGCAATTTAAAAAGCTATCAGGCCAAACCCTTTTATCATAATTAATTGCAAATTAGAGAAGCACATCCATTTTTAAACCTTAGCTCATTTCCATACAGATCATATGTATATGAATGCAGAATATGTATTCTTTCTTTCCACTTCAAATTCTGTTCACTTATAGCAGAATATTTCTTCACTAAGCTAGAGTTTTTTCCTCAAAGTTGAGAATGATTCAATTAAAAATATGCTCTAGTCTTTACTAGAATAAGCTTTTGGAAAGCATCCTAAAATCATTCCTCCTTCCACTAGGAAGGTAAAAAAATATGAAGCCAAAACACACACATACACACACACACACACACACCAAATCTAATAAGAAAAATGCTTTGGAAGAAATAAGTATTTTTATTACTTTTAACATTAGATTCAATTTCTCTCCTTAGAAGTCATAAAAATTTTTTTTCTTTTCAAATTGATTTTGCTTTAGAAAAGTATGGACTTCTGCATTTTCATGCCAAAAGAAAAAATCCTTGGTGAGTTCAGAATGGCATATGATACAAAATAATTATCTTGGACTTGGATTTGGAGAGAAAATGATATTTCTATAAATACGATAATCCCCAACCCTGTAAATTGAGCACATTGAAGGTACCACCCCACTAGCTTCAGACATCTAATTTTGATTTGAGGAACTAAACTGCTAAAATAATTGTCACTTATTTCAATGAAAAATATTTGGTAGCTTTACAATTTTATTATTTTAATTTTCTGCTTACTTTTTCATGTTTGAGCTTCCAACTTAGACATTATTCTTCTATTCTTGAGGACAATAACGCTTTAAAAAGTGCATTTTTCCTCCAAAATTCAAGTTGTTTTTAGCAGAAAGTTGGGTCTAAATAAACTATTAGACCATATGATGGAATAAAAACTCACTATATGGGGATCTTAGTTCTACCTAGTCAATATGAAGGATTATTATTTTCCAGACACCATGAAAAATAACTAATTCTCCAATACACTTTAGCTTTAAAATTGTATGTTCCATTAATGACTTGATGTGTTAACATAATTTGCTTCATAATAGCATCTTGGCCAAAGAAACTGATTTCAGAGCCATTTTTCTTTAAACATTTGGAGAGATGTGTGCTGACTGCTTTCTCCAGGAAGCTTAAAATGAACTACTTTTCTTAAATGTGAGCATCAGAGTCTGATATTCAGTTTCAGCCAACAGTCATCTATCTTTATCACGGATATTACACTTACAGACGGAGATTAAATAAAAATAGTATATGTTCCTGGTACACATTTTAAATAAATAGTTTATTATGGCAAAGGAAAAGAGAAATATAAATTTGTATTATATGTTTAACAAAAAAAATGTTCACCCAAATTACCATATGTGAAAAAGAATGATTCGTTTTTATTTCATGAAATTAAATAGTGAATAATATATTGGGAAGAAAATAAATATGTAAAGGTATGCATACACATTCGTATTACATACACTGCAATATAATATATGACATTATAAATTGTACATATTTTAAAATATATATAATTTATAAATAATTGTAACTTATAATTTATTATATTTTATTTATATTATTAATTATATTAGATAATAACAGATATAATTATGTATGCATTATTAGATTATATGTTGTATATGTTACAAATCAAATATGTGTTGCATATATTCTTATGTTATACATGCAATATATATAGCTGAATATTATAACATATATAACATATTTGTTAGAGATAATTTTTGTCTAGTCCTGCTGTTCATCCTTTTTATACAAAATTGATTGGTAACTAATAAAATAATAAAGCTGCAATTCAAAGAGCACAGTGAATTTACAGGATAGTAATTACTGAGGAGGATAAGCAACTGCTTTCTCTATTCATTTGTTACTAACATTAAAAATGATAACTGTAACCTTTGTACAGTCTACCTGCTCTTTCTGCCTGGAACACTGGCCCCATGGTTTTCTGCTTGGTCTCTTTATTCACTGATAATTTCCAGGTTCCTAGAATACTGTTCAGTATAGTAGCTGCTCAATAAATAGCTATCGAATGGATATATGTCAAAACGCCATTTTCCAAAATTGTGCTTGTGAATAAAGTAGGATATAGAGAGCTTTTAAAGCCACTCCACTGATGTTAAATTCAGTGAACTGAAGAAAAAGTCAAGTGGAAGAATCACCTGACTCTAGGTATTTCTCATTGTATTTCATCTGTGATGCATAAGGAGAGTGCCAACTTCTTCCTATTTTCCATGTCATTATCCATGTTACTTTGGTTACCCATTTAATAATAATATGTGTAGGATTTGCCTTTGTGTTGATTTATTAAACTTCACTTAATTCTGTGAGCACACTGATGGCCTCTGGTGTAGGTAAAATTGTGTAGTGATTCCATGTACAGGAAGCACCCACCCTGCTTCTGGATATGTAGACTGGTGTCTCACTTTTTGAGGTTGCTGTCTTGCCTTTACTAATTAATCAGATATTTCTGTGTGAGCACAAACTACGTCTATGAAGAGTAAAATTAATTAAAGTGTATACAATATACTAATATATAGTATAACATAATGTAATCTATATAACAACCCTTATTTCTACGGCTCACTCTTTGGTTCATTTTCAAAAGTTTTTATTGGGTTTCCCTGGTGGCACAGTGGTTGAGAGCCCGCCTGCCTATGCAGGGGACATGGGTTCGTGTCCCGGTCCGGGAAGATCCCACGTGCCGCAGAGAGGCTGGACCCGTAAGCCATGGCCGCTGAGCCTGTGCATCCGGAGCCTGTGCTCCACGACGGGAGAGGCCACAACAGTGAGAGGCCCGCGTACCGCAAAAAAAAAAAAAGTTTTTATCAATTCCCCCCAAATAAAATTCATACCTAGATTAAAAACAATAAGACCTCATATAATGCTGTTTTCTGAGGAAGATTTATTTCCCAAGTTTAGAACTTTATAGAAAAGGTATTTATCCAATGAGTGAAGGAGGTCACATATTACAAACTTCCAGTTACAAGATAAACGCTGGGGATGTAATGTACGGCGTGGTGACTGTATTTAATAATACTGTATTGTATATGTGAAATTACTAAGAGAGTAGATTTTATTGATAAAAGTTCTCATCACAACAAAATAGTTTGAAACTATGTGTGGTGGTGGATGTTAACTAGACTTATTCTGGTGATCAAATCACATTGTATACAAATATTGAAATCATTATATTATACACCTGAAATTAATATATTGTGATATGTCAACTATACCTCCATTAAAAATACATTTTAAAGAGTACTTATCTGAGAAAACTCCAAAGTACTATGTGATATAACATGAACTATAAAATCACCTCCCTACCTCTTGGCTCAGAAACTCCTAAGCCATTTTTGCTATGGAGATTCACTCTTTAGAGTTATGTTTTGAAATGGTTCTGAAGAACCTAGGGGCAGGACGGGAATAAAGACGCAGACGTAGAGAATGGACTTGAGGACGCGGGGAGGGGGAGGGGTAAGCTGGGACGAAGTGAGAGAGTGGCATGGACATATACACACTACCCTGAGCAATCCTGATTCTGCCATTGCTATCGAGCTCTTGGGAACAATTCAGTGAATGTTTAAATACCTGATAGCAGACAGTCCCTGAGAGCATAGTATTCCCAAAAAAAGGATGATATCATCTCTGCCTGTCATCCACCTGAGGATGGAACTAGCATATGCAAATCAATCTCACACCGGGGATGAAATGGTGCTAATATGAAGAAAAGCCTGTGGTGTTAGCGAGGAGACAGCAGTGAGCCCCTCTGCTTCAAGGAATTGTAATTAATTACATTTCACTATTTCCATGCCAACGCTGGGAAATTATTTAGCTCAACACGACGCCGAGTCCTTGAAATAATATTCTTTCCCTGGTAATGTTATTTTGGAAAAGAAAGTGAGATTTTTAGTTATTTTTAAAGGTAAAGATTACAGGAAAATATTACAGGTTCATTTATATATATATATTTTATATATGTGTATATGTATATTACACTCTGTAATACTTATTTTGAGGCCATTTATTTTAACTGACATAGATGAACTTCATGAAACACAGGATGGACAGTCCCTACATAACTAAACATAACATGAAATTTCTGCAGGGATTCAACTTCTTGCATTGCAGAATAAATATTTCATCCTTGATGCACAGTATACGTAGGCAGTTTTACTTAAATAGTACCCATTGCCAGGATAATAGAACAACAGGTCCTTACAGATTTCCTGGTAGGTGTGTGTCACTGTGTAACACAGTGATTACTGCCTGCTTGCAGAAAAAATAGTTACTGCTGTTGTGTGACAAAACCCTTTGGTCAACTAAACCGTGTCTTTCTTCCCCTTGTACAGATCGTGATGAATGCCTTGGGGTACAAACACATTCAACAATAGCATGTCTTTTGTGTGTCTGTACATGGTAAAGAAGCAAAAATTGCTACTACGTCTAAGAAGGAAACATCCCTTCAGAGGATGGGACGTGTAAAAGCCTTTTCTCACCTGAACCTTGTTAATGGGCACTGGTGAGAACGCTGCCGGTGCCGAGAGGTTCAACCCTGGAGTTCCTTCTCAGCTTAGGTGCCCCTCTACTGTCAGTGAACAAGCATGACCACTCGGTGGCTGAGCTGCGAGCCTGCCCGCAAATAGAAGACAGTACAGACATATTGGTTCTGTCCACAGCTGGTTAAAAAAAGCAGGTGTGCCAGTGACAGAGGCAGTGTCAGCCATCCAGAGAGAGTTAGGAAACAAAGTCGCAACTTTCAACTCTGAGGTCTACCCTGTGACATTTACTGGACACTCTTGATGACGTCCGTTTCCATGTCATCTATTCGTCAAGGACCGCACATCCCACCATCTTAGATGAGCCAGGAGCAGGCAATGTGGAGTATTTTATCCCCCTCCTCTCCTCCCTCCCTCCCTCCCCTCCTATCTCTTCCTCCTTCCTTCCCTCCCTCCTTTCCTTCTTTATTTCTGACGGTGAGCTCACTGAATTGAACTGTCCAGCAACTGATAGCACAAGATCTAAAATCACTGTTAGATTACATCAAAATATGGGTTGCAGAAACGGAAATGACTCATCTGGGGAGCTGCAGAGGATGAAAGAAGCATGGAATTTTTTGGTGTTAAAATATTTTGATGCCAAAATAGTACAGCAAGAACAAAAAGCACTCTTGTAATGGATCTTGCTGTGTCTTTTTGGTCTGCTACGTTTTAATTTCATGTGCTAGTGGATTTTATTTTCTTTATTAAAACACATCTAGGATTTGCTTTACAGCATTTCATGAAAATTAATCTAAGAGCGAACATTTGCATGCATTAATCTGGTTGCTTTAAATCATTTGATTTTAATTAGAAATTAAAACTGAAAAATTCATACTTCTTAACTCATTTACACGTAACAATAAAAACTCATGACATTTTTTCATTTATGACATATTGTTATGGAAATAATGACATTTTCTAAATTAAGAAAAAGTAGTAATAATATTGATATTATGGTTCATTTTGCAAATCTCTGTTGGTGTGTGTCACTGTGTAACACAGGGATTACTGCCTGCTTGCAGTAATAGAAGGCAGTTAGATTCTTACCTCTGCTTCTGTGTTCAATCTATTGTAATGTCACATGGAACACAGCTTCTGGAAAACTCCAGTGATGGAATGAGGTTGCAAATGAAAAATAACATATTTGTATAATTAAGAAAATAGAACACACAGCTGTCCTAGAAGTATCTGCGGGTGACCCAGGGCTCCCCAGAGCAAACAACTCACTTTGAGAATTACTGATCTACCTACCTATGTATGTATGTATGTATGTATGTATCTATCTATCTATCTATCTATCATCTCAAAACCTAGCTATCTAGCTATCCATCTATCCTTCTATTTACCCATCTATCTGTTCATCCATCCATCTACCTACATATTGATCTACCTATCTAGATCTATGTAGTTATTCAACTATCTATCCAAATCTAACGATCTATCAATCTGTCCATCTATCTATCTACAAATCCAGCAATCTAGCCATCCATCCATCCATCCATCTGTCCATCCATCCATCCATCCACCTGCATACTGATCTACCTCTGTAGATCTACGTAGTTGTCTAAGCATCTATCATTACTTTTATATTTACATTTATGTTTATACTTAAATGTGTATTGACCCTAAAATTGAAAGGAACTTTTAGAAAATGAAATTCCAGAGGAATAATATAGAAAACCAGTATTAAACACATGGGCATAATGATGCCTTTTATCACCAGAGTATTTCTCAGAATTCTCTCCTCACCCTTATATATTTCTCTTGTAATCAGGAAGTTTCTGCAAAAGGTGGTGAGGAGATTTTCCTCAATTATCTCGACACTATTTTGGACTTTTCTCTGAACATTCTGCTTACTTATAATGGGACAGCCTTTCTCTTCAGTGTAGACATGTCAAGTAAACAATTCCGTGTGCACATTAACCAGTCTAATTCTGAGCCGAGGAAAAAATGAGCATTGTGACTATATTCCAGATTTATTTCCCTCAAAGTATGCATTTTACATTTCTTCTGTTGTTTGCTCCTTCATCCTTTTGCCCCTAATTGTTCAGACCACTGTATTTTCCTTATAAATTTGGAGGAATTTCTTACATATCTAGGTATTATTTCCTTGGCTGTGAGATTAAACATAGTGAAAATGTTACACCCATTGATCAACACTTTTTAAAATATTTACCCATATTAATCCTATATTTTGATGGTAAAAATACTCACCAATTTTCTTATCCGATATTTTGCATTTTAAAAAAATGCTCTACAACCCTAAACCAGTTAGATATTTTCCTGTATTTTCTTCTATTAATGTATAACCTTTATGTTTCACACGTAGGTTTATCCATCTACAATCCGACATTGAATATGGATCCAGAGAAAGGTGCACTGTTATTTCTTACACAGAGCTAGTTTTCAGTGCCATATACGGAATGCTCTGTCTTTTTTCATTGATCCATGACACCAACTGAACTGTATATTAAGTTTCCAAACAGTCATAGTTCTGCCAATTTCTGGACGACTCTGTTAGTCTATTTCCAATCCTTGGAGCATCAACAAATTGTTTTTAATACTATACACGGCTTTGCAAATATTTACCTGGTAAGACAGCTCTGTTCATCCTTACTTTTCAATTTTGACTTAGCTATGTTGTTTTTTCTATTCTCCACATAAACTTTCGGGTATGTTAACGGAGCTTCTAAAGAACCAGTGGGAATTCTGACTGGTATTTCTCTGATAGCATGATTAAGTCTGGAGGAGAATTTATATTATTATATTTGTCATGCTTTCCGAGATCTTGATGATCATTTGTATTAGTCTGTTTTCCTTTGTTGAACTGTACGTGTTTAGATAAGTTAATTCTCAGATTTTTAATACTTTTAAATTGATATTGTAATAAATATAATTTGCATTATACTTAGCACTTCATTATTGAGGAGCAGAAAAACACTATAAAATTTTTAAAGTTGATTTTGTAAGCTAATCCGTTGTGTAGTATTCTTGCTGGGTTCTCATTACATTTGAGTCGTAGAGATACAGTATAATTTTTTGTCTTGTAGGAGATCACATCTTCTCTAATGGCCATTTTAACTCTTCCCTGACAATCTTTACTCAGCTAGTTTATTTTTCTTTCTTTCTACTGTTTACTAGGATTGGTAATATTATAATATACAGTAATAATTTTATATATGTGTGTATGGTAAAATAAGAATAGATGTGAAATATGTATGATGAATTACACATATATAAAACCCTCATACAGTGAATGCTCTTAACCATAAAAGCTACACTCATGCATATTTATGTCTCCATATAAACAAACCAGATCAGAATATAATTAATAATAATATGTAGGTAATCATATATATATATATATATATTTTGGCGGTACACGGGCCTCTCACTGTTGTGGCCTCTCCCGTTGCGGAGCACAGGCTCCGGACGCGCAGGCTCAGCGGCCATGGCTCACGGGCCCAGCCGCTCCACAGCACATGGGATCTTCCCGGACCGGGGCACGAACCCGCGTTCCCTGCATCGGCAGGCGGACTCCCAACCACTGCACCACCAGGGAAGCCCAGTAATCGTATTTTGATAGAGGCCTTGACACTCAAAGGAGAAATACCAGGAACCAAATATTATCTTTATTATCATAAAGATATATTTTTATTATTATAAAGAAAATAACTGATTCATATAACTACGTAAAAACCAATTTAAACACATCTCAATGTCAAAAGACCCCAAATGAAACACAACACCAAATATGACAGAGTTGGGAAATTTTTTTGTTAAGGGCCAGGTGGTACATATTTTAGAATTTGGGGGCCACATGTTTTCTTTAGCAACCAAACTGTGTGGTTATAGCTTATAAACAATGGGAAGAGCGGTGTTCCAATGAAACTTTTTACAAAAAAATGGGCCATAGTTACCCGCCCTTCACATAGAATAAAAAGCTTGTAATAAATACAATGACAATTCTGGGAAAATTTACAAGTGGGTCCACTATAAAAGTTGCCAGAGGATATGATGGAAGTATATATGCATGCTCTTTGTACATGAATATTCTGTTCTTTGATAGAATAAATTCTATTTCTTTTATTCACAGGAATAATGAATTCACAGAACAATATTCATTTTCGTTTCCCAATATTTGGGGTGAGTGTTAGGAAACATGCACCTAGAGCTCTTATGACACACACTCATTTTTTTCCCCCCTTTTCCTGCCCTTTGCTTTTGGGTAGTGTTTAATTACCCTGATATGATCTGCCTAGGTTACCAAAAGCTAAGCTGTTTAGTTTAGAGGGGTACTTTCAGCTTTGACATCAGAAAATCAGCGTCTCTATCATGGAAGCCGATTCAGCTTTTAATTGGTGTGCAGGCCCCAATGTGTAGGGTGAATGGAATTTCTTTTATGGAGACCAAGCTGAGGGGACTTCCATCCAAGATTTGCTACAAATTACAGGTGAGATGAAGGACCTGGGATTCAGACGAGCTCCTCGGAATGCAACTCTGGCCTGGATCACCACAGCCATGGAGTTTTGTAGGTTGGGTCTTTGCTACAACATTTCTTTTCCTCCACTTGTCTTTCTTTGACCTAAACTTTTGTTCACATGGTAAATCCAGCATTTGGTTACTACAAAATGAACATGTGAAGTGGTAGTTTTACATAATCGTGAAGGAAGTGTTTTGTGATACCCCCTATATAAACCTGAATTCTGAACCATTCAGCCCTGGCTGATGCCACATCGTTGGCCCGTGCTGTTTCTCCGTATATAGGGAGGGTCTCCCTGTAATGTAAGCAGAGAGAGTCCCATTAAAAGAATTAACAAGAAAAGAGAAACCAGCACTTAGCTGACAGATACTGTCAAACTCCTTTTCCCTCCAGACTCTAATCTGGTCTTTTAATATATATTTCACCAGGCTGGTGGGAGGTGAATCATATTTTCTTTGTTCTCTCTTAGAATAAAGTTAGGAAAACAAAGGAAGAGAAAAAGAAAAAAAACAAAGAATCAGAAGGTCTATCGTTATTATCAGGAGGTCTGATACTGAAAAACGCAGGCAGCCGTACAGTTCCTTTTTTAAAGCTACAAGTATAGTAATTACTTCCAATCATTAATCAAACGGCATGATAGTAATTAGCATGATGTGAAAACTCAGTCCTTCCGTTTAACATTTATTTACTCTGCTTTCGGTGGTGGATGGTTTAATTCTAACACGCTCCTCTCTGCTTACTACAGAATCCAATGTTTACCCCAAACTGTTATTTTCACAGAGATGGAAATGGCGCTCCACTCTGCAAACTGATTTTTAATGAGGAAAATCTCAAGAGACCAGAGGGAAAGAAGAGAGGAAGGAAGGAAGGAAGGAAGGAAAAAAGGGAGGAAGGAGGGAAGGAAGGAGGGAGGGAGGGAAAAATAGATAAGGTTTCAACTTGTTTTTAGAAGAAAACAAATAGAAAAAAACAAAACAAAATTTCACCAAGGAGATTAGAAAAGATCCAAGAAAGTAGAAATGTGAAAAGTGCGTGGAATGGGAAACTCAAGATTTCTCTTCCCCTATGTACCATATTTATTTTCATGACTTGCCTCTCGTCTATAACCCGACGGTTGTGATTTGCACATTTCACAGGACTTTGTCAAAGTATTTAGCATTTATATAGCGCTTATCTCACCTAAAAAGAGGCACTTCTGCAATGTTGGACACACATACCTCATAAAGAGTAGCTTGAGCTGTTATCCCCAAAGATAGCTGTGAATCGTAGCAGGGCAAAAGAGGGTCAGATGTGCGATGGTCACTTACAAACATTATGCGATTTTATTTTATTTTTTATTTTTCTGGTTGCTTTGGGTCTTCAGTGCTGCGTGCAGGCTTTCTGTAGTTGTGGTGAGCAGGGGCTACTCCAGTGATGGATCTAGAAATAGGTTTAGGCCCAGATGAAGAGCTGTAGCAAACTTTCTACCCTGATTTTCTTTCCAAGTCATAAACTTGTGTGTAAACATAAAATGGCACATTGGATTAATTTTTAAAACAATGTGACATGAAGAATATTGGCAAGACTTAAAAACTATCAAAATTTGATGGAAAGAAGTTACTAGTTAGAATTCTACCAGACTAAAAAAGTGGTTCCAGTCGCTGTTTCAAAAAAAATTATCCGGACAAGTTTATTCTTCCTGAAAGGGATCAATACAGTAGAATATAAGGCAGGTAAAATTCATTAGTGGATAGAAATTGTCCAAAATATTTTATTTAAAAAAAATATCATCCAACTATTTAAACCAATAAACCTATTAAGACTGTATCTAGTTATACTAACTTTTTTTTCTCCTTTATATCAGAGATAAAGAGGACGTGTTAAAAACATCATATAACGATATAAATATAACGAAGTTGCTTTCTTCCTTAATAATAACTGCTGTTTGGAGTAATCTTTGCCAAAGAAAGCCTAGCTACTAGATTCATGGTCGTTACTTCATAATTTAAAAAAATAATAAATTTTTATGGGTAAGGAATGGTTAAAAAAGATGTGATATATATACACAGTGGAATATTACTCGGCTATAAGAAAGAATGAAATTTTCCCATTGGCAACAACATGGATGGACTTGGAGGGTTTCAGGCTGAGTGAAATAAGTCAGACAGAGAAAGACAAATACTCTATGATATCACTTACATGTGGAATCTAAAAAATAATACAAACTAGCGAATATAACAGAGAAGAAACAGACTCACAGAGATGGAGAACAAACTAGTGGTTCCCACTGGGGAGAGGGAAGGGGGGAGGGGCAAGATGGAGTACGGGATTAAGAGGCACAAACTGGGCTTCCCTGGTGGCGCAGTGGTTGAGAGTCCGCCTGCCGATGCAGGGGACACGGGTTCGTGCCCTGGTCCGGGAAGATCCCACGTGCTGCGGAGCGGCTGGGCCCGTGAGCCATGGCCGCTGAGCCTGCGCGTCCGGAGCCTGTGCTCCGCAACGGGAGAGGCCACAGCGGTGAGAGGCCCGCGTATCGCAAAAAAAAAAAAAGAGACACAAACTATTATGTATAAAATAAGCTACAAGGATATATTGTACAACACAGGAAATGCAGCCAACATATTATAATAACTACAAACCGAGTATAACCTACAAAAACATTGAACCACTATGTTGTACTCCTGAAACTTATATAATATTGTACATAAACTCGACATCACTAAAAAGATGAAAAGTAATAATAATTTGTTCACTTCATTCTACCAGCAGGGTTGGATCTCTGAAGAAGATATATGGTGGATATCTAGTCTGTCCACTAAGGTGCAGAGATCTTTTATAGAGACGTTTTATAAACTTTTCAAGAAGCTGCGTGATGTTCAGAGACAGAAAAGGTATGTGCTAATTCTTCCTCACGAGAATATTTCTAACTCACTGACACTAAAGCTGTTATTAAGTAGGACGACCCTGCTGGCTTCCTCTGCAGGGGAAGAATTCACATAGACTGAGAGTGTTTAAAGCAAACGGCAAGGAACCAACGCACACTTTGTTCTTTCCAGGGACGCAGGACGGGGTCGGGGAGATGAGGGAAGATGCTCAATGCCTTCAAAATCAATGGCACGAGGGAGACTGTGGGTTTTCTTAGGCCTCAATCCTCCTTTGGCTTCCAGGATAAACTGAGAGGAGGGCTTCCATCCCTCTCTTCTACCCATTCATCACTTGACGCCATTGAGAGCCAAAGAGACACCTGCTGAAGTAGATGACAGCAGCCAGGGCTTGGGGAGGATGGGATATTTGGTTTCCCTTTGATGGAGTCTGTGTGTGCGTGCCTGTGTGTCTGTGTTCATGGGCACCGTCTCCTGCTGTTTGTGGGAAAGCCATGACAAGGCTAAGATTGGATGCAGGCCATAGGGGATCAGTTGAAGGAAGCCTCTGTGCTTGTTTATATCTCAGCTCACTGCTCACGTCGGACCCAATACACCCACCAGGGTAGCAAAGTTCATAGAACTTCGGTAACAAATTGACCATTTTCCAAATGGTCTTCAGTTCCGTTGACATAAGTTATGAGGCTAACAACTCAAAGATGATTGAATGTTTTATTTTGTATAATTAACAATTCTAATTTTTCTACAGTATGTCCAACAGTCTAGGTTGCTTCAAAAACAGCAAGAGTGACAACACAATTATGGCCAATTGGCTCTTTCAGATTTTAAGGGTCAGTATGTAATGGCCATGTGCCACTTCATTTTAGGCGTCCTGAACAAATATCCTACAGAAAGGAGCTTTGCTGACTGAGTAATGAATAAGCTTAATTATTTCGGGTATTAGGGGTATACTGAGCGCTTTTGTCAACTAAAAAATTAGCTGTATGTGCGCTGGCCTTATAAAATGGATTTCTGCTTATACTGAATTAATTTAGACACTTAAATGCTTAGCAAAAGGTACTAGTTTATTGAATGAGCTAAAGTCAGACCACGTTAAATAGGGCAGACAGTGGACATCTATATACATTTGTGGAGAAAAATAAGTAATATCGAAAACATAATTTATTTTAAAACTTTATTTCTTAAAGTAGAAACTTATCTAATAGCAATCAGCAAGTAATTTGGCATATATTTGAATCAGAGCATAGCAAATAAAATTGATTAAATATGGTTTTGTCACTTGCTTAGTAATTTAAAGTGTATACCCTTCAATGATTCAATAAAGAGTAAATTTTAAAATGAAAACTCAGGGGGTTTAAACATTATTAAAAGAAGTAGTTTTAAGTTGCATTTGTTTATAATGTCTCTCACATTTCTCAGCAGCTGTGCAAATCCCATTATTATAATTACTTATAGCAGACTTATTTTGTACAATCAGGATATAAAATTACTGGCCTTCTGCTCATTCAGACTGAAGTATTTCAGTCATGATCCAACTAAAACTCATTAATCTTTGCCAAGCACCACCATTTTCCTCCGACTATAGGATACGGGTGGGGAATGAAATGACCTCTAAGGTAACTTCCGTTTCCAGAATTCCTTGTTCTGCTAAAGCACAGAGGCATTCCTGTGCTTTAGGAAATGGATTTTTCCAGTACTGAGGTGACCTTGACTTAGATATTAAAATGCAGTGAAGACAGTCATCGATGCATTCACTGTGTGAAAATGTGAATTAAAAGTACTTAATCTAAACTGAACAACCTTAATGAATCAGAATTAAGTAAGGAGTATCCCTCGCAATGAAGCACATCGTCCTGTTTGTTCTTTTTCATCTGCTACCCAGCTTTCCTCCTTCCATCCACCGTGGCAAGTCTGCACGGCATGAGTTACCATCCCCATCAACTCAGGATAGCACCTGCTAGGTTTGGGGCAAGTAAACAGAAGCTGCTCTAGGTACTCCTAGGAAGAAGGGTTTCCCTGCTCTGAAACAGAAGCTTACACCCCTCACAAGGGAAGAGAGAAGCTCTTGATGAATAAAAACATGTGCAAAAACTAAATGAGCTTCCAAAGGAAAACGTTCTAATAATGTGGACACAACCTAGCTTAGAAGGCCCGGTGGTGAGAAAGCTTTGTTTACCAGGGAGGATGATGCTGTTGAAAATCTCTAGGTGTGGCTGCCCAGGCATCCAAGTTATTCTCTATGTGGGTTTGCAATGTAATCATAGGATCATAAATGATTGCTATTCTGAATGGGAAGGACAGATAAACGAAGAAGTTTGATAGAAGATCTATCACATTTAATTAAAAAGCAGAACGAAATGTAAACAGGGAGTTTCAGAAGTCATAGGAAGAAGTGTGATTCTCAACCCACGCTGGTTATGAAAAAATCTATAAGCTATTATTATTTTTGTTGTTGTTGTTTGTTTGTTTTTGCGGGCCTCTCGCTGTTGTGGCCTCTCCCGTCGCGGAGCACAGGCTCCGGACACGCAGGCCCAGCGGCCACGGCTCACGGGCCCAGCCGCTCCGCGGCACGCGGGATCCTCCCGGACCGGGGCACGAACCCGCGCCCCCTGCATCGGCAGGCGGATTCCCAACCACTGCGCCACCAGGGAAGCCCTGTAAGTTGTTTTTTTAAAGACATGTTTTGTTCCTAAGTCACATTGCCTGTGGAATAATATGAACATTTCTGAATAGGACAGCTAATTTTCACACATTAATTTTCCTTCCTTCCTCCCTTCCTTCCTTTTAAGAGAGCATGCGTTCTCACTAGGATCAAATCTGTTGAAGAAATCTGGGTGGGAAAAGCTATAAATGGAATCACCCAACCGGGAAAAAACAAACAAACGAAAAACCATTGTCTAACACCAAACGGACTTAGGAATGCAACTCCATATAAAGAAATAGCTGGGGACTGTGGGTGTCTGAGCTTGGTTGAATCTCTGAGTAAAACTGAACTCCAAATATGGAAAGGTCAACCGTGGGGCTAGAAAAAAATGATATAAATCTCTTTTTTGAACCACAAGGGCACATTTCTAAAACCGGCAGCTCCTTCACCAGAATGATAAATACATCTGAACATTGGCTTCAATGCCAGGAAAGTAAAGACAGTGATTTACTAATTTTCACCATCCTTGCTGTACTCAAACTTAATCACCTTTCTTCCACATTAAAAAAAAAAAAAAAATTCTTAGTGTCATCTCAGAATTTCAGTTCACTTTGGGAAAAGAGATTCTTGTGTGTGAAGCTACAAAGATATTAGTGCTGTAAAAATGAGTGGTTCTTTAAGGTCCAGGGCCAAAACTGCTGGCAAATCTCCCTCTGTCTTCTTGGGTTCGAAAAAGCAAATCTTTGATACCTGCACCCCAAAGTTTGTTGCCGCACTATTCACAATAGCCAAGACATGGAAACAACCTAAATGTCCATCGACAGATGAATGGATAAAGAAGATGTGGCACATGTATACAATGGAATATTACTCAGCCATGAAAAAGACTGAAACAAAGCCATTTGCAGCAACATGGATGGACCTAGAAATGATCACGCTCAGTGAAGTAAGTCAGACAGAGAAAGACAAATACCGTACAATACCACTTATGTGTGGAATCTAACAAACATAACAAACTAGTGAATATAAGAAGAAAGAAGCAGACTCAGAGATAGGGAACAAACTAGTGGTACCGGAGGGGAGAGGGAAGCAGGGAGGGTCAACATAGGGGTAGGGGCATAAGAGGTACAGATTATTTGGTATAAGTAAGCTACAAGGATGTATTGTACAGCACAAGGAATAGAACCAATATTCTATAACTATCCATGGAGCATAATTTTGAAAAACTGTGAATCACTATGTTGTACACCTGGAACTTATATAATATTGTACAGCAACCATACTTCAATGTTTAAAATAAATAAAAGATAAAAATTAGAAAAATAACTAAAAATTTTAAATGAAAAAAATTGTTTTTAAAAGCACATCTTTCATTGGAGGAGATCCACACGGCAGGAGAGAGCAGGGACAGTCCCTGCCGTCCCCAGGGTCTGACACCTTAACGGGCTGACGACGGGCTTGCCACCTGCTGCAAGCCACGGAGACTTCTCTTCCATGAGGAACAAGGTGATTCTTCCCTGCAGTGTGAGCACTGATGACTCGTTTACGTTCCGAAAACTGCCTCTAAGCAGGTCTGGGAGAAATTGGTCAGGAGTCTAAGGTGGGCATTCTTCAAGGTCTGTGGTCTCACCGAGAAACGGTTTCCCTTGTAACAGAGACTGGTTTCCATTGGGGCTGCGTCTTTTCTTGGGATGCTCCTGCAGTGGGACATGCCGGGTGCTGGCGATAAGACTGCATCTTGACCACTCAAGGCCGTTCGCAAATCGTGGTGAATAAGAATGAAACAGGGAAGACGCGCTGAGGAAGGTGACTTACATTACTCTTTACACAGCATCTCGAAAGCGAGACCCCCGGTGTGAGGGAAGTGGGAACACAGATGGCTAGAATGCCAATTTTTCCCCAAAGGCAAGTGGACGGGGGTCACGAGTGAGCCTTGGATGCCTAGGGGGTCCAGGCTGCATAGAGATGTCCTGCAACAACAATTCACTTCTGGTGAACTAGGCTTGTCTGCACGTTAAACGTTCTCTGCATGGACGACACAGCCTTGTAGTCAAAGAAATCAAGCATTCCTAAAGGGTGAGTCCCTTTTCATTGCCTCAGTTCAGGGAAGAGGATGAACGCTGCTCTGATACGGTTGGAAAGTACGCCTAATGTAGTTTTAGGAAGGGATGATTTTGATTCATGTGTTTGCCAGACAGCCAGAAAAAGCAATGCTGTACTCCTCTTCCCTCCCAAAAAGCAAAACCAAGCAAAAAATCGTTGTTAGGAGGGCTTTACTGGTGGCGGAGGGTTAAGAATCCACCTGCCAATGCAGGGGACACGGGTTCGAGCCCTGGTCCGGGAAGATCCCACATGCCACGGAGCAGCTTAGCCGGTGCGCCACAACTACTGAGCCTGCGCTCTAGAGCCCGCGAGCCACAACTACTGAGCCTTCACTCTCGAGCCCGCCTACGGGCCACATCTACTGAGCCCGTGAATCACAACTATTGAGCCCGCGAGCCACAACTACTGAAGCCCACGCTCCTAGAGCCCGTGCTCCGCAACAAGAGAAACCACAGCAATGAGAAGCCCGCGTACCACAATGAACAGACCCCACTCACCACAACTAGAGAAAGCCCGCGTGCAGCAACGAAGACCCAACGCAGCCAAAAATAAGTAAATAAATAAATTAATTTAAAAAAAAACTTTTTAAAAATCGTTGTTAGGAAATTTTGGACATGTGGCCTTTTCCATGCAAAAACCATCTAAATATCATTTGTATGTGGAATCTAAAAAAAAAAAAAAAAATTTACATAAACGAACCTATTTACAAAAGAGAAACAGGCTCACAGACATAGAAAACAAACTTATGCTTACCAGAGGGGAAAGGGGGGGAGGGATAAATTAGGTGTTTGGGATTAACATACACACAGTACTATATATAAAATAGATAACCAACAAGGACCTACTGCAGAGCACAGGGAACTCTACTCGATACTCTGTAATAACGTATATGGGGAAAAAATCTGAAAAAGAATAGATACACGTATATGTATAAACGAATCACGTTGCTGTACATCTGAAACTAACACAACATTGTAAATCAACTATATTCCAATATAAAATAAAAACTTTTTAAGTAATAATAATAAAATAAAAAGTAAATAAATAAAAAGTCAAACAAACCAAAAAGCCCATCTCCTCCTTCATGATAGATCATATGCATTTTATTTTAAACCTGAATAGAGAGAGTCATGTCTCAAAAATACGGTAAAAGATACCCAGCTAAAAGTTAGTTCTGTGGGCCTACCCTTCACTACTCACACAGAACACTTCACTTCTGACACTTCTGGTCACCAGATGTGTGTGGGGGTGGGTTTCTCCCACTAAGCAGTTCTCCACCACAGCAGCTGGGTGTCCTGTAGTTCAAGGATGACGCTAGCCGGGGTAGGTGCGGAACCCACTGGTGACGGGCTCGGTCCCACAGGACAGCCGCCACCAGGGGCCAAACGCAAGATCCAGGTCGTCACCTGTGCTTCTGGTCGACCAGCTATAAATCGGAGTTCCCACCACTCCCTGCGTGGGTTTGATCATTTGCTAGAAGAGCCTACAGAACTCAGGGAAACAGTTGCTTAGGTTTCCAAGTTTATTACACAATAAGGGGTATCATAAAGGATCCAGATGAACGGGAGAGGAAGGGGTACCCAGGGCGAGGTGAGGAAGTGTCCCGAGTACAGGAGGTTCTGTCTGCGAGGAGCTGGGGTGCACCACCCTCCCGACGTGTGGACCCGGTCACAAGCCTGGAAGCTCTCGGAACCCCTATCGGGACTTTTGTGAAGGCTTCACCAAGTTTCGAGTCAAAACTCAACCTCCAGCCCCTCCACCCTCTCTGGAGGTGGGGAGTTCCAAGCTTCTAATCTAGCCGTGGTCTCTCTGGTGACCAGTCCCCACGCAGGAGCCCACTGAGAGGCACCTCAATAGAACAAAAGATGCTTCTATCACCCAGGAAATTCCAAGGGATTTAGGAGGCTTGAGTCTGGAAAGGGAGCAAAAACCAGATAGTAGAACAAAAGACGCTCCTAAGATATGACATAAATGAACTTACCTACGACACAGAAACAGACTCACAAGCATAGAGAACAGACTTGTGGTTGCCAAGGTGGGGAGTGGCAGCAGGGAGGGATGGATTGGGAGTTGGGATTAGCAGTTGCACACTATTATATACATAGGATGGATAAACAACAAGGTCCTACTGTAGAGCACAGGGAACTATATTCAATATCCTGGGATAAACCGTAACAGAGGGGAATATAAAAAGGAAGCATGTCTCTATGTGTATAACTGGGTCACTTTGCTGTACAGCAGAGATAGGAACAGCATTGTAAATCAACTATCCTTCAATTAAAAAAAAAATAAAAGCTCCTAGGAGCTTGTGCCGGGAACCTGGAGTGAGACCAATAAAATGTTTTCTATTATTTCACATGAGATATCTGAAGTCTTCTAAACTTTTTTTATACTCACTTAAGATTTTAAAATCCAGATGGAATAGTAATACCTTCAACACTCCCATTCAACTATGACACTAACCACAGTTCGTGCATAACTAACTAATCATTCTCTTCCCAGGTTAAATAATAGCATTATGGACACGTGGTTTTCAAGTCAGCAGGAGCTCCTACATTCTTATTTGTAACAGCGCAAAGAACGTCTCTCTCTCTTAGATTGTCATTTCATTCATCCTAAAATCATATTTGAGGGAAAATACTAAGGCTGCGTGTAAATACTCCAAAGCAATTTGTAAGAAGTTACTACATCAGGGAAGCAACTCTCATCACGAATACAACAGCAGCAAAACTCTCCTTACTGCTTAATTGACTCAACTCCTAACCAAGCCAATATTGTCAAACCAACTATGCATAAGTACATAGATTGAAATAAAGTCATATGCCATATTGCTCGGATATAACCAAAATTAGGTACGTAATCTTCTAGGCTACCTCCAAATACCTAAATGATGAATGTTAGTCAACACTGCGTGATGTGTAATCCAGAGCTGCCTACCCACCACACACACACACACACACAAACACACACACACACACACACACACTCATGATATTTATTAATACCTGCCACTTATATATATTTCAGGATTAAAAGAAAATTCCTGCGTGCAAAGAGTCAGACATCAATTGTGCTTTGGTCTATAAAATAAAAAATAGTAATTTTTAAAAGTCAATGAAAATATCAAATAATATTTTGGCGACACAAAGTGGAGTTTTGGCACACACACAAAAAGAGTAAACCGTTGAACAAAGAATGGAAATCACAGACAGAAGAATGACGCATCGGTTTTAAGAACAGCTGCTATTCACTTTCCTGCAACACCCAGGTTAATTAGAGTGCTCACCCATTTACATCAGGGATTCTCCGGCAACACTGTACATATATTACTACTCTAATTCTAAAGTTCTCACAACCTGTGAGACTGTGTTGACTGTGAGTGTGTCTGTCTATAATGTACCAATCACTGACCATTATTCCAGGCACTTGAGAGCCATAACCGGAAATGATCATGGCAAACAGGGACTGGCTCAACACAAGGGGGCGGGGCTCACACTTCACGAGTTAATCTAAGTGAAAAACTGGCTTGGCAGTTCTCTTTACAGCTTTTCTGACTATCACATCGAACACTCAAATGACTTAAATTATCGGTCTCAGCAGCACGTATACCCCTCAGCTTTTCCAGCGTGGGTTCACATGGCCTCTCTTCAGACGATTGGAGGGTGGAGACAACAATGAACGAAAACAAAACCATGAACCTCCCCCCTAGTATTCCTGATGCTTATATTCCCTCAGCAAAACACAAAGAGCAAGAAAGTTAATGCAGACTGTAAGACCAAGAAAAACCATAGCAACACCATTTTGGATTGAATTGCTGTCACCCTCCTCCCAACAGAAAAAAATTCACGTGTTGAACCCCTAACTCCCAAGACCTCAGAATGGGACTGTATTAGCAGATGGGGTCTTTAAAAAGGTGATAAAGGTAAGATGAAGTCATTAGGGTGGGTCCTGATAGGATTGGTGTCCTTATAAGAAGAGGAGATTAGGACACAGACTCGCACAGAGGGACGACCACGGGAGGACACAGGGAGGAGACGACGCCCAGGAGAGAGGCCTCGGGAGGAACAAGCCCTACCCACACCTGGATCTCAGATTCCAGACTCCAGGACTGGGAGAAATAATGTCTGCTGTTTAAGCCGCCCTGTGTGTGGTGTTTTGTTATTGCAGCCCAAGGGCACTACTACACACACTATGAAGGAAAGCGTTACTTTTATAACCATTTACAGTCAGTTCTCATTATTCATGGTTGTGATGCTCTATAAAGTTGCCCCAAATTAGTGAATACTGGACCACTGGTTCCAGGGGAACTCCAGGGTTAGGTTCCTGTGAACTTCTGGTCACCACATTTTCATCAATGAGTACCTAACCTTGTTTTACGTGTGTTTCTGTTTAAAGACACCTCAGTGAATCGGTATTGTTAATTCGACCACACCGAACTCACGGCCTATAACTCACACCTGAACAAAGCTTCTCTCTCACTCACATATTTTCTCTGTGAAGCACATCACAGCCTCCTTGTGCTTAAGACACTAGACAGCACCTCAGCCCTACGGTGGGGAGGGGAGCATTGTAAACAGGAAAATCACCACTCAAAAGCACAAGAACAGGAAATGCATGGCATTCAACAGACCACGAAACGAACACTTTACAGGAAGAGGATTGACATGAGAAGACAGAGCAACTTTGTTCCGTGTCACTTGGAAACTTGCATGACAAGTGACAAATTTCTCCCCGCTCAGCGAATGCCTAAGAATGACCTCAAGAGTCCAAGTGCTGATTTCAGGTTACAGATAAATTTTAGCGAGCTGGTGAGTTTGCAAATATGGATTCAGCAAATAATAAGGATTGAGCATAGATAGATAGGTATATATAAGAGGATGGATGGATGGATATAAATACAGAGGATGGATGGATGGATAGATAGATATGATAGATGATACATAGATGATATAGTTAGATAGATAGATAGGTATAAACAAGAGGATGGATGGACAGACAGATAGATGGATATATAGATGATAGATGATACATAGATGATAAAGATAGAGAGATAGACATAGATGATAAATAGACGGTAGATAGATGATAATCATGATAGATATACATATATAAAGAGTACACAGAGAAAATATATATAGAGAGGATACATATCTATGTCTATATCTATCTGTATCTACATGTCTATACTATAACTAT
This sequence comes from Monodon monoceros, assembly GCF_005190385.1. Classification (NCBI taxonomy): domain Eukaryota; kingdom Metazoa; phylum Chordata; class Mammalia; order Artiodactyla; family Monodontidae; genus Monodon; species Monodon monoceros. Next base: position 7,546,427 of record NW_021703779.1, on the reverse strand, counting down.
AGCTATAGCTAAAATCTATCTCCATTGTTAAATAATTCTGAGGCCCAGTGATTAAAAAATGTGATACTAGATATTTAACTCCCTCTGAATATGGGAAATCACAACTTTGAAACTTTTGATTTCCAATTTTACCAAAATTACCCTGGATTTATTTTCACAATTTTCAGTTGAAATTTGGCTATTTTTGGTACAAATGGATGGAAGAAAGCACCCGGTAAAGACCTCCATTTGTGCGGAAAAGACAACCATAAAGGTAGTTTTGACTTGGGTACATTCTCACTACCTCGGCACACATATGGGAGATTTGAGGATTTATTTATTTTTTTTCCAGGATGCATTTCCATCAGCTAAATAGAATAATATTGCTATTTTGTGCATAAATGCCCAATCCAGAGAGTGACTTTATTGCACCTTAAGATGTAGTGACGCCCCTTTCAGCAACCATTTTCCCCCAATTCTCTGCAGAGGATAAATGCATGCATTAGCTGGAGGACACTGTCATACATAGAGAGGACTGCAGAGAGGAACCAGCACCCACTGGGGATTGGACAAACTAAATAAATTCATATTAGCATGCACAGCCTTTCTCTCTCTGTCCATCATTCCCCGTTTGAACTGCATCACCACGTCTGATTCACACTAATGCTCTGAGTTATTCTACTCCTGCCACAGAAGCTAATGGGGGAATTCCATAATCCCTTGCCCTATTCATGTTTCCTTGCTTGCCACGGACCAACTTCCAAACGTTACTATTTCCATAGAATTTTCACTCACTAAAAAAATGGACCTAGAGGGGTGGGATAGGGAGAATGAGATGGAGGCTCAAGAGGGAGGGGATACGGGGACATTCGCTTTGTTGTGCAACAGAAACAGACACGGTATTGTGAAGCAATTATACTGCAATAAAGATCTATTTAAAAAATGGAGAATCGGTAACTAATTACTCCATGTAATTTTGCAGATTCTGAGCAAAGGAGTTCAAAAGTAAGAGTTAGTCATGGTGGACAGTTGGCAGCTCTTAAAACCCTCTTTCATGAATATACACGTGGCCATCAAATGGCAGCATCATTTAAGAAAAGAAAGGGGGACTTCCCTTGTGGTGCAGTGGTTAAGACTCCACGCTCCCAGTGCAGGGGGCCCGGATTCAATCCCCGGTCAGGGAACTAGATCTCTCATGCATGCTGCAACTAAGACTTCACATGCCACAACTAAGGAGCCCACGAGCCGCAACTAAGGAGCCCATGTGCCACAATTAGGGAGCCCGCCTGCTGTAACTAAGACCCAGTGCAACCAAATAAATAAATAAATATGTTTTCAAAAAAGAAAAGAAAGGAAGGGAAGGGAAGGAAGGGAAAAGGAGGGGAGGGGAGGGGAAAAAGGAAAGGAAAGGCAAGTTTTTAAATATCCCCAAACGATAAAAGATAGCTTTGTATATTAGGTGAGCTAATCATGAAAACAGCAGAGTTTATTTCAGTAGCATAACTCAGAGAACTAAGTTTTGAAAAACCAGTCAGTAGTTTAAAAACCATTTCCCAAATCCTAATATTTTACAAGTGGCCTTGTGCCCTAGTTTTTAATTGAAATGAAATTTTACTTGAGGCATTTATTATTCATTAGATTTGAGTCCTCATTCTAAATCACTGTAATGAGGAGGCAGGAGGGAACAGATATTTCCTATTATGTACTTTCATAGGACACGTTTAAACACCTTTCCCTTTACATTATTTAAAATATAGTAGCAAGAGCAATTTTGAAACACAATCCACCTGTTCTAGCAGCTACGCCACTGACATTTAAATTCGTTCAGGTTCTGCTGAAAGTGGGGCAGGAAAAGACTGAATGATCATGCCGTTCATAATGTTCATTAGGGGCTATCTGGCTGATGGGAAGGAGTGGACGGAAAATTGAGCCAATTCATCACAAGGGACAGTCGTGATATAACAGCACAGGAGCAGAGGAGGACCCTCTAGTCCTGCATATGCTCATGGGAAATGACCAAATGATTTTGATGAATCCTCACGGCAAATGTGAATTGGGAAAGTCATGGGAAAGCTGTAGTAAGAGAAAATTAAACAAACAAATTGTCTTGGATTAGTGAAGGGGGTCAAAGGAGGAAAACTCGATACCTTAGGAGTTTGGGATTAACAGACACATACACATTACTATATATAAACTAGGTAAGCAACAAAGACCTACTGTAGAGCACAGGGAACTCTATTCAATATCTTGTAATAACCTATAATGGAAAAGAATCTGAAAATTATATATACAGGAGTATATATATATAACTGAATCAGTTTGCTGTACACCTGAAACTAAGACTACATTGTAAATCAACTATAGTTCAATTAAAAGAAAAAAAATTTAAGTGATGTTGCAGATAATACTGGGAATGTCCTCAGAATTTCTCAGCCTTGGCACTACTGCTATTTGCGGCCAGCTGCAACTTGGTCGCTGGGGGCTGTCCTGTGTATCGTGGGAAATTCATAGAAGCATGCATGTCCTCCACACGCTAGATGTCAGAAGCTCCCCCTGCCCCAGTTATGACAACCAAAAACAACTCCAGGGGCTTCCCTCTTGGCGCAGTGGTTGAGAGTCTGCCTGCCGATGCAGGGGACGCGGGTTCGTGCCCCGGTCCGGGAAGATCCCACATGCCGCAGAGTGGCTGGGCCCGTGAGCCATGGCCGCTGAGCCTGCGCGTCTGGAGCCTGTGCTCCGCAACGGGAGAGGCCACAGCAGTGAGAGGCCCGCGTACCGCAGAAAAAAAAAACCAAAAAACCCAAAAAAACCCCAACAACTCCAGCTCTCTCCTCAGGGGTAAAATTACCGAACTTGAGAACCACCATCAATTGAAAGATAAAGCATGTAGCTTGCAATCTATAGGATAGAAGACAATTCATAACTCTAGGTCACCAACAGTCTACTGTTCTATCTGTACTATATATTCTGTGGGTCTATAGCTAGCATTATATATACTTGACAGTCCATGTGTATACAAATCTAATAGCATATTTCCTAATACAGCTAATCTAGAAGGAATTTCAGGTTATTTCCTTTGATATTCAAAGTCTTAAAGGATTGTCATTTCTGATGCAATGTTTATTCAATGCTTATCCAATTTTGCCTTCCTAATTTGTAGAGTATTCCATTAAAATGTGTCAAGAGGTCACCCATTTCTGCCCCCTGCCTCATATATTTTTACATATATATTGAGGCAATTTTTAAATTTGTGGGCGAGAATATGGATATTTTTATCACAATACTCAATATTTGAGAAAAACCCTTGGTGACTTTTGAAGTGAGACCTGACATGGTCTATCCATTTTTATGGACTGAATTGTGTATTCTCTCCTTCCCCAAAATTGTTGAAGTTCTAACCCTCAGGACTTCAGAATGAGACTGTGATGGAAGTTGGGGGTCTGTAAAGAGGGGATGAAGGTAAAATGAGTTCATTAGGGTGGGTCGTGATCCCATAGGACTGGTGTCCTTATAAGAAGAGGAGATTAGGACACAGACACACACAGAGGGGCGACCACGTGAGGACACAGGGAGGAGACGGCCGTCTACACGCCCAGGAGAGAGGCATCAGGAGGAACCAGCCCTGCCCACACCTGGATCTCAGATTCCAGCCTCTGGGACTGGGAGAGATACATGTCTGTTGTTTAAGCCATCCAATCTGTGGTATTTTGTTATGGCCACCCAAGCAGACTAATATACTCATGTCCTGCATTACCAATGCTTTTTGATAATCTTGGCTTAAATTGGAATAAAACAAAAAACAGAATATGACACTTTTTAACTGAAATATCTATTTCTTTACTCTCAATGCTGCTTAAGGAATGAATAAAACAGGAATAAAAATTATTATTGCTCAAGTTATGTTAAATTAAAATTTTTATATACATGAATTCATGATCCCAGTAGATACTTCGAAACACTTTTTATTCACAATCACAACTGTAATAGTATTCCCTCAGGTGATTATTGTATTTTTAAAGTAAAGCTGTTGCTGTTTCCTTAACATCCTTTATTAATCATGTTTAGATTTGGTTCCTGTCTTTAGTTATTTTAGAATCCCGCTGACAGAATGCCAGACAATCGTATTTCAACACTTTAATAAAAAAAAGACTTAAGCTTGGGACTTCTCTGGTGGCGCAGTGGTTAAGAATCCGCCTGCCAATGCAGGGGACATGGATTTGAGCCCTGGCCCGGGAAGACCCCACATGCTGCGGAGCAACTAAGCCCCTGCGCTACAACTTACTAAGTCTGTGCTCTAGAGCCCGCGAGCCCCAACTACTGAGCCCACGCGCCACAACAACTGAGCCCACGTGCCTAGAGCCTGTGCTCCGCAACAAGAGAAGCTACTGCAATGAGAAGCCCACACACTGCAACGAAGAGTAGCCCCCGTTCACTGCAATTAGAGAAAGCCCGCACGCAGCAACAAAGACCCAACGCAGCCAAAAAAAATTTTTTTAATTAAAAAAAAGGCTCTGACTAAATATTGAAATAAAACGTCCACTGACTTCAGCTCTTTCTGTGTTTATGAATTCTTCCCATAATCGGTTTAGAAAACAAATGTCTATACGTGTTGTGCATTTCATTTATACACATCACTTGTTTATCACAGTCAGTAGATAGAGTTTTCACCTTGAAACATGGAAATAAGTGTCCATTTAGACTTTGCTAGAGAAAGACGCTTACAGGCCCAGGAAAATAGGAAGATTTAAAGGGACTTAAAGGAATTCCCTGGTGATCCAGTGGTTACAACTCAGCACTTTCACTGCAGGGGGCACGGTTTCAATCCGTGATCGTGGAACTAAGATCCCGCAAGCTGTGCAGTGTGGCCATTGGGTATGCATTTCTTTTCTTTTGCGGTACGCAGGCCTCTCACTGTTGTGGCCTCTCCCGTTGCGGAGCACAGGCTCCAGACGCGCAGGCTCAGTGGCCATGGCTCCGCGGCAGGTGGGATCTTCCCGGACCGGGGCACGAACCCGTGTCCCCTGCATCGGCAGGCGGACCCTCAACCACTGCGCCACCAGGGCAGCCCTGACCTACCTTTAATACCTTCTCCACAATAACATCTGATGAGCAATGTTTGGATGGTCACCTACTGTGGGCCAGCATTACAGTAAGCTCCTAAAAGTTATTGTTGAACTTGAGTCGTCTTCATGCACCCTGGACCCTCAGGTAGCCTCTCATCCAAGCCCACATCATGGCCAAAAGCATGAAGAAATATTCTTCTGGTTTGTTGACAGAGTCCAAAAGGCCCCGTGCAAGAGCTATCCCAAGAAGGAACAAATGTGTGATGTACACAGAGACTCCGGGTTCCTGCAGAATCATAGTATACTTCACATTATCAGTGGGAAAGCCACCCAACACAGGTTTGTAAAGTCATATCAGTGGTGATAAGGAAGTTGGAAAAGTAGTGATTGGTAAGGTGGAGAGTCACAATTAGTCTCAGGTGAGAGCAGTTCAGTGTATGGGCCGCTACACCGTGCCTCAGTTCTTTACGATGTGCATGAAAGTCACCTGGGCCTCTTGTTCCAACGTGGATTTTTAACTCAGAACAGCTGAGGTGGAGCCTGCATTTCTAACAAGCTCCCCTAGCATGCTGAAAGCCACCGGTCCTCAGGCTACACTCTGCATAGCAAGCCCATCGACCTCCTTGACGCAGGTTTCAAAAGGAAAGAATGGAGTTGGCTTACTTGGATGTAAGTCATGCATGTAGGTGGCTTTAGAACCTTCCAACTAAGCTGCGCGATCTTACCAGAAAAGTAATCATTCATAGAGGAAGAAAACCACGCCCGCACTGAGTCTCAGAGCTTGAGGGAGATGGAGCCTGGGGTTGAAGGGTCTGGAAACACTAATAGAAATCCAGAGAGGGAAAGAATGGGCGGCCGTCATAGAAACAGCAACAACTGTTGTTCAACTGAGTAAACGATCCGTGTTTCAAGAGCAGAGAAAAAGGGAGCCGGGGGTATCTGAAGTCGGGCCCAGACATGCCCGAACCACAACAGCAGACTCACTGGCGCAGAAAAGGCAAACTTCAAAGTCTTAACAACAAGTAACGGCAGGAAATCAGCACAGGCAAACCACAGACGCTAGAGTGAGCGCAGGGTCACACGTGATCACAAGGCCACCCGGTGAATTCCCAGATGTGGGAAGTGAACTTACCTGCTTGTCTTCAGCTTCCAGGAGGAGCAGAGCGAGGGAAATCCAGGCGTCCTAGTCTCAGAGGAAATGGCGGGCCCAGCAAGGAATCCAGGAAGGGATGAAGTACGGGAGATGGAAAACTCAGCCAAGGCTCAGGTCCGCTACGGACGTCAAAGCTGCCGTAAAGTTAGGACGTAAAGTTGGGTGGTACTGACCCGCGTCCCCTGCATCGGCAGGCGGACTCTCAACCACTGCGCCGCCAGGGAAGCCCTCACAGGCAGCTTTTAACGGAACAGAGGAGGGACTTCCTTGGCGGTCCAGTCGTTAAGACTCGGTGCTTTCACTGCCGAGGGTCCAGGTTCAGTGCCTGGTCAGGGAACTAAGATCCCGCAAGCCAGGCAGCTCGGGCAAACAAACAAACAAAAGAAAGAAACAATTATTAAAAAAAAAAAGGACAGAGGAAGACTGACTACCACCAAATCCACTGCATTAGGCAGATAAGCGTCTAGACATATAAAACGAGTAAAAGCATGCTGTGTTTTATGTTGATAAATGAATTATAGATACTGTTACTACTTGAAATGTAAGACAGACCTTATGACATGGAGAGCCTTAAATGGTCTCTCGTTTGTAAAAGGAATGAAACTGATTGCCCTTTTGTTGCTAGTAATCATTACAGATTGCTAGGGCCCCTGCTGCATGAGTGGTTCTGAGCTTGGTTGTAGCCTAGGTGTTGCCACATCCCTTAGAACTGCGTAATTTCTGCATTCCTGGGGTCTACGTCCTAGTCCGTCACTTGAATTATGGCCATACTTGCCTTAGTTTCCTTATTGATCTGGCCAGCCTCCTTCCTGGCCCTCTCTTCAATCCATTCCCCGTTTGAGCGAGACAGACTGGTCCTTCTGAAGGTTGCGTCCCTTCCTGGTCCTCTGTGGCTCACCTGCATTACCAGGATGGCACCCAGGGCCACCATGAGCTGTCCACTTGTTCTCTGGCCTCGTGCCCTCCTCCCCCCAGCCATTCCAAGCTTCCAGCATTTTCCAGAAGGCATTTCACGCCTTCACATCTTCGACAGCTCACTCCCGCTGCTAGGATGTTGTTTTCTCTTTTGTTCTTCAGAGTCAAAGTAAGCATTAATCCCTTTTGAGAAGAGTTCTCTGATGCTTTTTGGAGAAACTCTAGGCTCCTGTAGCTCCTTGGGCGAACTTCTAGTATAGCTCTGTCAACTCAATGTATTGTCATGTTGTCTGCCCCACGCTTATCGCTACACTGCAAGTATTTTGAAAGACGTTATGTTTTATTTGCGTCTTCAGTGTCTGAATAGAGCAGATATCTAGCTCGTATTGGCTGAATTAATCTGTAGACAGGCAGACTTTAGAGACGCTGCAGGTGTGGTTCCAGAGCACTACAGTAAAGAAAATATGGCAATAAAGCTAGTCACAGGAACATTTTGGTTTCACAGCGCCTATAAAAGTTATGTGTACCCTAGACTGTAGTCTACTGAGGGTACAATAGCATTATGTCTAAAAAAAGAATGCACACACCTGAATGAAAACTTACTTTATTGCTGAAAAATGCTCACCAACATCTAAACCTTCAGAGAGTGGCAATCTTTTGGCAGTGGTAGCATGAAAGACAACTGATCACCATATCAGATAGAACCATAATAGAAAAGCTTGAAATACTGCGAGAATTACCAAAATGAGACACAGAGACACAAACGGAGCAAACGCTCTCGGAAAATGGCGCCAATACACTCGTTCGATGCAGGGTTGCCACAAACGTTCAATTTGTACAAAATGCCGTATCTGTGAAGAGTAATAAAGCAAACAGTGAGAAAAGGTGCGCCTGTAATGACAGCCTCCACGGGTTGCTTTTGCTTTTTTTTTTTTTTTGTCTTACACTTGTTTTTATATTTAAAATAAAACTCTTTCTCAATATTTCTGTCAAACACATCACATGAGACCGCCACGTTAGTTTTCCTCAAGTTTGTTTCCCCCCGCTGAGAAGATCTCTTTACAAGCCTGGGCAACAGATAGCACTTCTTTTCAGTGGGTCTCTTAAAAATACATCATGAGATGAATGGATAAAGAAATGGCACTGCCCAGCTTTGTGGATCACTGACCCTGTTTTAGTAATTATGATCTTACATGATGTATCCTGGGGTTTCTTCTCCCTGTAAACAGGCTTTGCTGTTCACTAGCTCTTTAAAACTGCCATCATCAAGCCCACTTATAACGTCTGTCCTTTGCCACACCTGGCCTTGCGCCTCCCCCATGCTGTCAGCGGACTCTGATGCAGTGAGCCTGCATCAGAATCTCCTGGAGGGCTTGCAGAACCACAGGCTGCAGGGCGCCAGCCCCGCAGTGTCTGACTGGTCGCTTTGAAGCAGGGCGGAGATCTTACGTTTCCTAACAGGTTCCCAGGTGACACTGATGCGGCTGATATGGGACCTCCTTTGAGACGGGGCTCTACCAGGATGCCTCGGGCTGCGTACTGTTTGCCGGTTTTCACAGCTAGAGCCACTTAACTCAGGCGTGTTGATTCTGCCGCATGCAGTTAGGAAGGAATACAGGCCTTTCATTGGGTCAGTACCGCCCAACTTTACGTCCTAACTTTACGGCAGCTTTGACGTCCGTAGCGGACCTGAGCCTTGGCTGAGTTTTCCATCTCCCGTACTTCATCCCTTCCTGGATTCCTTGCTGGGCCCGCCATTTCCTCTGAGACTAGGACGCCTGGATTTCCCTCGCTCTGCTCCTCCTGGAAGCTGAAGACAAGCAGGTAAGTTCACTTCCCACATCTGGGAATTCACCGGGTGGCCTTGTGATCACGTGTGACCCTGCGCTCACTCTAGCGTCTGTGGTTTGCCTGTGCTGATTTCCTGCCGTTACTTGTTGTTAAGACTTTGAAGTTTGCCTTTTCTGCGCCAGTGAGTCTGCTGTTGTGGTTCGGGCATGTCTGGGCCCGACTTCAGATACCCCCGGCTCCCTTTTTCTCTGCTCTTGAAACACGGATCGTTTACTCAGTTGAACAACAGTTGTTGCTGTTTCTATGACGGCCGCCCATTCTTTCCCTCTCTGGATTTCTATTAGTGTTTCCAGACCCTTCAACCCCAGGCTCCATCTCCCTCAAGCTCTGAGACTCAGTGCGGGCGTGGTTTTCTTCCTCTATGAATGATTACTTTTCTGGTAAGATCGCGCAGCTTAGTTGGAAGGTTCTAAAGCCACCTACATGCATGACTTACATCCAAGTAAGCCAACTCCATTCTTTCCTTTTGAAACCTGCGTCAAGGAGGTCGATGGGCTTGCTATGCAGAGTGTAGCCTGAGGACCGGTGGCTTTCAGCATGCTAGGGGAGCTTGTTAGAAATGCAGGCTCCACCTCAGCTGTTCTGAGTTAAAAATCCACGTTGGAACAAGAGGCCCAGGTGACTTTCATGCACATCGTAAAGAACTGAGGCACGGTGTAGCGGCCCATACACTGAACTGCTCTCACCTGAGACTAATTGTGACTCTCCACCTTACCAATCACTACTTTTCCAACTTCCTTATCACCACTGATATGACTTTACAAACCTGTGTTGGGTGGCTTTCCCACTGATAATGTGAAGTATACTATGATTCTGCAGGAACCCGGAGTCTCTGTGTACATCACACATTTGTTCCTTCTTGGGATAGCTCTTGCACGGGGCCTTTTGGACTCTGTCAACAAACCAGAAGAATATTTCTTCATGCTTTTGGCCATGATGTGGGCTTGGATGAGAGGCTACCTGAGGGTCCAGGGTGCATGAAGACGACTCAAGTTCAACAATAACTTTTAGGAGCTTACTGTAATGCTGTAATGCTGTAATGCTGGCCCATCCAAACATTGCTCATCAGATGTTATTGTGGAGAAGGTATTAAAGGTAGGTCAGGGCTGCCCTGGTGGCGCAGTGGTTGAGGGTCCGCCTGCCGATGCAGGGGACGCGGGTTCGTGCCCCGGTCCGGGAAGATCCCACCTGCCGCGGAGCCATGGCCGCTGAGCCTGCGCGTCCGGAGCCTGTGCTCCACAATGCGAGAGGCCACAACAGTGAGAGGCCCGCGTATCGCAAAAAAAAAAAAAAAAAAAAAAAAAAAAAAAAGGCAGGTCAGGCTGGGTGAACTAACTCCACCCCAGAGCTTCTGGTCTGGACAGTGAATGGCCTTGTTGCCAGAAACCCATCCCTGAAGGAGCAGTGCTGCAGGCAGTGACTGAGTCCAGAAGTCAGGTCCAACAATTGCAGGCAGGGGGTTCGTAAGACATATACAGCCTATGTCAGAGCCTCAGGCAAGGCTGCCCACGCTCAGGATAGGGCGACAACCCCCCAGAGCAGGAAACTTCCATATAACCCTGGAAACCCAGGGGGACAGGACCTTACTCAAAAGCAGTGCCATAGCAAAAACATGGGTTCTAGAATCCAAGCTGGGTTTGCATGACCCTGAGTAACTTTATCCTCCGATGGTCTCTTCCCAGGCGAAAGAAAACGCATGTCCACGGTCTAATAGAGAGCTCACATAGTACATGCTTAATTCAATGGTGGTTACTCTTATGTTTGTTGTAGAGGGAATCATATTCTTATCGAAGCCCCTGGACCTCAGGGCTGCTCCAGGTTCTTTGAATTCTGACCCAGTTGGTTGGAGGGCTGGGTAGCTAGTGTAGTACCTTGTTCAGCGTCTGAGCAAAAGGAAGCATGCATGCTCAAAGCACACGTGCTTGGCTAGGTATAGTGTTGACCCTGGTCAGAGTGTTTTCAGGCCAACTGCGCAGCACTAAAATATCACTGGGAGAAGTGTGATCTTTCACTGTTAGTCAGGAAGCCTGGATTCTACGTGTAGGCTGCTGTTGAGGTCTGTGGCTTTGGGCAAGTAGGGCTCTTACTCTGTACCTCAGCCTCTTCCTCTGCATCTAGCAGAACTGAAATAGATGGCCCTGGACACCACGGGCAATGCACATACTGCCAAGTGATCTTCCTGATATGGAATGTAGTGGGATTTGTGTGTGTTGCCAGATGGAGCAGTGTAACTTCGGTGATTGTATGTAGCCTCTGTAAGTGTGGCTGTTTAGACGTACGTAAAATTCAAGGGCAGCCCACCTTAATACCCTTAGGTCTCTAGGCAATCAGTGAGGTGGCGCCGTGGTGATGAGTGAGATGGACTGAGGTCGAAAGTCAGAGTTGAGTCTCATACCTGCTCTTCAACCTCCTGAAATTCTGGAACCGGTCCCTCAGATTTTGGTAGCAACTGGACTGAAAGGGACCTTGACTTTTTTGAACAGAAATCATACAGATGAAAGTTAAATCTGAAAGCAGACTGAAGTGTTCGGTCTTTTTTACCATCAGTTCTTAGACGTATAACAACATCCTTTTTTATGATTATTGAAGTATAATTAATTTACAGTGTTGGTTAGTTTCAACAAAGTGATTCAGTTTTATATATATATATATAATCTTTTTCAGATTCTTTTCCATTATAGGTTATTACAAGACGTTAAATATAGTTCCCTGTGCTCTACAGTAGGTCATTGTTGGTTATCGATTTTATATATACTCGTGTGTATCTGCTAATCCCAAATTCCTAATTTATCGCCCCTCCTCTTCCACTTTGATAAACATAAGTTTGTTTTCTATGTCTATGAGTCTATTTGAGGTTTGTAAGTAAGTTCATTTGTATTATTTTTTAGAATCCACATATAAGCGATACCATATGATATTTGTGTTTCTCTGTCTGGCTTACTTCACTTGGTAACGGATAATCTGTAGGTCCATCCATGTTATTGCAAATGGCATTATTTCATTCTTTTTATGGCTGAGTAATATTCCATTATATATGTACCACATTTTCTTTATCCATTCGTCTGTCGATGGACATTTGTTTCCAATGAGAATAGTGCTGCTATGAAAACTGGGGTGCATGTATCTTTTTGAATTATAGTTTGGTCTGGATATATGCCCAGGACTGGGATTGCTGGATCATATGGTAATTCTGTTTTTAGTTTTTTAAAGAACCTCCATCCTGTTCTCCATAGTGGCTGCACCAACTTACATTCCCCCCAACAGTGTAGGAGGGTTCCCTTTTCTCCACACCCTCTCCGGCATTCATTGTTTGTAGACTTTTTTTTTACATCTTTATTGGAGTATAATTGCTTTACAATGGTGTGTTAGTTTCTGCTTTATAACAAACTGAATCACTTATACATATACATATGTTCCCATATCTCTTCTCACTTGTGTCTCCCTCCCTCCCACCCTCCCTATCCCACCCATCTAGGTGGTCACAAAGCACCGAGCTGATCTCCCTGTGCTATGTGGCTGCTTCCCACTAGCTATCTATTTTACGTTTGGTAGTGTATATATGTCCATGCCACTCTCTTGCTTTGTCACAGCTTACCCTTCCCCCTCCCCATATCCTCAAGTCCATTCTCTAGTAGGTCGGAGTCTTTATTCCTGTCTTACCCCTAGGTTCTTCATGACATTTTTTTCCCCTTAAATTCCATATATATGTGTTAGCATACGGTATTTGTCTTTCTCTTTCTGACTTACTTCACTCTGTATGACAGACTCTAGGTCCATCCACCTCATTACAAATAGCTCAATTTCGTTTCTTTTTATGGTTGAGTAATACTCCATTGTATATGTGTGCCACATCTTCTTTATCCATTCATAGATGATGGACACTTAGGTTGTTTCCATCTCCGGGCTATTGTAAATAGAGCTGCAATGAACATTTTGGTACATGACTCTTTTTGAATTATGGTTTTCTCAGGGTATATGCCCAGTAGTGGGATTGCTGGGTCATATGGTAGTTCTATTTGTAGTTTTTTAAGGAACCTCCATACTGTTCTCCACAGTGGCTGTATCAATTCACATTCCCACCAGCAGTGCAACAGTGTTCCCTTTTCTCCACACCCTGTCTAGCATTTATTGTTTCTAGATTTTTTGATGATGGCCATTATGACTGGTGTGACATGATATCTCATTGTAGTTTTGATTTGCAATTCTCTAATGATTAATGATGTTGAGCATTCTTTCATGTGTTTGTTGGCAGTCTGTATATCTTCTTTGGAGAACTGTCTATTTAGGTCTTCTGCCCATTTTTGGATTGGGTTGTTTGTTTTTTTGTTACTGAGCTGCATGAGCTGCTTGTAAATTTTGGAGATTAATCCTTTGTCAGTTGCTTCATTTGCAAATATTTTCTCCCATTCTGAGGGTTCTCTTTTGGTCTTGTTTAAGGTTTCCTTTGCTGTGCAAAAGCTTTGCAGTTTCATTAGGTCCCATTTGTTTATTTTTGTTTTTATTTCCATTTCTCTAGGAGGTGGTTCAAAAAGGATCTTGCTGTGATTTATGTCATAGAGTGTTCTGCCTATGTTTTCCTCTAACAGTTTGATAGTTTCTGGCCTTACATTTAGGTCTTTAATCCGTTTTGAGCTTATTTTTGTGTATGGTGTTTGGGAGTGATCTAATCTCATACTTTTACATGTACCTGTCCAGTTTTCCCAGCACCACTTATTGAAGAGGCTGTCCTTTCTCCACTGTACATTCCTGCCTCCATTATCAAAGATCAGGTGACCATATCTGCATGGGTATATCTCTGGGCTTTCTATCCTGTTCCATTGATCTATCTTTCTGTTTGTGGCAGTACCATACTGTCTTGATTACTGTAGCTTTGTAGTATAGTCTGAAGAAAGGGAGCCTGATTCCTCCAGCTTCGTTTTTCTTTCTCAAGATTGCTTTGACTATTCGGGGTCTTTTGTGTTTCCATACAAATTGTGAAATTTTTTGTTCTAGTTCTGTGAAAAATGCCAGTGGTAGTTTGATAGGAATTGCATTGAATCTGTAGATTGTTTTGGGTAGTAGAGTCATTTTCACAATGTTGATTCTTCCAATCCAAGAACATGGTATGTCTCTCCCTCTATTTGTATCATCTTTAATTTCTTTCATCAGTGTCTTATAATTTTCTGCATACGGGTCTTTTGTCTCCTTAGGTACGTTTATTCCTAGATATTTTATTCTTTTTGTTGCAGTGGTAAATGGGAGTGTTTTCTTCATTTCACTTTCAGATTTTTATCATTAGTGTATAGGAATGCCAGAGATTTCTGTGCATTAATTTTGTATCCTGCTACTTTACCAAATTCATTGATTAGCTCTAGTAGTTTTCTGGTAGCATCTTTAGGATTCTCTATGTATAGTATCATGTCATCTGCAAACAGTGACAGCTTTACTTCTTCTTTTCCGATTTGGATTCCTTTTATTTCCTTTTCTTCTCAGATTGCTGTGGCTAAAACTTCCAAAACTATGTTGAATAAGAGCGGTGAGAGTGGGCAACCTTGTCTTGTTCCTGATCTTAGTGGAAATGCTTTCAGTTTTTCATCATTGAGGACGACGTTGGCTGTGGGTTTGTCATATATGGCCTTTATTATGTTGAGGAAAGTTCCCTCTATGCCTACTTTCTGCAGGGTTTTTATCATAAGTGGGTGTTGAATTTTGTCAAAAGCTTTCTCTGCATCTATTGAGATGATCATATGGTTTTTCTCCTTCAATTTGTTAATATGGTGTATCACGTTGATTGATTTATGTATATTGAAGAATCCTTGCATTCCTGGGATAAACCCCACTTGGTCATGGTGTATGATCCTTTTAATGGGCTGTTGGATTCTGTTTGCTAGTATTTTGTTGAGGATTTTTACATCTATATTAATCAGTGATATTGGCCTGTAGTTTTCTTTCTTTGTGACATCCTTCTCTGGTTTTGGTATCAGGGTGATGGTGGCCTCATAGAATGAGTTTGGGAGTGTTCCTACCTCTGCTATATTTTGGAAGAGTTTGAGAAGGATAGGTGTTAGCTCTTCTCTAAATGTGTGATAGAATTCGCCTGTGAAGCCATCTGGTCCCGGGCTTTTCTTTGTTGGAAGATTTTTAATCACTGTTTCAATTTCAGTGCTTGTGATTGGTCTGTTCATATTTTCTATTTCTTCCTGGTTCAGTCTTGGCAGGTTGTGCTTTTCTAAGAATTTGTCCATTTCTTCCAGGTTGTCCATTTTATTGGCATAGAGCTGCTTGTAGTAATCTCTCATGATCTTTTGTATTTCTGCAGTGTCAGTTGTTCTCCTTTTTCATTTTTAATTCTGTTGATTTGAGTCTTCTCCCTTTTTTTCTTGATGAGTCTGGCTAATGGTTTATCAATGTTGTTTATCTTCTCAAAGAACCAGCTTTTAGTTTTATTAATCTTTGCTATCGTTTCCTTCATTTCTTTTTCATTTATTTCTGATCTGTTTTTTATGATTTCTTTCCTTCTGCTAACTTTGGGCTTTTTTTGTTCTTCTCTCACTGATTGCTTTAGGTTCAAGGTTAGGTTGTTTATTCGAGATGTTTCCTGTTTCTTAAGGTGGGCTTGTATTGCTATAAACTTCCCTCTTAGGACTGCTTTTGCTGCATCCCATAGGTTTTGGGTCATCGTGTCTCCATTGTCATTTGTTTCTAGCTATTTTTTCATTTCCTATTTGATTTCTTCAGTGATTACTTCGTTATTAAGTAGTGTATTGTTTAGCCTCCATGTATTTGTATATTTTACAGATCTTTTCCTGTAATTGATATCTAGTCTCACAGCATTGTGTTCAGAAAAGATATTTGATACAATTTCAATTTTCCTAAATTTACCAAGGCCTGATTTGTGACCCAAGATATGATCTACCCTGGAGAATGTTCCATGAGCACTGGAGAAAAATGTGTATTCTGTTGTTTTTGGATGGAATGTCCTATAAATATCAATTAAGTCCATCTTGTTTAATGTATCATTTAAAGTTTGTGTTTCCTTATTTATTTTCATTTTGGATGATCTGTCCATTGGTGAAAGCCTGGTGTTAAAGTCCCCTACTATGATTGTGTTACTGTCGATTTCCCCTTTTATGGCTGTTAGTATTTGCCTTATGTATTGAGGTGCTCCTATGTTGGGTGTATAAATATTTACAGTTGTTATATCTTCTTCTTGGATCAATCCCTTGATTGTTATGTAGTGTCCTTCTTTGTCTCTTCTAATAGTCTTTATTTTAAAGTCTATTTTGTCTGATATGAGAATTGCTACTCTGGCTTTCTTTTGGTTTCGATTTGCATGGAATAACTTTTTCCATCCCCTTACTTTCAGTCTGTATGTGTCTCTAGGTCTGAAGTGGGTCTCTTGTAGACAGCATATATATGGGTCTTGTTTTTTTTATCCATTCAGCCAGTCTGTTTCTTTTGGTGGGAGCGTTTACTCCATTTACATTTAAGGTAATTATCGATATGTATGTTCCTATTCCCATTTTCTTAATTGTTTTGGGTTCATTATTGTAGGCATTTTCCTTGTCTTGTTTTTCTTGCCTAGAGAAGTTCCTTTAGCATTTGTTGTTAAGCTGGTTTGGTGGTGCTGAACTCTCTCAGCTTTTGCTTGTCTGTAAAGGTTTTAGTTTCTCCATCAAATCTGAATGAGATCCTTGCTGGGTAGAGTAATCTTGGTTGCAAGTTTTTCTCCTTCATCACTTTGAATATGTCCTGTCACTCCCTTCTGGCTTGCAGAGTTTCTGCTAAAAGATCAGTTGTTAACCTTATGGGGATTCCCTTGTGTGTTATTTGTTTTTTTCCCTTGCTGCTTTTAATATGTTTTCTTTGTATTTAATTTTTGACAGTTTGATTAATATATGTCTTGGCGTATTTCTCCTTGGATTTATCCTGTATGGGGCTCTCTGTGCTTCCTGGACTTGATTAACTATTTCCTTTCCCATATTAGGGAAGTTTTCAACTATAATCCCTTCAAATATTTTCTCAGTCCCTTTCTTTTTCTCTTCTTCTTCTGGAACCCCTATAATTCGAATGTTGGTGCGTTTAATATTGTCCCAGAGGTCTCTGAGACTGTCCTCAGTTCTTTTCATTCTTTTTTTGTTATTCTGCTCTGCAGTAGTTATTTCCACTATTATATCTTCCAGGTCACTTATCCGTTCTTCTGCCTCAGTTATTCTGCCATTGATCCCCTCTAGAGTATTTTTAATTTCATTTATTGTGTCGTTCATCATTGCTTGTTTCCTCTTTAGTTATTCTTGGTCCTTGTTAAATGTTTCTTGCATTTTCTCTATTCTATTTCCAAGATTTTGGATCATCTTTACTATCATTATTCTGAATTCTTTTTCAGGTAGACTGCCTATTTTCTGTTCATTTGTTAGGGCTGGTGGGTTTTTATCTTGCTCCTTCACCTGCTGTTTGTTTTTCTGTCTTCTCATTTTGCTTATCTTACTGTGTTTGGGGTCTCCTTTTTGCAGGCTGCCAGGTTCATAGTTCCCGTTGTTTTTGGTGTCTGTCCCCAGTGGCTAACATTGGTTCAGTGGGTTGTGTAGGCTTCCTGGTGGAGGGCACTAGTGCCTGTGTTCGGGTGGATGAGGCTGGATCTTGTCTTTCTGGTGGGCAGGTCCACGTCTGGTGGTGTGTTTTGGGGTGTCTGGGGACTTATTATGATTTTAGACAGCCTCTCTGCTAATGGGTGGGGTTGTGTTCCTGTCTTGCTAGTTGTTTGGCATAGGGTGTCCAGCACTGTAGCTTTCTGGTCGTTGAGTGAAGCTGGGTGTTGGTGTTGAGATGGAGATCTCTGGGCGATTTTCACCATTTGATATTATGTGGAGCTGGGAGGTGTCTTGTGGACCAGTGTCCTGTAGTTGGCTCTCCCACATCAGAGGCACAGCACTGACTCCTGGCTGCAGCACCAAGACCCTTTCTTCCACATAGCTCAGAATAAAAGGGAGAAAAAGAAGAAAGAAAGCAAGAAAGGAAGGAAGGAGGGAGGGAGGGAGGGAAAGAAAGAAAGAAGATAAAATAAAGTCAGTAAAATAAAAAAATAATTATTAAGAAAACAATTTTTTTAAAGAAAAACAACAGACGGATAGAACCCTAGGACAAGTGGTGAAAGCAAAGGTATACAGACAGAATCTCACACAGAAGCATACACATACACACCCACAAAAAGAGGAAAAGGGGAAAAAATCCTAAATCTTGCTCTCAAAGTCCACCTCCTCAATTTGGGATGACTCATTGTCTATTCATGTATTCCACAGTTGCGGAGTACATCAAGTTGATTGTGGAGATTTAATCCACTGCCCCTGAGGCTGCTGGGAGAGATTTCCCTTTCTCTTCTCTGTTTGCACAGCTCCGGGGGCTCAGCTTTGGATTCGGCCCCGCCTCTGCATGTAGGGCGCCAGAGGGCGTCTGTTCTTCGCTCAGACAGGACGGGGTTAAAGGAGCCGCTGATTCGGGGGCTCTGGCTCACTCAGGCCGGGGGGAGGGAGGGGCACGGAGTGCGGGGCAATCCTGCAGCGGCAGAGGCCAGCGTGACGTTGCACCAGCCTGAGGCACGCGGTGAGTTCTGGGGAAGTTGTCCCTGGATCCCGGGACCCTGGCAGTGGCGGGCTGCACAGGCTCCCGGAAGGGAGGTGTGGAGAGTGACCTGTGCTCGCACACAGGCTTCTTGGCGGTGGCAGCAGCAGCCTTAGCGTCTCATGCCCGTCTGTGGGATCTGCACTTTTAGCCGCGGCTCATGCCCGTCTCTGGAGCTCCTTTAAGCGGCGCTCTTAATCCCCTCTCCTCGCGCACCAGGAAACAAAGAGGGAAGAAAAAGTCTGTTGCCTCTTCGGCAGCTCCAGACTTTTCCCTGGACTCCCTCCCGGCCAGCCGTGGCGCACTAACCCCCTTCAGGCTGTGTTCACGCCGCCAACCCCAGTCCTCTCCCTGCGCTCCGACCGAAGCCCGAGCCTCAGCTCCCAGCCCTGCCCACCCCGGCGGGGGAGCAGACAAGCCCCTTGGGCTGGTGAGTGTCGGTCGGCACAGATCCTCTGTGCGGGAATCTCCCCGCTTTGCCCTCCGCACCCCTGTGGCTGCGCTCTCCTCCGCGGCCCCGAATCCTCCCCCCTCCGCCACCCACAGTCTCCGCCCTCAAAGGGGCTTCCTACTCTGTGGAAACCTTACCTCCTTCACAGCTCCCCCCCAACTGGTGCAGGTACCGTCCCTATTCTTTTGTCTCTGTTTATTCTTTTTTCTTTTGCCCTACCCAGGTACGTGGGGGGGTTTCTTGCCTTCTGGGAGGTCTGAGGTCTTCTGCCAGCGTTCAGTAGGTGTTCTGTAGGAGTTGTTCCACGTGTAGATGGGTTTCTGGTGTATCTGTGGAGAGGAAGGTGATCTCCGCGTCTTACTCTTCCGCCATCTTCCCCTCGTTCCCCCGCCCCCCCGTTTGTAGACTTTTTGATGATGGCCATTCTGACTGGTGTGAGGTGATTGCTGATTGTAGTTTTGATGTGCATTTCTCTAATAATTATTGATGTTGACCATCTTTTCATGTGCCTGTTGGCCATCTGTATGTCTTCTTTGGAGAAATGTGTTTAGGTCTTCTGCCTAGTTTTTGATTGGGCTCTTTGGCTTTTTTTTTTTTTGATATTGAGCTGTATGAGCTGTTTGTATATTTTGGAAATTAAGCCCTCGTCAGTTCCATAGTTTGCAAATACTTTCTCCCATTCCGTATGCTGTCTCTTTATTTTATGATTTCCTTTACTATGCATAAGCTTTTACGTTTAATTAGGTCTCATTTGTTTATTTTTGCTTTTTTTCCATTACTCTAGGAGATGGATCCAAATAAATACTGCTGCGATTTATGTCAAATACCTTATAGTTTTTGCAATACAGGTTGTTTGCCTCCTTAGGTAGATTTATTCCTAGGTACTTTATTCTTTTTTATGTGAATGGTAAATGGGATTGTTTCCTTAATTTTTCTCTCTGTTAGTTCATTCTTAGTGTACAGAAATGCTACAGATTTCTACATATTAATTTTGTATCCTGCAGTTTTAATGAATTCATTTATGAGTTCTAGTAGTTTTTTGGTAGCATCTTTAGGAGATATATATAGATAGATAGATATAGATAGATAGATAGATAGATAGATATAGATATTGTCTTGCTACTGAACTTGCCTTGCCTATGTGAGTAGCAGAATCCTATACCAAGGAAAGAAAACCAAATGTCGCCCAAGGACCAGGTGGAGGCCCTTCCATCCTCCTGAAATCCTGTGTTTTACCATGGATGCTACAGAGATGTTTTAATTTTTTTTATTGAAGTATAGTTGATATACAATGTTGTGCTAATTTCTGCTGTACAGCAAAGTGACTCAATTATATGCATATATACATTCTTTTTTATATTCTTTTCCACTGTGGTTTATCTCAGGAGACTGGATATAGTTCCCTGTGCTCTACAGTAGGACCTTGTTGTGTATCCATTCTAAATGTTATAGTTTGTATCTACTAACCCCAAGCTCCCAGTCCATCCCTCTCTCTCCCCTGCTCCCCCTTGGTTACCACAAGTCTGTTCTCTATGTTCATGATTCTGTTTCTGTTTCATAGATAGGTTCACTTGTGCCATATTTTAGGTTCCACATATAAGTGATATCATATGGTATTTGTCTCTCTTTCTGACTTACTTCAGTTAGTATGATAATCTCTAGTTGCATCCATGTTACTGCAAATGGCATTCTTTCATTATTTTTTAGGACTGAATTGTATTTCATTGTATATACATACCACATCTTCTTTATCCATTCATCTGTTGAGGGACATTAAGGTTGTTTCCATGGCTTGGCTATTGTGAATAGTGCTACTATGAACATTGAGGTGCATGTATCTTTTTGAATCATAGTTTTCTCTGAATATCTGCCCAGGAGTGGGATTGCTGAATCATATGGTAATTCTGTTTTTAGTTTGAGGAATCTCTATACTGTTCTCCATAGTGACTGCACCAACTTACATTCCGACCAACAGTGTAGGAGGGCTCCCTTTTCTCCACACCCTCTCCAGCATGTATTGTTTGTAGTCTTTTTAATGATGGTTAATCTGACCAGTGTAAGGTGGTACCTCATTGTAGTTTTGATTTGTATCTGTCTAATAATTAGTGATATTGAGCATCTTTTCATGTGCCTACTGGCCATCTGTCTTCTTTGGAGAAATGTCTATTTAGGTCTTCTGCCCATTTTTCAATTGTGTTGTTTTTTGTCATTGTTGTTGAGTTGTATGAGCTGTTTGTATAATTTGGAGATTAAACCCTTGTTAGTCACGTAATTTGCAAATACTTTCTTCTATTCGGTAGGTTGTCTTTTCATTTTTTGTTTGTTTGTTCCTTTGTTTATGGTTTCCTTTGCTGTACAGAAGCTTGTAAGTTTGATTAGGTCCCATTTGTTTATTTTTGTTGTTAGTTCTATTGCCTTGGGAGAATGACCTAAGAAAACATTGGTATGATTTATGTTAGAGAATGTTTTGCCTATGTTCTCTTCTAGGAGTTTTATGGTGTCATGTCTTATGTTTAAGTCTTTAATCCATTTTGAGTTTATTTTTGTGCATGTTGTGAGGGTGTGTTCTAACTTCATTGATTTACACGCAGCCGTCCAACTTTCCCAGCATCACTTGCTGAAGGGATTTTCTTTTTCCCATTGTATGTTCTTGCCTCCTTTGTCAAAGATTAATTGACTGTAGGTGTGTGGGTTTATTTCTGGGCTCTCTGTTCTGTTCCACTGATCCGTATGTTTGTTTTTGTACCAAAACCACACTGTTTTGATTACTGTAACTTTGTAGTATTGCCTGAAGTCTGGGAGAGTTAGGCCTCCTGCTTTTTTTCCTCCTCATGATCACTTTGGCAATTCTGGGTCTTTTATGATTCTATATAAATTTTGGATTATTTTAGTTCTGTGAAAGGGGACTTCCCTGGTGGAGCAGTGAATAAGACTCTGCGCTCCCAATGCAGGGGGCCCAGGTTCCATCCCTGGTCAGGGAACTAGATCCCACATGCATGCTGCAACTGAGAGTTTGCATGTCACAACTAAGGAGGCCGTGTGTCACAACTAAGGAGCCACGAGTTGCAACTAAGGAGCCTGCAGGCTGCAACTAAGCTGATAAGCCACAACTAAGGAGTCTGCCTGCCCCAATTAAGACCCAGTGCAACCTAAATAAATAAATATTTTTTAAAAATATCATGGGTAATTTGATAGGGATCTCATTAAATCACTGTAGAGATGTTTTGAGTGCTTTTCATGCTTGAGGTTGTGCATAGGAATCACCTTGATGGTGGAGTGCTTCCTAAACTTAACCCCTGGGCCCCATCCTCAGATTTTGTGCCCTGGGGTAAGGCCTGAGAATGTGCATTTCCAACAAGCTCCCAGGAGATTCGGATATTGGCCTGTGGACCCAGTTTGAGTGGCACAGCAGTAGGCCGTTGGCAGTGTGTCATTTTCTGTAGTCTAATTCTCCAGCTTACAGTGGTATGACTGGGTTGTGGGTGGAGGGTGCACACAACCTAAGAGTTGAGAGCTGTGTTGAATTCGGGGGCCCTTACTGAGGACTGTAGTTCAGGAGACAGCCTCTCAGATAGCTCTGAGGTTCTGTGCCAAAAAGGTAAGAAAGGAGCGGGGATATACAGAAGTTTTTGCTGGGGGCTGGGGGAACACATGTAGTTTAACATCAGAAGGTTACTGCTAATCACACAAAAAAACAGACATATCAAGTTAATGATTTTCGTGCTTCTCTATGTATGTGAAGATGCAAGGGTCTGGGTTCACTGAAGTCATTCCTTTGATTTGTACCTCAGCTCTTTGGGGCCAGCATCCTGTTTTCTCCATCCATCCTGAATCCCCACAGGGGGCACAGTCAGTGGGGCGGCTGAGGGCTTAATGGCTCCAACATCCTTTGTTTACTAAAGTGGCAGGTGACATTCTTTGTCCGCAGTGGCATCCTCTGTTTGTCAGTCAAAATAGGTCTTCCTCTTCCTTCTCCTCCTAAGGTGAGGGAAGAAATGGCTAAGGTGACCCTCCTGCCAGCCTGGAGTGGGTTTATCCCTTACTCTGAAGGCCCCCTGGCTTGGATGCGCTTCTGGGTGAGGCAGTTTTGATCATGGAAAATAAAAAGGTTTCTTTATGCAGAGATTGATCCTCTCGTCATACCCTGGAGGCTGGCTGAAAGCATCAACAGGCAACCCAGTCACCAGATGTTTGTTCGACGTGTGGTTCCCTTCCTCAGTCCTTTGGTTAGATCCCAAAGTCGAACATAAATCTAAAGTGACAAATGTCAAACTTCACCGTCTTTCAGACTGTTCTTACGGCTGGCTTCTTAACCCTGCTGGGCGCTGGTTCTGCCCTAGCGAGAGCTCTCGTGTAACCTGGGAGGGAAGAGTACGGAACACTCCGTGGTGACGAACATGCTCTTAAGATTAAGCCATAAATCCACGGAGCAGCCATGCTAGAGACGCCTAGTATTTATTCTAGGAAGATTTCCTCACTGTCACTTGGTCCTCTGAGCAGATTCCCAAAACAAATCTTCTGTGTCTTAGACCAGGCACAGCTTTGAATATGTTGACCCGGACTGCTTTCTTTCTCTTTCTGGCCCCTTTTTCTCTGCACATCAGGGTCCAATTCTCAGCCTGGGAGTTAGACTGCTTGTCTAAACCAAACAAATAGGAGATACTTGCTCCAACTGACGTGGTAGAAGACGGGGTGCAGGGTGATCTGCGTACAGGCTGTCCTGTAACTCTTGTCTAGCCTCATTGCCTTGGTCACAGGCCGATAGGGGCTAAGGGTCCCCATGCATAGGAGCAGCAGAAACCTTGAGGCCCTGTCTGCCTAGGACAGTGCATGACTAATTCAGATACCTACAGTGGCAAGTGATATAAAAAAGGGTAGTGGACCGGGGTGCCAATAGGGAGGAGTGAGGACTGTAGTGAATGACAGAGCATGTGGCTTGTCTCAGTAGGACGGCAGCTAAGGAGATCCAGCTGACTGTCACCATGGAAGCACCTCACCTATTGTTGATGGATCTTCTGACTTTTCAGAAGCCAAAACTCTAAGGGATTCATCCTCACCCTGCGTGAGATAACAGATACCTTGAAAAGTGGTCAGATGTTTCCAATACCTCCTTAGGTTGAATTTGGCTCAAAATACCCTGTTCTGGCGTCTAGACTACAGCAAATTGGGCAAGGAATTCAGCTTTTTGGCTACTGATAACCATTTATCAACATAGATATATCTTGTATCAGTGGCTTTTGAACTTCCTCCCCAGACTGAGTTTATTTACGCATTAGGTAACAGATTCAACAACAGGTATCTTAATGTTCACTAAAATAGGACTTGGGGTTCTGTTCCAAGTTTGGTGCAGAATTGAATTTAGATGTGTGTATTCTATACTAGGTTTTGTCCTTTCCTGCTTTTTTCCCTTTCCAACAATTACCTTAAAGACTTTAACCCAATGGTATGAATGGCATATGGTATTAATACAAATCTGACATTTCTAACTTGAGGACTGAGAAATGAAGAGTGAACACCAGTGGTCAAACAGCAATGAGTAAATCTAGTGAAGTGCTGTGACTCGACATTTTAGATGCTAATTTTCTCCCAAGATCATGTTGCAGCCTTCTCCCAAAACACTTAGAGCAGAAGAATAAGGTAAGCACATGGCAAAAGACAGACATCAGTGGGATAGAAGACATATGTAAAAAAGGAAATCAGGGCTTCCCAGGTGGCGTAGTGGTTGAGGGTCTGCCTGCCGATGCAGGGGACACGGGTTCGTGTCCCGGTCCGGGAAGATCCCACATGCCGCGGAACGGCTGGGCCCGTGAGCCATGGCCGCTGAGCCTGCGCCTCCGGAGCCTGTGCTCCGCAACGGGAGAGGCCACAGCGGTGAGAGGCCCGCGTACCGCAAAAAAAATAAAATAAAATAAGGAAATCATACCCTCTCCACCCCGTTCCCACTGCTGTGGAACTCTGTAGCCTGGAGAGGAAAGAAGATAAAAGCAAGCAGGTACATGCACAGGTGAAAACACTCAACATGGAAGTCTCCAGGTTCTGCAGCAAAGTCGAGATAAAGACAAATAACTCTTCATAACTTATTAACTCAACATTGGAAGGCATCCTTGCTTATTTTTAAGGACTCTTTAACACCAAAAAACCACACATGTCAGCATAAGTGGGTCATATTTGAAGTGTTTTTGAAGTCAAGGGCCAATGAATATTTCAACAAGTCTAAATGTCGAGATGTTTTGACTACTGGAATTCATTCTTCTGGTCTATATTGTATGTTCTTTTTTGTGTGTTCAACACACCACACTTACAAAATGTGGAAAACTTTCTAAGAAAGCCCAATTTAAGAAATTGAGCTGAATACTTCAGACTAGGAGGGGCTAGGACTAAACTTGGAAGGACTTCAGGCTCCTGGCAGCCAGCAAGAAGCACAACCGGGCTGGGGCCACCTGGATCTGTATGTTCTGACTGTCCCGATGCCATGTAAGCTGGGTGTTAAGGGATATACGGGATTGCCTATCTGATCTGGAAAGATAGCTGGTGGCCCTGGGCCTGCCTTATCCTAGAATATTCCATAACTACATGTGACAGCTATACACTTCCGAAAGGCATCGTCAGTCAACCACAGCCTTCTTTGAGCATTTACCACTTCCTAGACATCCTAGCTAGTGTATCCTTGCACTGGGGTACAGTAAGTCCCTGACACACGAACCTTCATGTTGCGAACTTTCAAAGCTGTGAATGTGCATTCCCATATCGAGTCACGTAAGTTAGTTCACGTGTCTGGCGTGCATTGTCACGTGCGTGCATCGTCTACAAGTACTTGGGCTTTTGTGTACCTTACTGTATAGAATACACTAGTACAGTATCTTTATAGAGAGAATTGAATCCAGCAAGGAACCAGAACCTGTGCCAGCAGCGTCAGGGGTGAGTGAAATTGCAGCTCGCCCTCCATCTCCTACTGCTGACGATGCTTCAGCCCTACCATCTCCCACTTCCTCTCCCTCCTGCAGTCAGTAACTCTTCTTGCCTGTTCCCTCGATGCCAGCCCCTGGATGCCAGCTACTGTACTGGACTGCTGTACTTTTCCAGGTACTGTAGTGGAAGGTTGAAAATGTTTTCTTTATTTTTTGTGTGTGTTTGTCTTTTATGTGTTATTTGTGTGAAAAGTATTATAAACCTATTACAGTACAGTACTCTATAGCCGACTGTGTTAATGGGGTACCTAGGCTAACTTTGTTGGACTTACGAACAAACTGCACTTACAAACACGCTCTCTGAATGGAACTCGTTCATGTGTAGGGGGGACTTACTGTATCGGATTCCCCTTACTATCAAAGCTCATCAGGCACTCAGTAGAAACTAATACTTTCTCTAAGATTGTATACTTTATCCTGTGCCGAGGCATCCTTTAACTGTCAGGGTCCCTCATTCTTATCTTCCAATTATTTTGGTTTTAAGGGCTTTTTAAACATGTCTTTCCTAACTAAAATCACCTGTCCCTTGTCATGCTAGAAGGTTCTATATCCTGTTCAAACAAATCTATATCACTTGCAGCTGGCTGGTCAGATGCAATGAATTAGTTGAAGACTAAAATATCCCTGCTGCTTTGCTAGTCAAACTAACTGGACTTTTTCTCTACAACCAAGCCATAGATTTTGACTAGTATCATTTGGCAACATCAGTCTCGATCCATGGTCTGACATTTAGCTACCTGTCTGCGTTCCTTGCTGCTCATTTACCTACGGCCCATCCCTCAAGGGGCAGAGCCCATCTGGTCAGATGTTCTTGGAGCCCCAGTATCAGAGCACAGCATCGTTGCCCAGCACTGCCGTCTATTCCTTCTCTGTGTTGCTGGCCATGCTGTCATACTCGTGACTGGGGTATCTACCTTCCACCCCAGACAGTGGATCCAATAACTATTACATAAATGCTATGTTTGATGTCCACAGCACCCTGTAGGCTACCACAGGATGGAGGGCAGATATCTGCCTCATACTTATAACATCACGGTGGCCCCTCTTCTCGGCTGTTGTGTGATGACTAGGACCATCCTGGGGGACAGGAGTAAAGGGAAGTTAGAGCTATCTTATGCTCTCAAAATAACTATAAATTATTGTTCCTTAAAATTGGAAGAAGTCTTTGGCAGGTAGATGTGGGGCTTCAATTAAGCCTCCTATATATTTTCAGAACAAGTGGGAATATAAACTAGAACAACATATGCGGAAAGTAATTTGGCAATCATCCTATTTAGGAATGTCTTTTTCAGGAATTTTTCCGCAGGGAAATGATGCTCGTATGAACGGAGGTATCTGTACATGACTGATTTTATTTGTACAGGGCATAGTAAGACGCAACAACCAAATAATTGTTTCTTGTGAGCCCGAAAGGAGGAAGTTAGGTCTCCTGACACTC
The DNA here is from genome assembly GCF_005190385.1 of Monodon monoceros. NCBI lineage: Eukaryota > Metazoa > Chordata > Mammalia > Artiodactyla > Monodontidae > Monodon > Monodon monoceros. The sequence continues at coordinate 7,519,012 of NW_021703779.1, read as the reverse complement.
AGTTCTTGCCAATTCTCATGCTTCTGCTAAACTGAAATACTCTTGGAAGGTCCACGTGGAAGCAGCATGAGACTCAACAGGAGAAGTGGAGATGGATTGTGGTGTGTATCACAAGATGTGCCGTGGACCTTCATCTTTCCCAACCCTCCTTCTCTGCCCAGGAAGCTGACCTGGATTTATCAATGGGATCCTGTGACTTGTGGGTTCCCTGTGGGTTCAGCGGTGGAGATCGGACAGGCGTTCAAAGGGTGAAGGGAGTTTGAAGTTAGCGATGTGGTTCACTGGCTCCCTGCTTGCAAGATCAGCCTGGGCTAGCAGGGTCCTTCAACCGCTGGCCCTCTCAAGGGGGCGTTCTCTCCATAGTCCATTCTTTGTAGGTTGTTGGTAGATGATTCCTCTCTTGTCACTCATCTGTTTGGATGTCTTACAAGCAGGTAATAACGGCTCTTCTGTTCGGCTCTATCTTTTCAAGGATATTTGCATAGTTAACTACTGTTTGACAACACGAAATGCTGGTGAGGATGTTGAAGCATAGGACCTCATTGGTGGGAGTGCAAAATGGTACAGCCCCTCTGGGGGACAACTGGGCAGTTTCTTCGAAGTAAGCGTAGTCTTACCATACGATCCAGCAGTAATACTCCTTGGTATTTCCCCAAAGGAGTTGAAAACTTATGTGCACACAGAAACTTGCATGTGGATGTGTGTGGCATTTTATAATCATAAGTGCCCAAACTTGCAAGCAGCCAAGATGTCCTTCAGTAGGTGAATTGATTAATAAAATGTGGTACATCCAGATAACGGACTATTATTTGTCACTAAAAAAAAAAAGCAAAGAAGAAGAACCATCAAGCCATGAAAGGATGTGGAAGAAACATAAACACATTTTACTAAGTGAAAGGAGCTAGTATGAAAAAGCTACATTCTGTGTGATTCCAACTAGGCGAAATTCTGAAAAGGGGAAAACTATGGAGACAGTAAAAAGATCAGCGGTTGCCTGGGGTGGGAGAGGGATAAATAGATGAAGCATAGGATTTTTCGTAGTGAAACTACTGATATACTGGTGGGTGCATGTCATTACATATTCAAACCCACAGAACGTAAAACACCAAAAGTGAACCCTAATGTAAACTATGGACTTCGGGTGATGATGTTGCGTCCGTGTAGGTCCATCAGTTTAACAAACGTATGACCCTGGGGGGGGAGGGGTGTGGATAATGGGGGAAGCTGTGCATATGTAGGGGCAGTGGGTGTCTGGGAAATCTCTCCACCTTCTTCTCAATTATGCTGTGAACCTAAAACAGTTGTGAAAGTCTTTAAACTCCACAAATATCTCTCATAACTTAAATAATTATATCACATTTAAATACTGTCTTAAAAAGAACACACTGTGTCTTCAAGCCCAAAGTCTGGGCAAAGTGACCTACCTTATGACCTTTCCTCAAAAATTCAGTGTCTTCATATAATCCAGCAATTTCCCTCCAAGTATTTACCCAAACTAAGTGAAGTCGGAGACCTAGCAGGTATTTGTACACAAATGTTCATAGCATGATATACAATAGCTAGAAGGGGGCAACAATATAACTGTCCATCCATGGATGAATGGATAAAGAGTGTGGTGTGTCGGTACTGTGCAATATGACTCAGCCTTAAAAAGGAAAAACTCTGACACGGGCTACAATATGAATGAACTTTGAGGACGTGATGCTAAGGGATACAAACCAGACACAAAGAGAGATATTGTATGATACCATGTATACCATCTACCTAGAGGAGGTAAATACGTAAGTGGAGTCAGGGGGTGGGGAGGGGGGAGGGCAGAGTATCTAATGAGTATAGGGTTTTCAGTTTTGCCTGATGAGCTCTGGAGATGGATGGTGGTGACGGTTGCCCAACAATGTGAGTGTACTTAAGGCCAGGGAACTACTCTTCAAACAGTTTAAAGTGATAAAAAAAAACGTATATACATATTTTTACCACAATTAAAAAAAAAACCAATGAGCTGCCCCTTGGGATCCAGAAGCCCGAGGCTGAGACCCCATGCAGTCTTCTGTCGCGGGCTGCATATATTAGAAATAGCTACACTTCAAATGAAACACCCCCAGAAGGTGTGGGAGACATAATGAGACTTAAAAATAGGTACCCGGGAAAGAAAAGGATATATTTTCACATTGAAGTTTATCTAAAAAAAGAATTTCTATTAAAAAATAAAAGCTTCCTGCTTTGCTCTCCGTTAGGTGCTAAAAAGGTCACACTTAAAAGGAAAATGCCTCATTAGCATTTTACTCCTTATATGCTGGTTATAATTGCTGCTGCACCATTGCTTTTGCGCAGTTATTTATATGCCTGTGTATACAAGCGTATGTTATTATATGCATATTTAATCTTATATGTTATTTAAGATTGTCTCACTTGCTGAAGTTTCACCAAACCTGTGGCCACTGACATAAAAAAACATGGCTTACTTTGATAGTTATCCTAAAACAAATGTTAGGGAAACTCTGCATTTCTTTTTGTATTATAACACAAAGAAGGAAAGCCTGTTAGTTGAGTGCTGTAATGTTTAAGCTTCGGTGTTTGGGCAGATGCACAGTTTCATGGGTTGCCTGTTTCTCCATTTGGAGATTTTACCGGTGGAAGAGGGAGCCCATGAAGCCTCTTGAAAAGCCACCATAACTACGGAGGTAGGTTTAGTATGTCTTATTTCCTGGGGATGCTGCAAGAAGTACCATAGGCCGAACATATTTAAAACCACACATGTGTCATCTCCCAGTTCTGGAGGCTGGAAATCCAAAATCAAGGTGCTGACAGGCCACCCTGCCTTCTGAAGTCTGAAAAGGAGACACCATCTTTGCCTCTTCGAGCTTTAGCTGGTTGTCAGTGTTCCCTGGAGTCCTGGCTTTCGTGCACATGTCACTGCAACCTCTGCCTTCAACTCACAAGGCAGTCGTCCCCCTGCGTCTTCACATGGTCTTCCCTCTGTGTCCTTTTTTCCTTTTTTTCCCCACCGCGCCGCTTGCAAGCTCTTAGTTCCCCAACCAGGAATCGAACCCAGGCCCTCGGCGGACACCGGTTATAGTGGATTAGGGTCCACCTTAGCGAGCTCATCTCACATTGATCTTATGCCCCCCAACACATCTGCCCCCCAACCCCCCCATTCACCTCTGTTCATGACGATTACATCTGCTCAATAAGATGACATCCGTTTGGAAAGACCCTATTTCGAAAAAAGCTCACATTCCTAGATACCAGGGGGATTTGGACCCTAACATATCTTTTTGCAGGACGCGATTCAACGCATAACACTACCCACTTGAGTTTGGATGGCAATGAGTATAAAGGATTCAGGATCCCACTATCTTAGAACCAGTGACGGGATTCGGCTGTGGTGTGATGTTAATCCTGGCTGATACCTGGGGGAATCACCTCCCCATCACTCAGACCATCACCCACACAAGGAGTAGCACCAAAGGATAGCACGAAGCAGGTGTTCCCGCAGCTGCATGACCTGTCCCTGTGTCCTCACTCCAACCCCAGCCCTGTCAAACCCTATCCTCATTTACAGATTTGATATTTTGCTCATCATGGATTTCTTGGCATTCATTTTGCTCTCCACAAACATTGCCTTAAAATATTATTCTGACTACTGAGTTTTCAGAACCCCTTAAATTGTCCACCCCAAATAAGACCCCTATCCCCTCACCCTAGTCCTAGCCCCTACAAATGACTGTCACATGTGTCCCCGGATATAAAATTCTAGCTCCCCCAATGCAGTAAAGTTCCCCTGCGTGTCCGATTCTCCTAAAGCCATGCATCCTCTCAAGGCTCAAATCTGTAGGCTGTTTCATACCCTCGGCAATTTATAACCTGCTTCCACACAAGCTTTATTATTTCAAATAGATATTAAAATAGGCATTTCAATAATTTAAGTGAGTATCTTAATAATTCATTGAGAGCCAGATCACTGGTGAGGGGCAAAGTGGGAAATCAGACTTGGGTCCTCACATTCTGAGTTCATTTCTTTTCAGCTCGGCTTATCCAGATTCTGCTAAAACAGGAGGCGGGGATTTGGAGGTCAGCCAGGAGGGTATTTTGCTGGGCCTACCGGGGTTGGGTACTTGAAATTTCATCTTTAAGACTTGTATTCTTTCTCTCACGTTGATTACATGGGCTCACTTGATCACATCAGACTTGGGTCCTCACATTCTGAATTCATTTCTTTCCAGCTCAGCATATCTAGCTGTCAACACAATTGAAAAGAGAGATAATGGATACTAACAGGCAACATGATTTAAAAGTTTGCTATGTGTCTGACAGATTCATCATCACAATTAGCTAATGAGAGAGACACTTTCAGTTGTATGCTTTTTTACATGTTAGTTTTATTGAGGTATAGCTGATGTATTAGTTCCAGATGTACAATAGAAGGGTTTGATATTTGTATGCACTGCAAAATGATCACAACAGTAAGTCTAGTTAACATTTGTCGCCATATGTGGTTCCAAAAATTTTTTTTAATGAGAAATTCTAGAATCTACTTTCCTAGAAATTTTGAAATATGCAGTACAGTATTAACAATAGTGACCATGCTGTACATTGCACCCCCATGACATTTCATAACCAAAAGATTGTACCTTTTCACCCGCTTCATCCATTTCACCCTACCCCCAATCCCCTGCCTTTGACCACCATCAATCTGTTCTCTGTATCTATAACCTTGGGGGTTTCTTGTCCTGTGTGTTTGTTTTCTTTAGATTCCACAGAGTGAGATCATATAGTATCGATGTTTCTCTTTCTCTGACTTATTTTATTTAGCATAATTCTTTCATTCATGTTGTCACAAATGGCAAGATTTCATTATTTTTTATGACTAAATAATATTTCCCACCCCCATACACACACACACACACACACACACACCACATTTTCTGTATCCGTTCATCCACAGATGAACATTTAGGTTGCTTCCATATCTTGGCTGTGGTAAATAATGCTGCAATGAACATAGAGGTGTGTATATCTTTTGAAGTTATTGTTTTTGTTTTCTTTGGATAAATACCCAGAAGTGGAATTTTGATCAAAAACTAGTTCTATTTTTAAATTTTTGAGGAACCCGCTGTTTTCCATAGTGTCTGGACCAATTTACACTCGCACAAAGAGTGCACAAGGGTTCCCATTTCTCTACATCCTGGAAAACACTTGTGATTTGTTGTCGTTTTGCTGACAGCCATTCTGACAGGTATGAGGTGATATCTCACTGTGGTTTTTATTTGCATATTCTTGATGATTACTGATTTTGAGCATCTTTTCAATGTACCTGTTGGCCATCTCTATGTCCTCTTTAAGAAAAACATCTATAAAATTCTCTGGCCAGTTTTAAATTGAATTATTTCTTTTTTCTTGCATGAATTCTTTATGTATTCTAGACATTAACCCATTATCAGATATATAACTGGTAATGCATACTTTTCCTATTCATTAGATTGCCTTTTTGTTAATGGCTTCCTTTGCCGTGCAGAACAGTTTTAGTTTAATGTCATACCAATTTTTTTTTATTTTTTTTTATTTTGCCGTACGCGGGCCTCTCACTGTTGTGGCCTCTCCCGTTGCGGAGCACAGGCTCCGGACGCGCAGGCTCAGCGGCCATGGCTTATGGGCCCAGCCGCTCGGCGGCATGTGGGATCTTCCCAGACCGGGACATGAACCCGTGTCCCCTGCATCGGCAGGCGGACTCTCAACCACTGCGCCACCAGGGAAGCCCCATCCCACTTGTTTTTATTTGTCTCTGTTGCCTTTGCTTTTGGTGTCAGATCAAAAAATCAAGATCAAGACCTATGTCAAAAAGCTTACTGCCTGTGTTTTCTTCTAGGGGTTTTATGGCTTCAGGTCTTACATTCAGATCTTTGATCCATGTTGACTTAAATTTTGTGAGCGGTGTAAGATCGGGATCCAGCTTCATTCTTCTGCATGTGGCTGTCCAGATTTCCCACTACCATTTTCTGAAGACACAGTGCTTTCCCCATTGTATATTCTTGGCATCTTTGTCATAAATTGACCATATATGTGTAGATTTCTGGGCTCTCTACCCTCTTCCACTGATCTATGTGTGTTTTTATACCAATAGCATATTATTTTCATTACTATTGCTTTGTAATATAGTTTGACATCAGGAAGCATGATGCCTCTTTTTTGTCAAGATTGCATTGGCTACTCTGGTCTCTTGTGGTTCCATAGAAATCTTACAGTTGTTGGTTCCATTTCTGTGGAAAAATGCCGTTGGAATTTTGATGGAGACTGCATTGAATCTGTAGAGAGTTTTGGGTAGTAGAGACATTTTTGTAAACTAAAATTTTATTTTATAGTTGATTTACAATGTTGTGTTAGTTTCAGATGTACAGCAATGTGATTCAGATATACATATATATATATGTATACATATATATATACTCTTTTTCAGACTTTTTTTCCCATATAGGTTATTTCAGAATAGTAAGTAGAGTTCTCTGTTCTATACAGTAAGTCCTTGTTGATTATCTATTTTATAGATAGCAGTGTGTAAACATTAATCCCAAACTCCTAATTTATCCCTCCCCCACTTTTCCCCTTTCATAACCATAAGTTTGTTTTTGAAGTCTGTGAGTCTGTTTCTGCTTCGTAAGTCCATTTGTATCATTTTTTTTTTTAGATTCCATGTATCAGTCATAACATACGATGTTTGTCTTTCTCTATGTGACACACTTCAACTTAGTATGATCATCTCTAGGTCCATCCATGTTTCTGGAAATGGCATTGTTTCATTCTTTTTTGTCACTGAGTAATATTCCAGTGTATATATGTACCACATCTTCTTTATCCATTCTTCTGTGGATGGACACTAAGTTGCTTCCATATCCTGGCTATTGTAAATAATGCTGCAATGAACATTGGGGTGCATGTCTCTTTTATTTTATTTTTTAACATCTTTATTGCAGTATAATTGCTTTACACTGTTGTTAGTTGCTGCTGTATAACAGAGTGAATCAGCTATATGTATACATATATCCCCATATCCCCTCCCTCTTGTGTCGCCCGTCCACCCTCCCTATCCCACCCCTCTAGGTGGTCACAAAGCACCAAGCTGATCTCCCTGTGCTATGCGGCTGCTTCCCACTAGCTATCTGTTTTACGTTTGGTAGCGTATATATGTCCACGCCACTCTCTCACTTCGTCCCAGCTTACCCTTCCCCCTCCCCATGTCCTCAAGTCCATTCTCTACGTCTGCGTCTTTATTCCTGTCCTACCCCTAGGTACTTCAGAACCATTTTTTTCTTCCTTTTTAGATTCAATATGTATGTATTAGCATACGGTATTTGTTTTTCTCTTTCTGACTTACTTCACTCTGTATGACAGACTGTAGGTCCCGCCACCTCACTACAAATAGCTCAATTTCGTTCCTTTTTATGGCTGAGTAATATTCCGTTGTATATATGTGCCACATCTTCTTTATCCATTCATCTGTCGATGGACACTTAGGTTGCTTCCATGTTTGGCTATTGTAAATAGAGCTGCAGTGAACATTGTGGTACATGACTCTTTTGGAATTATGGTTTTCTCAGGGTATATGCCCAGTAGTGGGATTGCTGGGTCGTATGGTAGTTCTATTTTTAGTTTTCTAAGGAACCTCCATACTGTTCTCCATAGTGGCTGTATCAATTTACATTCCCACCAACAGTGCAAGTGGGTTCCCTTTTCTCCACACCCTCTCCAGCATTTATTGTTTCTAGATTTTTTTTTTTTTTTGCGGTACGCGGGCCTCTCACCGTTGTGGCCTCTCCCGCCGCAGAGCACAGGCTCCGGACGCGCAGGCTCAGCGGCCATGGCTCACGGGCCCAGCCGCTCCACGGCATGTGGGATCTTCCCGGACCAGGGCACGAACCCGAGTCCCCTGCATCGGCAGGTGGACTCTCAACCACTGCGCCACCAGGGAAGCCCTGTTTCTAGATTTTTTGATGATGGCCATTCTGACTGGTGTGAGGTGATACCTCATTGTAGTTTTGATTTGCATTTCTCTAATGATGACTGATGTTGAGCATCCTTTCATGTGTTCGTTGGCAGTCTGTATATCTTCTTTGGAGAAATGTCTATTTAGGTCTTCTGCCCGTTTTTGGATTGGGTTGTTTGATTTTGATATTGAGCTGCATGAGCTGTTTGTATATTTTGGAGATTAATCCTTTGTCAGTTGCTTCGTTTGCAAATGTTTTCTCCCATTCTGAGGGTTGTCTTTGCGTCATGCAATTCTGATTTGCATTTCTCTAATAATTAGTAACTTTGAGCACCTTTTCATGTGCTTTTTGGCCATCTGTATTTCTTCTTTGGAGAAATGTCTATGTAGATCTTCGGCTCACTTTTTGATTGGGGTGTTTCTTTTTTTGATATTGAGCTGTACGAGCTGTTTGCATATTTTGGAGATTAATCTCTTGTCACTCACATCACGTGCAAATATTTTATCCCATTCTGTGGGTTGTCTTTTCCTTTTGTCTATGGTTTCCTTTGCTGTGCAAAAGCTTTTAAGTTTAATTAGGTCTCGTTTGTTTTTGTTTTTATTTTCATTACTCTAGGATGTGGATCAAAAAAGATCTTTCTGTGATTTATGTCCTAGAGTGTTCTGCCTATGTTTTCCACTAAGAGTTTTATAGTATCTGGTATTACGTTTAGGTCTTTATTCCATTTTGAGTTTATTTTTATATGTGGTGTTAGAGAATGTTGTAATTTTATTCTTTTACACGTAGCTGTCCAGTTTTCCCAGCACCCACTTACTGAAGAGACTGTCTTTTCTCCATGGTATATTCTTGCCTTCTGTGTTGTAGATTAATTGAACAGAGGTGCATGGGTTGATTTCCAGGTTTTGTATCCCTGTGCCCTTGATCTATATTTCTGTTTTTGTGCTAGTACCATACTGTCTTGATGACTATATATTTGTAGTATAGTCTGAAGACAGGAAGCCTGATTCCTCCAGCTCCAGTTTTCTTTCTCAGGATTGCTTTGGCTTTTCAGGGTTTTTTGAGTTTCCAGTCATGTTTTAAATCTTTTTGTTTGGGTTCTGTGAAAAATGCCATTGGTAATTTGTTAGGGGTTACAATGAATCTTTAGACTGTCTTGGGTAGTATAGTCACTTTAAGAATATTGATTCTTCCAGTCCAAGGACATGGTATATTTTTCCAACTCTTTGTGTCATCTTCAATTTCTTTCATCAGTGTCTTATACTTTTTGGAGTACAAGTCCTTTGCCTCCTTAATTAGGTTTATTCCTAGGTATTTATATTCTTTTTAATGCGATGGTAAACGGGATTGCTTCCTTAATTCCTCTTTCTGATCTTTCTTTATTAGTGTAGAGAAATACAGGAGATTCCTGTGTATTAATTTTGTATCCTGAAGTATTACCAAATTCATTGATGAGCTCTAGTACTTTCCTAATAGCTTCTTTTGGATTTTCTATGTATAGTATCATGTCATCTGCAAACAGTGACAGTTTTACTTCTTTTCCATTTTAGGTTCCTTTCATTTCTTTTCATTCTCTGATTGCCACAGGCTAGGATTTCCAAAATTACGTTGAATAAAAGTGGTGAGAGTGGATGCCCTCGTCTTGCTCCTGATCTTAGAGGGAATGGTGATAGCTTTTCACTGATGAGTATGATGCTGGCTGTGGGTTTGTCCTATATGGCCTTTATTATGTTGAGCTAGGTTCCCTCCATGTCCACTTTCTGGAGGGTTTTTTATCATCAATCGGTGTTGAATTTTGTCAGAAGCTTTTTCTGCATCAATTGAGATGATCATATGGTTTTTATTCTTCAGCTTGTTAATATCACATGGATTGTTTGTGGATATTGAAAAATCCTTGCATCCCTGGGATAAATCCCACTTGATCATGGTGTATGATCCTATTAATTTATTGTTGGATATGGTTTGCTAGTATTTTGTTGAGGATTTTTGAGTCTACGTTTATCCATGATATTGGCCCATAATTTTCTTTTTGTGTGGTATTGTTGTCTGGTTTTGGTATCAGGGTGATGGTGGCCTCATAAAATGAGTTAAGTTTATCTTGTCTAATGTGTCACTCAAGGCCTGTGCTTCCCTATTGATCTTCTGTCTGGATGATCTGTCCATTGATGTAAGTGGGGTGTTTAAGTCCCCACTGTTACTGTGATACTGTTGACTTCTCCGTTTACGGCTGTTAGCATTTGCCTTATACACTGAGGTGCTCCTCTGCTGGGTGCGTATGTATTTATAATTGTTATATCTTCTTCTTGGATTGGTCCCTTGATCATTCTGTGGTGTCCTTCTTTGTCTCATATAACAGTATTTTAAAGTCTGTTTTGTCTGATGTGAGTATTGATACTCTGGCTTTCTTTTGATTTCCATTTTTATGGAAAACCTTTTTCCATCCCCTCACTTTCAGTCTGTATGTGTCCCTAGGTCTGAAGTGGGTCTCTTGTAGACAGCATATATATGGGTCTTGTTTTTATATCCATTCAGCCAGTCTGTGTCTTTTGGTTGGAGCATTTAATCCATTTATGTTTAAGGTAATTATTGCTATGTATGTTCTTACTGCCATTTTATTAATTGTTTTGGATTTGTTTTTGTAAGTCTTTTTTCTTCCCCTCCTCTTTACTTCCCTTGTGATTTGATGTCTATCTTTAGTGTTGTGTTTGGGTTGCTTTTGTGTTTGTGTGTGTGCTTGTGTGTATCTATTAGATTTTTGGTTTGTGGTTATCATGAGATTTTGACATAGCAGTCTATATGTAAACAAGATTGTATTAAGTTGCTGGTCTTTTAATTTCAAATGCATTTCCAATTCCCTGCACTTGTACTCTCCTCTTCTCATGATTGCTGGATTGGATATCATATTTGTGTGTGGATGATATCTTACCTTTACTGTAAGTTTGCCTTTACCAGTGAGCTTTCCCATTTGTGATTTTCTTGTTTCTAGTTGTGACCTTTTCTTTTCCACTTAGAGAAATTCCTTTAGCGTTTGTTGTAAAGCTGGTTTGGTGGTGCTGAATTCTCTTAGCTTTTGCTTGTCTATAAATCTTTTGATTCCTCCATCAAATCTGAACAAGAGCCTTGCTCAGTAAAGTATTCTTGGTTGTAGATTTTCCCCTTTCATCACTTTAAATATATCATTCCACTCCCTTCCGGCCTGCAGAGTTTCTGCTGAAAAATCAGCTGATAACCTTATGGGGATTCCCTTATACGTTATTTGTTGCTTTTCCCTTGTTGCTCTTAATATTTTTTCTGTGTCTTTAAATTTTTGTCATTTTGATTAGTATGTGTCCTGGTGTGTTCTTCCTTGGGTTTTACCCTGTATGGGACTCTCTGCACTTCCTGAACTTGAGTGAGTGCTTCCTTTCCCATGTTATACAAGTTTTTGGCTATTATCTCTTCAAATATTTTTTCAGGCCCATTCTCTCTCTCTCATTTCCTTCTGGGACCCCTATAATGTGAATGTTGGTGCATGTAATGTTGTCCCAAAGGTCTCAGACTGTCCTCACTTCTTTTCATTTTTGTATCTTCATTCTGTTCTGCAGCAGTGATTTCTACCAATCTGTCTTCCAGCTCCCTTATCCGTTTTTCTGCCTCAGTAATTCTGCTATTGATCCCTTCTAGTGTATTTTTCATTTCAGTTATTGTATTTTTCATCTCTGTCTCTTCTTCAAAGCTTATAGCTCTTTACTAAACATTTCTTGTATCCTCTTGGTCTTTGCCTGCAATTCTTTTTCCGAGATCTTGGATCATCTTTACTATCGTTACTCTGAATTCTTTCTCAGGAAGATTGCCTATCTCCACTTCACTTACTTGTTCTTCTCGGGTTTTATCTTGTTCCTTTCTCTGGGACATATTTATCTGCCAACTCATGTTGTCTCACTTGCTGTGTTGGCAGTCTCAATTCCACAGGCAACAGGATTGTAGTTCTTCTTGCTTCTGGTGTCTACCCCCTGGTGGGTGAGGTTGGTCCAGGGGCTTGTGTAGGCTTCCTGGTAGGAGGGACTGGTACCTGCACTCTGGTGGGCAGGGCTGTGTCAAGTGGTGTGTTTATAGGTGGCTGTGGGGTCAAGATGACTCTAGGCAGCCTATCTGCTGATGGGTGGGGCCGTGTCCCCACCGTGTTGGTTGTTTAGCCTGAGGCATCCCAGCACTGGAGCCTGTAGGCTGTTCGATGAGGCCAGGTCTCAGTGCCAAAATGGTGAGCTCTGGGAGAGTTCACGCCAAGGAATATCTCCTGGGGCTTCTGCTGCTAGTGACCTTGCCCCTACAGTGAGCCACAGCTGACCCCCGCCTCCCCAGGAGACCCTCTGAGACCCGCAGGTAGGTCTAGCCCAGCCTCCTATGAAGTCATTAATTTTCCCTGGGTCCCAGTGCACATGAAACCTTGTGTGCGCCCTTTAAGAGTGGAGTCTCTGTTTCCCCCAGTCCTGTGGAGCTCCTATAATCAAGCCCTGCTTGCCTTCAAAGCCAAATGCTCTGGGGGTTCCTACTCTTGATGCCAGAGCCCCAGGCTGGGGAGCCTGATGTGGGGCTCAGAACTCTCCCTCCTGTGGGAGAACCTGTGCAATATAATGATTTTCCAGGTGGTGGACCACCCACCCATCAGTGATGGGACTTAATTGTATCCCCAAAGTGCCCTTCCTACTGTCTCATTATGATTTCTTCTTTGTCTTTGTATGTAGAATATCTTTCTCGGTTTTTTTTTTTTTTTTTTTTTTTGCGGTACGAGGGCCTCTCACTGCTGTGGCCTCTCTCGTTGCGGAGCACAGGCTCCGGACGCGCAGGCTCAGTGGCCATGGCTCACGGGCCCAGCTGCTCCGCGGCATGTGGGATCTTCCCGGACCGGGGCACAAACCCGCGTCCCCTGCATCAGCCAGCGTACTCTCAACCACTGCGCCACCAAGGAAGCCCTCGGTAGTCTTTTTCGTTGATGGTTGGTCAGCACTTAGTTGTGATTTTGCCGTTTTCATGATAGGAGGTGAGCTCGACTCCTTCTACTCTGCCGTCTTCTTTTTTCTTTCTTTGTGCTTTCTAGTTTCACTTGCTCACAGGGTACTGTGGGCAGTGGCCTTGCACCTGGCTCTGCAGACCAGTGTCCATAGTGTGAAATCTAAACATTTTAACACTGTTGTTTCAATCCTTGGGCACAAAATATCCTTCCATTTATTTGGTATCTTCAAATTCTTTCATCAATGTCTCATAGTTTTCAGCATACAGGTCTTTCACCTCCTTGGTTAAATTTATTCCTAGGTCTTTTATTCTGTTTGATGCAGTTGTGAATGGGATTGTTCTCTTAATTTCTCCTATAGCTTGCCATTAGTGTATAGAAACACAACACATTTTTGTATATTGATTTTCTATCCTGCAACTTCACTGAATTTGTTACAGTAGTTCTAACAGTTCTTTGGTGGAGTCTTTAGGGTTTTCTATATACAATATCATGTCATCTGCAAATAGTGACAGATGTCTTTTAGTTCTTTTTCTGGTCTGATTACTGTGGCTAGGACTTATAAGACTATACTAAATAAAAGTGAGAGTGGGCATCCTTGTCTTTTCTTGATCTTAGGGGAAATGCTTTTAGCTTTTCACCACGGAGTATGATGTTACTTGTGGGCTTGTCATGTGCCCTTATTTATGTTGAGAGGTTTTATACCCACTTCTATACCCACTTTGTTGAGAGCTTTTATCCTAAATGGACACTGACAATTGAATATTTTTTTCTCCACCTATTAAAATGATCATATGATTTTTCCTTGCATCCTTGGAATAAATCCCACTTGATCATGATGTATGATCCTTTTAATGTATTGTTGAACCCAACTGGCTAATATTTTGTGGAGGATTTTTTAAATAGTTATCATTTTTTAAACTGCTTTATAATGTTGTTAGTTTGTGCTGTACAGTGAAGTGAATCAGCTATATATCTCTATCTCTATCTATCTATATATATCTCCTCCCTCTTGGACCTCCATCCCCCACCATCCCACCCATCTAGGTCATCACAGAGCACTGAGCTGAGCTCCCTGTGCTATACAGCAGGTTCCCACTAGCTATCTATTTTACACATGGTAGTGTATTTACATCAAACCTAATCTCCCAAATCATCCTACCCTCCCCTTCCCCACCATGTCCACATGTCCATTCTCTACATCTGCTTTTCTATGCCTGCCCTGCAAATAGGTTCATCTGTACCATTTTTCTAGGTACCACATACATGCATTAATATACAATATTTGTTTTTCTCTTTCTGACTTACTTCACTCTGTATGACAGACTCTAGGTCCAGCCACATCTCTACAAATGACCCAATTTCATTCCTTTTTTTGGCTGAGTAATATTCCATTATATATATGCACCACATCTTCTTTATCCACTCATCTGTCGATGGACATTTCGGTTGTTTCCATGTTCTGGCTATTGTAAACAGTGCTGCAATGAACATTAGGGTGCATTTGAATTATGGTTTTCTCAGGGTATGTGCCCATTTGTGGGACTGCTGGGTCATATGGTAATTCTATTTTTAGTTTTTAAGGAACTTCCATACTGTTCTGCATAGTGGCTGTATCAATTTACATTCCCATCAACAGTGCAAGAGGGTTCCCTTTTCTCCACACCCTCTCCAGCATTTATTGATTGTAGATTTTTTGATGATGGCCATTCTGACCAGTGTGAGATGATCTCATTGTAGTTTTGATTTACATTTCTCTAATAATTAGTGATGTGGAGCATCTTTTCATGTGCCTCTTGGCCATCTGTATGTCTTCTTTGGAGAAATGTCTATTTAGGTCTTCCACCCATTTTTTGATTAGGTTTTTTTTTTCTTTCATATTGAGCTGCATAAGCTGTTTCTATATTTTGGAGATCAGTCCTTTGCCCATTGCTTCATTTACAAATATTTTCTCCCATTCTGTGGGTTGTCTCCTTTGCTGTGCAAAAGCTTTTAAGTATAATTAGGTCCCATTTGCTTATTTTTGTTTTTATTTTCATTAGGAGGTGGGTCATAAAAGATCTTGCTGTGATTTATGTCACAGAGTGTTTTTCCTATGTTTTCCTCTAAGAGTTTTATAGTGTCCAGTCTTACATTTAGGTCTTTAATCCATTTTGAGTTTATTTTGGTGTATGGTGTTAAGGAGTGTTCTAATTTCATTCTTTTACATGTACCTGTCCAGTTTTCCCAGCACCATTTATTGAAGAGGCTTTTTTTTCCATTGTATATTCTTGCCTCCTTTGTCATAGATTACGTGACTATAGGTGCATGGGTTTATCTCTGGACTTTCTATCCTGTTCCATTGATCTATATTTCTGTTTTTGTGCCAGTGCCATACTGTCTTGATGACTGTTGCTTTGTAATATAGTCTGAAGTCAGGGAGCCTAATTCCTCCTCTGTTTTTCTTTATCAAGGTGGCTTTGGCTATTCGGGGTCTTTTGTGTTTCCATACAAATTGTGAAATTTTTGTTCCAATTCTTTGAAAATTGCCATTGGTAATTTGGTAAGGATTGCACTGAACCTGTAGATTGCTTTGGATAATATAGTCATTTTCACAGTATTGATTCTTCCAGTCCAGGAGCGTTGTATCTCTCTCCATCTCTTTGTGTCATCTTTTATTTCTTTCATCAGTGCTTTATAGTTTCCCAAGTGCAGGTCTTTTGCCTCCTCATGTAGGTTTATTCCTAGGTATTTTATTCTTTTTGTTGCAGTGGTAAATGGGATTGTTTCAGTAATTTCTCTTTCTGATCTTTCATTGTTTTTGTATAGTAATGTAAGCGATTTCTGTGCATTAATTTTGTATCCTACAAATTTACCAACTTCATTGATTAGTTCTAGTAGTTTTCTGGTGGCATCTTTAGGATTCTCTATGTATAGTATCATGTCATCTGCAAACAGTGACAGTTCTGCTTCTTTTCCAATTTGGATTCCTTTTATTTCTTTTTCTTCTCTGATTGCCATGGCTAGGACTTCCAAAAACATGTTGAATGATAGTGGCGAGAGTGGACATCCTTGTCTTGTTCCTGATCTTAGAGGAAATGCTTTCAGTTTTTCACCATTGAGAATGATGTTTGCTGTGGGTTTGTCTTATATGACCTTTATTATGTTGAGGTAGGTTCCCTCCATGTCCGCTTTCTGGAGAGTTTTTATCATAAATGGGTGTTGAATTTTGTCAAAAGATTTTTATGCATCTATTGAGTTGATATTATGGTTTTTATTCTTTAATTTGTTAATATGGTGTATCACATTGTTTGCTTTGTGCATATTGAAGAATCTTGGCATCCCTGGGATAAATCCCATTTGATCATGGTGTGTGATCTTTTAATATGTTGCTGGATTCTGTTTGCTAGAATTTTGTTGAGGATTTTTGTGTCTATGTTCATCAGTGATATTGGTCTCTAATTTTCTTTTTTTTGTGTATGATACCTTTGTCTCATTTTGGTATCAGGTGATGGTGGCCTAGTAGAATGAGTTTGGGATTGTTGTCCCTTTGAAATGTTTTGGAAGAGTTTGAGAAGAATAGATGTTAACACTTCCCTGTTTGATAGTGTTTGGCTTTGAAGCCATCTGGTCCTGGACTTTTGTTTGTTGGAAGATTATTAATTTCAGTTTCAATTTCATTACTTATGATTGGTCTATTCATATTTTTTATTTCTTCCTGGTTCAGTCTTGGAAGGTTATTCCTTTCCAAGAATTTGTCCATTTCTTCCAGGCTGTCTATTTTATTGGCATATAGTTGCTTGTAGTAGTCTCTTATGATCCTTTGTATTTCTGTGGTGTCAGTTGTAATTTCTCCTTCTTCATTTCTAATTTTATTGATTTGTGGCCGCTCCCTTTTTTTCTTGATGAGTCAAGGTAAAGTTTTATCAATTTTGTTTATCTTCACAAAGAACCAACCTTTAGTTTTATTGATCTTTGCTATTGTTTTCTTCATTTCTATTTCACTTACTTCTGCTCTGATCTTTATGATTTCTTTCCTTCTACTAACTTTGGGTTTTCTTTGTTCTTCTTTTTTTAGTTCCTTTAGGTGTAAGGTTAGATTGTTTATTTGAGATTTTCCTTGTTTCTTGAGGTGAGCTTGATTGCTATACACTTCCCTCTTAGAAATGCTTTTGCTACATCCCGTGGGTTTTGGGTGGTCGTGTTCTCGTTGTCATTTGTTTCTAGTTGTTCTTTAAATTTCTTCTTTGATTTCTTCAGTGATCTCTTGGTTATTCAGCAGTGCTCTCTTTAGCCTCTATGTGTTTTTGTTTTATAGTTTTTTTCCTGTAATTGATTTCTAATCTCATAGTGTTGTGGTCAGAAAAGATGCTTGATATGATTTCAATTTTCTTAAATTTTCCGAGGCTTGATTTGTCACCCAAGATGTGATATACCCTGGAGAAGTTTCCACATGCACTTGAGATGAAAGTGTATTCTTCCACTTGCGGGTGGAATGTCCTATAAATATCAATTAAATCTATCTTGTCTATTGTGTCATTTAAAGCTTGTGTTTCCTTATTTTCTGTCTGGGTGATCTGTCCATTGCTGTAAGCTGCGTGTTAAAGTCCCCCACTATTATTGTGGGGGACTGTCGATATCCCCTTTTATGGCTCAGCATTTGTCTTATATATTGAGGTCCTCCTATGTTGGGTGCATAAATATTTATAAGTGTTTTGTATTCTTCTTAGATTGATCCCTTGATCATTATGTAGTGTCCTTCCTTATCTATTGTGACAGTCTTTACTTTAAAGTCTGTTTTATCTGATATGAGTGTTCCTACTCCAGCTTTCTTGTGATTTCCATTTTAATGGAATATCTTTTTCCATCCTCTGACTTTCAGTCTGTATGTGTCCCTAGGTCTGAAGTGAGTCTCTTGTAGACAGCATATATATGGGTCTTGTTTTTGTATCCATTCTATGTCTTTTGGTTGGAACATTTAATCCATTTACATTCAAGGTGATTATTGATATGTATGTTCCCATTACCATTTTCTTAATTGTTTTGGGTTTGTTTTTGTGGGTATTTTTCTTCTCTTGCATTTCCCACCTAGAGAAGTTCCTTTAGCATTTGTTGTAAAGCTGGTTTGGTGGTGCTGAATTCTCTTCGCTTTTGCTTGTCTGTAAAGCTTTTGATTTCTCCACTGAATCTGAATGAGATCCTTGCTGGGTAGAGTAATCTTGGTTGTAGGTTTTTCCCTTTCATCACTTTAAATATTATCCTGCCAATATTACTCAGCCATAAACAGGAACAAAACTGAGTTATTTGTAATGAGGTGGATGGACCCAGAGTCTGTCATACAGAGTGAAGTAAGTCAGAAAGAGAAAAACAAATACTGTATGCTAACACATATAAATGGAATATTAAAAAAATGGTTCTGAAGAACTTAGGGGCAGGACAGGAATAAAGACGCAGATGTAGAGAATGGACTTGAGGATATGGGGAGGGGGAAGGGTAAGCTGGGACAAAGTGAGAGAGTAACATTGACATATATACACTACCAAATGTAAAATAGCTAGTGGGAAGCAGCTGCCTAGCACAGGGAGATCAGCTCAGTGCTTTGTGACCACCTAGAGGGGTGGGATAGGGAGGGTGGGAGGGAGATGCAAGAGGGAGGAGATGTGGGGATATATGTATACGTATAGCTGATTCACTTTGTTGTACAGCAGAAACTAGCATACCATTGTAAAGCAGTTACACTCCAATAAAGATAAATAAATAAGTACACACACACACACACACACACACACACATATTTTTGCCAATCCCTTCCGGCCTGCAGAGTTTCTGCTGAAAAATCAGCAGATAACCTTATGGGGATTCCCTTGTATATTATTTGTTTCCTTTCCCTTTCTGCTTTTAATATTATTTCTTCGAATTTAGTTTTTGTCAGTTGGTGTGTTTCTCCTTGGCTTTATCCTGTATGGGACTCTCTGCACCTCCTGGACTTGGGTGACTATTTCCTGGACTTGGGTGCACTCTGCACTTCCTGGACTTGGGTGACTATTTCCTTTCCCATGTTTGGGAAGTTTTCAACTATAATGTCCTCAGATATTTTCTCAGACCCTTTGTCTTTCTCTTCTACTTCTGGGACCCCTATAATTCGAATTTGGTGCATTTAATGTTGTCCCAGAGGTCTCTGAGCCTGTCCTCAATTCTTTTCATTCATTTTTCTTTATTCTGCTCCCTGGCAGTTATTTGCACCATTCTGTCTTCCAGCTCACTTATCCATTCTTCTGCCTCAGTTATTCTGCTATTGATTCCTTCTAGAGTATTTTTCATTCCAGTTATTGTGTTGTTCATCTCTGTTTGTTTGTTCTTTAGTTCTTCTAGATCTTCATTAAACATTTCTTGTATTTTCTTGATCTGTGCGTCTATTCTATTTCCAAGATTTTGGATCATCTTTACTATCATTACTCTGAATTCTTTTCCAGGTAGGTTGCCTATTCCGTCTTCATTTATTTGGTCTTGTAGGTTTTTGCCTTGCTCTTTCATCTGTAACATATTTTTTTGTCGTCTCATTTTTTTTTTTTGGGTTGGGATGTATTCCTGTCTTACTGGTTGTTTGGCCTAAGGCTTCCAGCACTGGAGTTTGCAGGCAGTAGGAGAGAGCTGGGTTTTGGTGCTGAGATGAGGACCTCCAAGAGACCTCACTCTACTTAACAGTCCCTGGGGTCTGAGGTTCTCTGTTATTCCAGCGATTTGGACTTGGAGCTCTCACCACAGGAGCTCAGGCCCGACCCCCAGCCTGGGAACCAAGATCCTGCAAGCCACGCAGCATGGCAAAAGAAAAGAGAAAAGGGGGGCAGAGGGAATGAGCCAAAAGGAGCAGAACAATAATGAAGTATAACATACAAAATAAAATTAATAAGGTAAAAGATTTATTAGAAAAAAATATAAATGAAACAACAAGGTAAAACAGAACCACAATGTAAAAAAGAAAAAAAAAAGAAGCCAGAAAAGGCCTTGGCTGTGGTGGTGGAGCTTAGGCTGGGGCAGAGCTTAGGCTGGGGCGGAGCTTAGGCTGGGGCAGAGCTTAGGCTCCAGACCCCCTGTGGCTGGGAAATGGAGCAGAGTGCAGAGTTCAGAGGTTAGGCCCTGGGTGGGGGTGCAGGGGCAGGGCTTAGGCTCAGCACAGCCAGAGGGCGGAGGATCAGGCCCGGGACCTCAGCAGGCTCCACGGGGCCCAAATGGGCAGGGGAAACACTGGCCACGTTCCCTTCTGATCCTCTGCTTTCCTGAGCGTCTGGACCCTGTCCCCATTGATGCCCTGTGGGTGGGCCCCTCTGGGCTTGGGAACCCCTCCCCTCCCCAAACCACCCCTCCAGGGCATTGGTCCCATCCCACCTCCATTTCTCCTCCCCCGGCCCCACGTCCTACCCGGTCGCTGGGGGTTCCTCCTGTCCCCTTAGGTGTCCGTGGTCCCCCACTGGTGCCTGGTAGGTGCCCTAGTTGTGCGCAGACCCGAATTCCCTGTCCTGTTAGTCTGTCATCTTGACTCCACCCCACCTTGTGGAGGATTTTTGTATCTAAATCCATCAGGGACATTGGCCCATAATTTTGTTTTCTTGTGGTGTCCATGTCTGGTTTTGGTATCGGGGTAATACTGGCCTTGTAAGATGAGTTTGGAAGTGTTCCCTCCTCTTAAATTTTTTGGAAGAGTTTTAGCAGGATTGGTATTTGTCCTTTGAATGTTTGGTAGAATTAGCCAGGGAGCCATCTTGTCCTGAACTTTTCTTGGGAAGTTTTTGATTACTGATTCAATCAGGGAGAAACTTATATTCAGCTCAACCTATAAGTGACAAAATGAAATGGAGAGTTTGTGACAGGTCAAATCCCACCCAGGTAACAAGGGGGTTCAGCTGGATATAGATCTCAGTATTTAGGTTTCACCACCCACCTGAATGATCTATTACCACACTGCCTGTTAACTGGATACTAAATCCATGAACAGCTTTCCCAGGTAAGAGAATTAGGAGGTGATGACATCACAGAGTTTGGTTTTGGCAAAGACAACTAGGCTAGACAGAGAAAGGAGGGACTGAACAGACATAACCAAATTAACCACCATTTTGCCTAGACCCAACCCATTTCCCATGCACTGAATCACTCCAAGAATGTCAGCATGTGATAGGCCTACAAGATCATGTTTTCGCTCTCTTGGGCACTGTTTTCTTTGGCTTCTGTCTGTGCACCGTTACATATTTATGTCTTCCTTTTTCTATAATAAGAACTGTGGCTTCCACAATTATTAATATAATTAATCATCTCAATACTACGAAACCGTCAAATGAGTTTCCAAATGGGATTCTTGGTCCACGGTTTTTCCCAACAATTTTATATTTTTGATAAGCAAGCTATTGGTCTGCAAATTGTTTTAAACTTTTGCCCATATGGCAGACAGCATCAGCAATATTTTTTTTTCTTGGCCAAATGTTGATGCTGTTTCTATGTTAGGCAAATGCATCCTACGTGAAAAAGACAGTCTTATTAAATGCCATGTTCAATGCTTATTTCTTCCTTATGTGTTTTCATTATGAAAACGTCACTGACCAGTATTCTTCCTGAGATAACATTTCATACCTCGTTCTGTTTCACAGAGATTGATCTCTGAGTTTAATATAAGGATTGGCAATAGGCTGCTAAGGCAAAGATAACATTGGAATGTAGAAATTTCTTCCGGGTAGGTTTTACTTGTGGCTACATAAAAATATGTAATAAATTAAAAAAATAAATCTTGGGTAGGGCCAAGATTTCTATACTGTCCTTTACTGGAATAAATTTTGCTAGAATAGGAATAATTACCACTATTTCATAGCTTTAGGGTTTATCCATGCATTTCTGTGTGTGTGTGTGTGTGTGTGTGTGTGAACAAAACAACGTGAGGGTATAACAAAAGGGTATCTGAATATTTAAATCACTCGCATGTCTCAGGGGAATTACGTTTTCAAAACTCCACACACATGCACCCTGTGACCAACTGTGTTTGTTCAGAATGTCCACAGCAATTTCTCCCATCCCCTGGCCCCTTCACAGAATGTGACTTTACCACTTTTAGCCTCCTCCCACATAGAAGAGGGTTCTATAATCCTCATCTTGAATTTGGGCAGAGTTATGAACAGAGAGGAAGTGATACTTTGTAAATGCTGAGGCTGGATCATAAAGGGTTATACAATGCTACCCTGCTTTCCTTAGCTGGTTTGTTCTTGAGAAACAGTCACCATGCAGTGGGGAAGCCCAAGCAGCTACATGGAGGTGCCATGTAGAGCTATTCTCAGAGCTCCAGAGAGGTCCTAGCTGACAGCATTCAGGGACAGACATAGAAAGAGACTAGCCCTCAGTTCATTCTAGCTCCCAACCTTTATAAATTCCCAGTTAAGGTCCCAAACATCATGAGCAGAGACCAGCCATGTTCAATAAATGCTCTCCGAATTCCTGACCCACAGAATCCATTCACATAATAAAATGATTGCTGTTTTACAAGATTAAATGAGGGGTTGTTAGTTACACAGCAATAGAAAAGGAAAATACACCCCAAGGGCAAATTCAAGTGAAAACTGAGAAGATGAAATAAGGTAGCAAAAGTATTTCTTACTAGTATGTTAAAAACTGTTTTTTTGTTCTTAGCATATGCATTTTCATATACATAATTGTACCTAAACATTCCTAGACAGCATTTATATTTATAGGATAAATGGGAAAATCAGTTTTTTAAAGGGAGAGAAGATTTTAAAATATATATATAAATAATTTCCATTTATGATATTCAAGTAGTATGGTTGGTGAGTAAAATGGCATTTCTCATTTCTCAAGCTTTTCCTCCTGTGATGTGAATATTCAGTATAACACTGAGTCACCTACCCTGTAACAAATTTTAAACATTATAAATGACATTTTCTAACCAGCAATGTTTCAAGCATAAGAAACTTTTTTTTTTTTAATGAGAACTCTTAGGGAACTTATATTTAAAAGTAGGTACTATCTTATGTCACCATTCAACAAAGCAAAAAGAAATTTTTCAGTTCCTTGTTCCCACATTTTTACAAAACTATTTCTTCTGTAAATCAAGCTGCATGCCTACTGGAATAAGAACGTTTAATTAGAAAATAATGTATATTGCTGTCAAGTTTTGATTCAATCACTACATTTTAACAACCCGCTAAATTAAGATGGGTGACAGAACAGTTGCTTCTTGGTCTTCAAACAAGCTAGCAAAATAGAACAAGCCTGAATTTCCACTAGTGAGGAAAATCTGAATGATCAATAAACATGAGGAGTCTAATTTACTAGTAATGAAATAAAACATTAAAATAGAATTTCACAGCCATTAAGTTGGCAAACATTTAAATATCTACTGGATGCACTGTTGAGAAATTGTAGCAATGGGAACTTTATACACAGCTTTTGAGGAGCAATTTGGTATCGTTTAATAAAATGTAAAACCTCTTTTGTATGTTACTGAGCAAAACCTTTCAATGAGAAAGCAAGAAATATTTAATCCCTGGGGGATTTTTTTTTTTTTTTTGACAGAGTCTGAGTTGGATCCCAAATTTTCTGCCTGCCGGCCATGTGATTTGAAAATGGAAATGACTTAGACCAAGCAAGTGGTTTAAATAAGTAAATTCCAGTGTTTTCATACAGTGTATACTCTACTGCAGTTTCAAAGAATTGGCTAGATCTATGTGCAGAACAAAGAGCAAAAAAAAATTGCAAAATATGCATCCATGAATGTACTTCTAATACATAATTTAAAAATATCCAATATGTATTTTTCATATTTTCAGGGACAATAGAAAAGTGTAGATTGGGAGACTCCGTGAGGATTTCATAAAGCAGTTAGACCACCACTATCTCTGCAGATAGAGGAAGCTGAATAGCACGGAGCCAACTTCAGATTTATCAGTACTCATTTGACTTAATGGACAGAACCAAGCTACATTTGATCTTTTAAAAACTGTAAATGGTAGGCATATGGGCTTTTGAAAAACAATACAGTAGCAGTGCACAACTTACAAACATTTTGTGAATTAAAGACATCAAATGCACTATATAAAAACTTTGTTCTAACTGCTTTGATTTCCAGGATGTTCAGTTGCAAAATGAAATATTTCCAAATAAGCCGAAGAAACACTGTAAGGAAGCTGCTATCTTTGGGGACAAATGCAGTACTTGTATATCAATTAGTAATTTAAAAGTGTAGTATAATTCCCTTTGACATCTCAGATTCAGAAGATGTGTGTGTTGCTGCTGGTTTAGAAACTACCAAAACAGGACTGCCTACGTACCAGTATCATCACTGGTCAGAGCACTGCACTCACTTTCCGTAACTGTAAAACCTAAACGAGGTTTTGGTGGCTTCAGACACTGAAAGAGAGATGTGCAAAGTTAACATGAAAAGAGAATGAAAGCTGCACCACAACGAATCTTACTAAATACAATTATGTACGGGGCTTCCCTGGTGGCGCAGTGGTTGAGAGTCCGCCTGCCGATGCAGGGGACACGGGTTCATGCCCCGGTCCGGGAAGATCCCACATGCCGCGGAGCGGCTGGGCCCGTGAGCCATGGCCGCTGAGCCTGCGCGTCTGGAGCCTGTGCTCCGCGACAGGAGAGGCCACAACAGTGAGAGGCCTGCGTACTGCCAAAAAAAAAAAAAAAAATTATGTACAAACACAGATAAAATCTAAACCTGGCTGCATGCCATATTTAACATATTTGTATATATGGATCATGTGTTGATATTTATTTCAGGCCTTAATTCATGTCACTTCTTTTTTAAAATTTATTTTATTGAAGTACAGTTGATTTACAATAGTGCCAATTTCTGCTGTACAACAAAGTGATTCGGATATATATATATATACACACACACACACACACACACACACACACACACATACATTCTTTTCATTATGGTTTACTATAGGATATTGAATGTAGTTCCCTGTGCTATACAGTAGGACCTTGTTGTTTATGCATTTTATATATAATAGTTTGCATCTGCTAATCTCGAACTCCCAATTCTTCCCTCCCCCACCCTCTCCCCGTTGGCAACCACGCGTTTATTCTCTATGTATATGTTTTGTAGATAAGTTCATTTAGGTCATGTATTAGATTCTACATATAAGTGATGTCATAGGGTATCTGTCTTTCTCTGTCTGACTTACTTCACTTATATGATAATCTCTAGGTCCATCCACGTTGCTGCAAATGGCATTATTTCATTCTTTTTTATGGCTGAGTAGTATTCCATTGTGTATATGTACCACATCTTCTTTATCCATTCATCTGTCAATAGACATTTAGGTTGTTTCCATGTCCTGGTTATTGCAAATAGTGCTGCTATGAACACTGGGGTGCATGTATCTTTTCAAATTAGAGTTCTGTCCAGATATATGTCCAGGACTGGGATTACAGGATCATATAACAACTCTACTTTTAGTTTTTGGAGGAACCTCCATACTGTTTTCCATAGTGGGTGCACTAATTTACATTCCCACCAACAGTGTAGGGGGTTTCCTTTTCTCCACACCCTCTCCAGCATTTATTGTTTGTAGACTTTTTAATGATGGCCATTCTGACCTGTGTGAGGTGGTACCTCATTGTAGTTTTGATTTGCGTTTCTCTGATAATTAGTGATGATGAGCATCTTTTCATGGGCCTGTTGGCCATCTGTGTGTCTTCTTTGGAGAAATATCTATTTAGGTCTTCTGCCCATGTTTTGATTGAGTTGTTTGTTTTTGTGATACTGAGTTATATGAGCTGTTTGTATATTTTGGAAATTAAGCCTTGTCAGTCACATCATTTGCAAATATTTTCTCCCAGTCCTAGGTCGTCTTTTTGTTTTGTTTATGGTTTCCTTTGCTGTGCAAAACCTTATAAGTTTGATTAGGTCCCATTTGTTTACTTTTGCTTTTCTTTCTATTGACTTGGGAGACTGACCTAAGAACACATTGGTACTATTTATGTCAGAGAATGTTTTGCATATGTTCTTTTCTAGGAGTTTTATGGTGTCATGTCATATTTAAGTCTTTAAGGTATTTGGAGTTTATTTTTGTGTACGGGATGAGGGTGTATTCTAACTTCATTGATTTCCATGAGGCTGTTTAACTTTCCCAAAACCACTTGCTGAAGAGACTGTCTTTTCCACATTGTATATTCTTGCCGCCGTTGTCAAAGGTTAACTGACCGTAGGTCTGTGGGTTTATTTATGGGCTCTCTATCCTGTTCCATTGATCCACATGTCTGCTCTTGTGCCAATTCCATGGTGTTTTGCTTATGGTAGCTTTGTAGTATCATCTGAAGTCTGGGAGCGTTATGCCTCCTGCTTTGTTCTTTTTCTTCCATATTTCTTTGGTAATTCTGGTTCTATATAAATTTTAGGATTACGGTTCCATATAAATGGTTTTATGAAGTTCCATACAAATTTTAGGACTTTTCTAGTTCTGTGAAAAATGTCATGGGTGATTTGATAGGGATCACATTAAATCTGTAGATTACTTTGGGTAATATGGCCATTTTAACAAATATTAATTCTTCCAATCCAAGAGCATGGGATATCTTTCCATGTCTTTGAATCATCTTCAATTTCCTTTATTAATGTTTTATAGTTCTCAGCATGTAAGTCTTTCACCTCCTTGGTCAGGTTTATTCCTCAGTAATTTTTCTTTTTTTTTTGGATGTGAGTTTAAAAGGGATTGTTTTTTAAATTACGTTTCGGATACTTCATTGCTAGTGTAAACAAATGCAACTGATTTCTGTATGTTAACCTTGTATCCTGCTACCTTGCTGCATTCATTTATCACTTATTGTAGTTTTTGTGTGGAGTCTTTAGGGTTTTCTATATAGACTATCATACCATCTGCATATAATGACAATTTTACCTCTTCCTTTCCAGTTTGGATACCATTTATTTCTTTTTCTGGTCTGATTGCTGTGGCTAGGACTTCCAATACTATGTTGAATAGAAGTGGTGAGAGTGGGCATTCTTCACTTGTTTCCGATTTTAGTTAGAAGGGTTTCCTCTTTTCACCATTGAGTATTATGTTGGATGTGGGTTTATCAAAAATAGCTTTTATTATGTTGAGTTATGTTCCCTCTATACCCATTTTGGTAAGTTTTATTACGAATGGATGTTGAGTTTTATCAAATGCTTTTTCTGCATCTATTGAGAAGATCATGTGTGTTTTGTCTTTTCTTTTATTGATGTGGTGTATCACATTGATTTGCGTATGTTGAACCATCCTTGTGACCCTGGGTGTATGATCTTTTTATATGTTGTGGGATTCAGTTTGATAATATTTTGTTGAGAATTTTTGCATCTATATTCATTAGAGATATTGGCCTGTAATTTTCTTTCTTGGTGATGTCTTTGGTTTTCGTATCAGGGTGATGGTGGCTTCTCAGAATGTCTTTGAAAGTATTCCCTCCTCTTCAATCTTTTGGAAGCATTTGAGAAGGACTGGTATAAATTCTTTGTATGTTTGGTAGAATTTATCTGTGAAGCCTTCTGGTCCTGGACTTTTGTTTGTAGGGAGTTGTTTTTTGTTTTTCTTGTTTTGTTTTCTTTTTTTTCAGATTCTATTTCACTTCTAGTGATCCATGCATTCAAATATCTTTATCTTCTTGATTCAGTTTTGGTGGGCTGCAGTGTTTCTAGGGCTTGTCCATTTCTCCTAGGTTGTCCAATTTGTTCATAGTATTCTCTTATGGTTTTTGCATTTCTGTGGTATCAGTTGTGATTTCTGCTCTTCCATTTCTTATTTTGTTTTTTTGAATCCTCTCTCTTCTTGGAGAGCCTGGCCAGAAGTTTGTCAATTTTGTTTACCCTTTTAAAGAAGCAGTTCTTCATTTTAGTGATTTTTTTCTATTGTTTTATTAATCTCTATTTATTTCCTCTCTGATCTTTATTTCCTTCCTTCCGCTATTTGTCCTTCTTTTTCTTATTCTTTTAGGTGGGAGGATAGGTTGTTTGAGATTTTTCTTGTTTCTTGAAGAAGGCCTGTATCACTCTGAACTTCCCTCTAAGAATTGCTTTTGTTGCATCCCACAGATTTTGTATGGTTGTGTTTTCATGGTTACTTGTCTCAAGGTATTTTTAAATTTCCTCTTTGATTTCATTATTGATGCACTGTTTTTTTTAGTAGCATGTTGTTTAGTTTCCATGTAATCTTTTTTTCTCTCATTTCCTTTTCTGTGGTTGATTTCTAGTTCCATGCCTTTGTGGTCATAAAAGATGCCTGAAATAATTTCTATACTCTTAAATTTGTTGAGGTTTGTTTTGTGCCATACTATGTGGTCAATCCTAGAGAACGTTCTATGTGCACTTGAAAAGAATGTGTATTCTGATTTTTCTTTGGCAGGAGGGAATGTAACCTCCTGAAAATATCAGTTAATTCTAACTGTTCTATTGTATCATTTACGATCTCTGTTGCCTTACAGTTTTTCTGTCTAAATCTGTCCATTGATGTGAGTGGGGTATTAAAGTCTCCTACTACTATTGTATTCCTGTCAATTTCTCCCTTTATGTCTGTTAGTATTTATTTTATGTATTTGGGTGCTTCTATATTGGGTGTATATATGTTGAAAAGCGTAAAATCCTCCTCTTGTGGTGACCCTTTTATCATTATATAGTGTCCTTCTTTATCTTTCTTTATGGCCTTGGTTTTAAAGTTTATTTTTCCTGCTGTAAGTATTGATACCCCTGCTTTCTTGTCATTTCTGTTTGCATGAAATATCTTTTTCCAACCCCTCACTTTCAATCTTTGTGTGTCTTTTAACCTAAAGTGGGTCTCTTGTAGGCAGCATCTTGTAGGCTCTTATTTTTTATCCAACCTGCCACTCTGTCTTTTTATTGGAGCATTTAGTCCATTGACATTTAAGGTAATTATCGATAGATATGTATTTATTGCCATTTTCAACCTTGTTTTCCCATTAAATTTGTATTTCTTCTTTGTTCCTTTCTTTTTCCTCTTCTGGTTTGTTGATTTTCTTTTCTGTTATGCTGTGTTCTCTTCTTTTTGCTTTCTGTGAATCTGTTGTATGTTTTTGATTTGTGGTTTCCCTGATTTTCAAGTGTGTTAACACCTTCCTATCTGCTTGCTTTACACTGAGAGTCATATAGGCTCAAACACATTCTGGAAAAGAAAAATCTACATCTCTTACTCTCCTCCCCCACAGTTTATATGATTTTGATGTCCTCTTTTACATCTTCACATTCATCCTTTTGCTGTTCGTGGTGGTTATCATTGCTTTCAGTGAAAAAAAAATTTTTTTTTAATCTGTGCACTGGCTTATTTAAATGATTTACTTTCCCATTGTGATTTTCTCTTTCCTATAGCTTCTTGCTTTTTTTGTATTTAGAAAAAAACCTTTTAATATTTATCTGAGGATAGGTTTAGTATTGCTGTATTCTAGTTTTTGCTGGCCTGAGAAATTCTTTCTCTCTCCTTCTATTCTAAATGATAATCCTGCTGGGTAGAGAATCCTAGGCTGCAGATTTTTCCCTTTCAGGATTTTGAATATATCTTACCATTCCTTCTGGCCTGCAGCATTTCTGTAGAGAAATCAGTTGATAGCCTTATGGGGGTTCCCTTGTAATGAACTCTGTTTTTCTCTTGCTGCCTTAAGAATACTCTGTCTTTAATTTTTGCCATTTTAATTCCAGTATGTCTAAGTGTGTGTCTGTTTGGGTTCCTCTTGTTTGGGACCCTGTGTACTTCTTATATACCTGGATGTCTGTTTCCCTTTTTAGGTTTGGGAAATTTTCAGCCATAATTTCTTCAAATACATTTTTGATGCCCTTTTCTCTTTCTCCCCTTTCTGGAATTCCTATTATGCATAGATTGGCACATTTTATATTACCCTATGGGTCTCTTATGTTGGTTTCTTTTTTTTTTTTTTTCCCCTCATTTGGCCGTCTGCTGTTCTGACTGGGTGATTTCCATTATTTTATCTTCCAGATCACTTGTTTGTTCTGCATCCTTCATTTTGCTATTTATTGCCTTTAGCTCAGCTTTCATCTCAGTAAATGTGTTTTCTAATTTTTCTTGGTTCCTCTCTAGTGTCTAGTTCCTTTTTACAGTAATTTGCATTTCTATCGATCGTTTCTTAATTCCTTCAGTATTTTCATTATCTGCTTTTTGCACTTGGTGTCTATTAGACGGCAGAAGTCTATTTCATTGTATGTTCTTTCAGGGGAATTCTCTTGATCTTTTAATTGGGAGTGCTTCCTCTCATTCTTCATTTTACTTATTTCTTCCACTCTATGAGTTTAGGAGAAACAAATATCTACTGTGTGGAGGGCTTTTTTCATGTGGGAGCATCCCTGCGTTGCTTGCATGGGTTTAATATTTTGGGTGCAAGGGCTGTTTTCAGTATGGATGCCTGACACATCTTTTCTCACTGTGTGCTTGCCATTATCCCCTTGAGAGGGGGTGTGAGTGGTGTTGTGGTGACCAGAGCCTACACCACATGTTGAGCAGGACCTCCTCTTTGCTCTGTGCTTCTCACTGCCCTGCTGGGGGTAGGGTCTGCTCACGAGGTGTTGCAGTAGAAGCCCCCAGATCTGTTTCTGAGCTGCAGTGTGACGTAGGTGGGACTGGAGCATTTCCACTGGTAGAGGAGCCACTGAGTATTCCCCCATCAGAGCTGTGCACCCACCAGGGAGTGTGCTCTGTGGTGTCACCTGTCACCCACTGTGTGGGCTCACAAAGTACACTATTGTTGGCACTGCCCTCAGCCTCACCTCAGTGTGGGAATGCCAGCAATCGTCCCTGGTTTCCTCAGGTGTTGTGTTCACAAAGCCACCAGTACAGATCCATAGGCACAGATCCACTGAAGTGACGTACCAGGACCGCAGTAGTCGCACACCTGGACCCGCTGTGGGAGTTAAAGAAGCAGCCCAGACCCTGGCCCAGCCTCCATGCATCCACAAAGCCCACAGCTGCTAAGGCTGGACCTGTCCCAGCCAGGGGAGCATGCAGAGAGGTAGCACAGACCTTCTGTGCTGGTTCTGCCTGCTGCGAACTGGCTACTGCACTCTCCTCCGAGTCTCTGAAGCTCCCTTTCTTTCCCAGATGATCTCCGTGCCGGTGAAGGGGCTTCCCAGGATGAGTGAAGCTTTCCTCTTTCACAGCTCCCTCCTAGGGGGGAAGGTCCTGTCCTGGTTCCTTTTGTCCTACCCAGTTACATGGTGATCTTTCTTGCAACTTCGGTTATGTGAGACCTCCTGCCAGTCTTCAGTAGCTATTCTGTCAGAACTCTTCCACATGGAGATGTGTCTTTGATGTATTTATCGGAGGAGGTGATCTCCACACCCTTCTATTCCGCCATCTTGATTCATGTGTTGACATTTTAAATTTACATTTTAAAATTGGAGAATATTAACAGAACTGATGTTCGTATACATTTCTATGTTATTGATCTTATTCATGTTACAGGGTCTTTGCACAGAAAATGCACGCCTCGTCTACCCATCACATGGTATATTAAAAGCTGATTTATGGGCACTTTGGCAATTTCAGTGTCTTTTTCTACCATTCTACTGAGTGTTGGAATTCTTGTTCTGCTCCAGGTTTTCCAATTTCTAGAATGGTCCTCCATCACATCCCCTTTCCCATGATCAGCTCAGCTTATTTCTTAGTAAGCTGTCCCACCAGCCTCTCTTGAAAGAGATGGATACTGCTTAGAAATTTTTGGCTAACCTAGAAACTTCCTTAGACAACCAGAAAACTCATTGGCAGGTACTGTCAAAAGAAATGTTCTGTAATCCTGCAGGGAATCAGAACATAATTCCTGTACTGACACTTTCATCAGGTCTGAACTCCTAAAGGAAAGAAAAAAAAGTTGACGCCTCCTACAGACTGAGTTTTACACATCCATATGTTTTACCCTCGTCTGAAGCAAGAGGGAGATGCTGCAGTTGGCATAGAGACTTATTACCCTGAATGCTCCTCTCTGCATCAAGGATTCATAGAGCACTGCAATATTTCTACTGAGCCAAAGGGACAAAAGTAGAAAGTGGCCAGATTCTGCAGTTGGAGGGCATGAAACATTCGTGTCCCTGGCAGTAACGATGGGTGGCTTTCTCAGGCCTGTTTTAAGGATAACAATTCTTGGAGAGTAGAGCCTGGAGCTATTAGAAACAGAAGTGACACATCGCGACAGGTTTGGCGTTTTTCCCGATGGGGGAATTATTGGTCCAATGAGGACCATGAAGGTAGACGGATCCACAGTGGAGCTACCCGAGAACACCTCTTCATCGGGAACCCGCAGATTCAGGAAACACTGGCCTAAGGGTTATATCTGAAATTATTGTCAAACATTGCGGAAATACTTAGGAACCAGGAA
The DNA here is from genome assembly GCF_005190385.1 of Monodon monoceros. Classification (NCBI taxonomy): domain Eukaryota; kingdom Metazoa; phylum Chordata; class Mammalia; order Artiodactyla; family Monodontidae; genus Monodon; species Monodon monoceros. The sequence continues at coordinate 7,486,681 of NW_021703779.1, read as the reverse complement.
GCTTTGAGAAATGTTTAAAACATGCTAAGTTCTTTTCGTGTACTTGGAATTGATAAGTACTCTTGATAGTGGATTCTTTACCTAAGCATATCCATGAGATAACTAGGGTCCAGGGGCCAAATCACTTGCTTTTGTCAGTAAAGTTTTATTGGAACACAATCATACCCATTCATTTCTTTGTACCTTTTTTTTTTTTTTTTTAAAGACTCCACATATAAGTGATATCATGATATTTGTCTCTGGTTTACTTCACTTAATATGATATTCTCTAAGTCCATCCATGTTGCTGCAAATGGCATTATTTCATTCTTTTTCATGGTTGAGTAATGTCCCATTGTATATATGCACCACATCTTCTTTATCCATTCATCTGTTGATGAACATTTAGGTAGTTTACACATCTTAGCTATTGTAAATAGTGCTGCTGTGAACATTGGGGTGCAGGTATCTTTCTGAATTAGTTTTTAATTGAAGTATAAAACATTGATTGACAATCTCTCAGGTGTACACCAAGTGATTCAGTTTATGTATATTGGGTTGGCCAAAAAGTGCTTTTGGTTTTTAAGTAAAAATAAAAGACACATTTTTCATTTTCACCAAGAACTTTATTGAACACTGTATTCACCTTTTTGTTCCACTACCTTCTGCCATTTTTTAGGCAACTTTGTAATTCCATCTTCCCGAAACTTTTTATCTTTTTGAGCAAAGAAGTGTTGCAGGTGCCTTTTACAGTCTTCCAGGAAATTGAAATATTTTCCATGAAGACGATTTTGTAAAGACCGAAATAAATGGAAATCCGAAGATGCAATATCTGGTGAATACAGTGGATGAATCAGAACTTCCCAGCCAAGCTGTAACAGTTTTTGCCTGGTCATCAAAGAAACATGCGGTCTTGCGTTATCCTGATGGAAGATTATTATGCATTTTCTGTTGACTAATTCTGTATGCTTTTCATTGAGTGCTGCTTTCAGTTGGTCTAATTGGGAGCAGTACTTGTTGGAATTAATCGTTTGGTTTTCCAGAAGAAGCTCATAATAGAGGACTCCCTTCCAGTCCCACCAATAATACAACATCACCTTCTTTGAATGAAGACCGGCCTTTGGTGTGGTTGGCGGTGGTTCATTTCACTTGCTCCACGATCTCTTCCATTCCACATTATTATACAGTATCCACCTTTCATCCCCCATCACAATTTGTTTTAAAAATGGAACGTTTTCATTATGTTTAAGTAGAGAATTGCATGCGGAAATATGGTCAAGAAGGGTTTTTTTCCACTTAACTTATGTGGAACCCAAACATCAATGCGATTCACACAACTAAGCTGGTGCAAATGACTTTCAGTGTTTGATTTGGATATTTTGAGTATGTCAGCTATCTTCCGCGTGGTATAACGTTGATTGTTGTCAATCAATGTCTCGATTTGATCTCTATCAACTTCAACTGGTCTACCTGACCATGGAGCACCATTCAGTGAGAAATCTCCAAACTTCACAAACCACTTTTGACACGTTCAATCAGTCACAGCATCTTCTCCACACACTACAGAAATCTTTTTTTTTTGCGTTTCAGTTGCGTTTTTACCTTGCTTAAAATAATAAAGCATAATAGGCTGAAAATGTTGCTTTTTCCCTTCCATTTTCAATATTAAGATGGCTACACAAAAATTCACCAACACTGATAAATCTTTTTTTAAATGCACGGCTCATACAATTGATACAATACAATTGTAGCTGTCACATACAATCTAACAAAATTGTTTCGAATGAGGTTAAAGACAACTAAGTGCTACTAGAGCCATCTTACAGAGAAAAACGCATGAACGTTTTGGCCAACCCAATATATACTGATATTCTTTTTCAGATTCTTTTCCACTAAAGGTTATTACAAGATATTGAATATAGTTCTCTGTGCTATAAAGTAGGTCCTGTTGTTTATTTTGTATATAGTAGTTTGGATCAGTTAATGCCAAACTCCTGATTTATCCCTCCCCCACCCCCTTTGGTAACCGTAAGTTTGTTTTCTATGTCTCTGAGTCTGTTTCTGTTACATAGATAAGTTCATTTGTGTCATATTTTAGATTCCACATATATTCCGAATCATGATATTTGTCTTTGTCTGGCTTACTTCACTTTGTATGATAATCTCTAGGTCCATCCATGTTGCTGCAAATGACATTATTTCATTTTTTGTAATGGCTGAGTAATATTCCATTGTATATATGTGCCACATCTTCTTTATCCATTCATCTGTTAATGGACATTTAGGTTGCTTTCATATCTTGGCTACTGTGAATAGTGCTGCTATGAACATTGGGGTGCATGTATCCTTTCGGACCATGCTTTTCTGTGGATAAATGCCCAGTAGTGGGATTGCTGGATCATATGGTAACTCTATTTTTAGTTTTTTAAGGAACCTCTATACTATTCTCCATAGTGGCTGCACCAATTTACTTTTCCACCAACAGTGTAGGAGGTTCCCTTTTCTCCTCACCTCTCCAGCATTTGTTATTTGTAGAGTTTTTAATGATGGCCATTCTGAGTCGTGTGAGGTTGTATCTCATTGTAGTTTTGAGTTGCATTTCTCTAACAATTATTGATGTTGAGCATCTTTTCATGTGCCTCTTGGCCATCTGTATGTCTTCTTCGGAGAAATATCTATTTAGGTCTTCTACCCATTTTTCAATTAGGTTTTTTTTTTTTTTTGGAAATTAATCCCTCATCTGTTGCATTGTTTGCAAATATTTTCTCCCATTTTGTAGGTTGTCGTTCTGTTTTGTTTATGGCACCCATTCATTTCTGTATTTTCTGTGGCTGCTTTTGTGCTGCAATGAGAGTTAATTGCAACATGATCTTTATGACTCAAAGCTGGAAATACTATTTGATCTTTTCCAGGAAAAAACTGACAATCCTTTTCTCACTGTTAACAGTACTAGAATATAAAAAATTTTCCATCCTCTCTCAACTTGCCATAGCTTTAAAAATTCTGTTATTTAATGTTCTAATTAAAGAAATAAAAGTCATTGGTATACTTTTACTTTTATATTGTGCCATGCTAGTTTTAAATTTGAATATCAGAGTATTTAGCTTGTATTGAGAGTCACTGGAATTACACAATTCAGGTTTTTTGGGAGGTACCCTAAGACGTCGTTATGAGAACAGCGGAGCCACTGTATATTACTCAGTGGAGTTTATTTCACTTCTTGACACGCACGTGTTTGCTGTAGCAACACTCTCTAACTTCAGCTTACTGAGGAGTAAGGAAGGATGAAATGGAAACGAATTATGGGTTGCCTACTTCTTTCCTATGCCATCTCTTTTTTTTTTTTTTGCGGTACGCGGGCCTCTCACTGCTGTGGCCTGTCCCATTGCGGAGCACAGGCTCCGGACACGCAGGCTTGGTGGCCATGGCTCACGGGCCCAGCCGCTCCGCGGCATGTGGGATCTTCCCGGACCGGGGCACGAACCCACGTCCCCTGCATCGGCAGGCGGACCCTCAACCACTGCACCACCAGGGAAGCCCACCCACCTTCATTTTTGCCTTGAAGAGCTCCTTGGCTACTCACACCACTATTTTTCTATACAAATTTAAGAAACAGCTTATCGTATTCCACAGAACATGCTTTTCACAGTTTTATTTGAATTTAACTGGATCAGTGGGTTAAATAGGAGAGAACTGACATCTTTGACTCTTATACATATTTATGCCAAAAATATTGTTGTTGACACCATAAATGATACGCTATCCCACATTTTCTCAGTGATTATTACTGTTGCAGCAAAGGAAATTGACGTTTGTAAGTTGATACTGTATCTAACACCACCATGAAAATGCTCATATTGATTTGACCAGCTATCTGTAGGCTTCTGTGGGTTTTCTCTGTCTATTATCACATCACTGACATATGATACCTTTTCCTAGGCAACACAGTATGGAATAGAGGTGGTGACAGAAGACATCAGGGTATCTTTCCCATCCTAAACATCATATGAACGTCATTTTCTGTAGGTTTTCATAACGCCCTATCCCTTGTTAAGAGAGCTGCTTTGAATTCCAGTTTCGTAAGAGATTCCATCATAAACGTTTGTAGGATTTAGTTTTTTCCCCCTCTATTGTTAAAAGCATCAACTCAGATGAGCAATTGTGAGTGAATTACTATATTTTAACAAATGTTCCAGCATTAAGGGGCATAGTGCGCTTTCCCGAAATGGGTATTGATCGATGATAATGCAAATTATTTTTATACAATCAACGTGTGTGTTAATTTTACATCTACCCTGATGAGTGAGAGTGGTCTGGAAGAAGCCATCTGATCACACTCTTTCCAAGTGATCCTGACTTTCACAGATTCTTGTCTCAATCCAGCATTGCAAAAACTCTCAGAACTCATAGCTGGGACAGACGTTAAAAGCAACTGCCATCCCAAGGACCAGTGTCAAAGAATAAATAATTTCTAATAATTTCCCTCACCTTAAGTTTCCCTGATTCTTGATATATTTTTAAATCCAAATGGATGCATGGTTATTATCATTATTGAATTAATGTATACATTTTGAAAAATCCATTTTGATGCCAAACACTTAACAGTGCAGGTTGGTTAACTTCAGTTATACTTCAAAGAACCCTTTAGATTATTTGTTTAAATATACAGTACACAGGTAGGCTGTTGGTCAATGTTCAGCTAAACTCACAAGACTTTCTGTTAAAAAATATTGTGTATCGGAGCTTTTGTTAACCTTTACTTCAGTGATTCCTTCTTGAAGAGTTAATATGTACTGTTTTAATCCTTACAGAGTCTGGATGGATAGATGGAAGTGGTTTATCTTGTAGTTTTAGTACGGTAGTTTTAGGCAGAGTGTAGACACCATCTAATCTTTTTGAACTGCATTGAACAGAACGCGTTTCTTTTTTTTTAATGCTATTTTTCTAAAATTGAGGTATAGCTGTTTTACAATGTTGCGTTAGTTTCTACTATATGGCAAAGTGAAGTAGAGTTCCCTGTGCTATACAGCACGCTCTCATTAGTTACCTATTTCATACCTAGTAGTGTATAATGTCAATCCCAATCTCCCAATTTATCCCACCCCCTCCTTTCCCCCCTTGGTGTCTGTTCGCTATGTCTGAGTCTATTTCTGCCTTGCAAACTGGTTCATCTGTACCACTTTTTCTAGATTCCATATATATGCGTTAATATACGATATTTGTTTTTCTCCTTCTGACTTACTTCACTCTGTATGACAGTCTCTAGGTCCATCCTCGTCTCTACAAATCACCCAATTTTATTCTTTTTTATGGCTGAGTAATATTCCATTGTATATATGTGCCACATCTTCTTTATCCATTCATCTGTTGATGGGCATTTAGGTTGCTTCCATGACCTGGCTACTGTAAATAGCACTGCAGTGAACATTGGGGTGCATGTGTCTTTTTGAATTATGGTTTTCTCAGGGTATATGCCCAGTAGTGGGATTGCTGGGTCAGATGGTAGGTTCTATTTTTAGTTTTTTAAGGAACCTCCATACTGTTCTCCATAGTGGCTGTATCAATTTACATTCCCACCAACAGTGTAGGAGGGTTCCCTTTTCTCCACACCCTCTCCAGCATTTATTGTTTGTGGATGTTTTGATGATGGCTATTCTGACCGGCGTGAGGTGATACCTCATTGTAGTTGTGATTTGCATTTCTCTAATAATTAGTGATGTTGAGCATCTTTTCATGTGCTTCTTGGCCATCTGTATGTCTTCTTTGGAGAAATGTCTGTTTAGGTCTCCTGCCCATTTTTTGATTGGATTCTTTGTTTTTCTAATATTGAACTGCATGAGCTGTTTATATATTTTGGAGATTAATCCTTTGTCCATTGATTCATTTGCAAATATTTGCTCCCATCCTGAGGGAGCATTTCTGTGTGTGATTTGATACTGAACTCTGGGTCTTTCCAAATTAATGAGACTGCATGACTGTATATTACTTATTATGCTCCAAATAGTTTATTTTCATCAGCAGAAGATATACAAAGATTGATAAATTGCTGTCTGTCACAGCTTTACATGGAGGGGAAAATGGGTATTTACACCCTCAAGAAAACTTACATTCTCCCATTTTCCTTCCTGTGCTTGGGCATGGTTCTTTCTCACACTGAAGTTTCTGGCAACTAATATTAATTCTTATGACCCACTGCTCACCTAGAGTAAATCATGCCATTTAATTAAGGAAACTAAAATAATACTTATGAGGAAGACATCAGGATGTAGAGAGAGAATATTTTAAAACCTTTCACTAAATTACAGAATTAACTGACTACACACACAATAATTCATCATCCATGTAAAGGTGGCAGAGCCCAGAGCAATGTAAAATACTGAAATTAAATTTTTGGTGGAGTGAGTCAGAAATCTCATAGCTTTCATTTATGTAAGAAGACTTGTATACATATATAAATATAAACTTTATGTTTACATGTATATGTAGATTTTCCTCTTAATTTGGTGATTCTGGTTTATTTTGTAGTCACAACAGCAATTTGCTTCCTTATGTCAGATACTTAAATGGTTTAAAATGTGTTCTTTTCAATTCCCTAGCAATTGTGAATAGTGAAAACAAACATGCAAACCTGAAACATGGGCTTTGCGAAATAATTAGTCCAATGGGAAACCATAGAATACATTCTCAAGTCTTAATTACCTGTCACTTCTGGGATGTTTAAATTTAGTAAAGGTGTAAAATCACTGGATTTCAGTTTCCTCAATCACTACACAGATAAAATCACCAACCATACAAGGTTGTTTTTAGGATAAAAAGTATAAGTGTTCTTTGAAAACTGACGTGAAGTATGAACCTCACTTTGGATATATATCATGTAGTTTGATATTTAAGTGACGTGAACAGGAGATGATAAATAGACAAGTATTTGCAATAGTAGTGAAAATCTATGGGACTGCAAAATTGTAAAAGTGCATCACTTCGTTACTTGCATAGTGATAGTAGAGCTTAATTCGCAGAAATGTGGGCCGATCTCTGTAAGGACAGAATCACTGGACTCTCAAGGTGACCTTGCCAGTATGGTCTCCTCTACCTGAGTAAGTGAAGGGAAACAGGCCACGCCTCACATTTGCAGACCTCACAGCAATGCATTAAAATATTGGCAGTGGGGCTTCCCTGGTGGCGCAGTGGTTGACAGTCCGCCTGCCGATGCAGGGGACACGGGTTCGTGCCCTGGTCCGGGAAGATCCCACATACCACGGAGCGGCTGGGCCCGTGAGCCATGGCTGCTGAGCCTGCGCGTCTGGAGCCTGTGCTCCGCAACGGGAGAGGCCACAGCAGTGAGAGGCCTGTGTACCACAAAAAAAAAAAAAAAAATGTTGGCAGTGAGGTGCCTTTTCCTGCACAGAATCTATAATTTTGGGGGGCCCAATAGCGTTGCAAAGCCATTTCCAAGAGTTGTTTTTGGGGTGAAAAGGAATAACGAGCCATCTAGCCAAATAAAGAGGGAGGAAAAATAATTCTCAGGCCTTGACATATCTCACTAAAATTTCTGGACACCACTCAAACACAAAATCCTATGTTTTTGGTGAAAAACATAGGTTTTTCTTTGGAAACCTATGTATTTCGGGAAATAATACTATGATTACCAAGACTATCATCATGGCAGCATACCTACCTAAAACACTTAAAAGTATTAAATATTAGAGTTCTGTTGAGAATCAGCTGAGACAGATTGTGATTCAAATTCATTAAAAAAATGGTGAAATTATGAAAGGATGCTCAACATCACTAATCATTAGAGAAATGCAAATCAGAACTACAGTGAGATATCACCACACCAGTCAGAATGGCCGTCATCAAAAAATCTACAAAAGAAAAAAAAAACAAAAAGAAAAAAAAATCTACCAACAATAAATGCTGGAGACGGTGTGGAGAAAAGGGAACCCTCTTGCACTGTTGGTGGGAATGTAAATTGATACAGCCACTATGGAGAACAGTATGGAGGTTCCTTAAAAAACTAAAGATACAGCTGCCATGTGACCCAGCAATCCCACTACTGGGCATATACCCTGAGAAAACCATAATTCAAAAAGATACATGTACCACAGTGTTCATTGCAGCTCTATTTACAATAGCCAGGACATGGAAGCAACCTAAATGTCCATCGACAGATGAAGGGATAAAGAAGATGTGAAACATATATACAATGGAATATTACTCAGCCATGAAAGGGAATGAAATTGAGATATTTGTAGTGAGGTGGATGGACCTAGAGTCTGTCATACAGAGTGAACTAAGTCACAAAGAGAAAAATACTGTATGCTAATGCATGTATATGGAATCTTAAAAAAAAAAAACGTTCTGAAGAATGTAGGGTAAGGACAGGAATAAAGATACAGATGTAGAGAATGGACTTGAGGACTTGGGGAGGGGGAAGGGTAAGCTTGGATGAAGTGAGAGAGTGGCACGGACTTATATACACTACCAAATGTAAGGTAGATAGCTAGTGGGAAGCAGCCGCATAGCACAGGGAGATCAGCTCAGTGCTTTGTGACCACCTGGAGGGGTGGGATAGGGAGAGTGGGAGAGAGATGCAAGAGGGAGGGGATGTGGGGATATATGTATACGTAGTTGATTCACTTTGTTGTACAGCAGCAACTAACACAACAATGTAAAGCAATTATACGCCAATAAAGATGTTAAAAAAAATGGTGAAAGTTCAATAGCTAGCATTATACAGGAACCTTGATACTTTTTTCCTTGAAGGTGAAAGAAAACAGTGCAGCCTAGGACTTTGAACATGGACCAACTCAATTATCCTGTTTAAATCTCTTGAGGATGTTCACTTACAAAAAAAGTCTAAAAGTGATGGAATGTAGGGGAATATAAGGGTTTCAAAAGGGGTAATGAACAATAAATCTTATATAATGTTGTTAAACTAAATGTGCAAGGACAGAATAAATGGAACTTTCATAAAGGCCTAGAGAGGTAAAGAAGAGACTGGACAAGGAAACTATTTAGAGGTGGTGCTTGTACAGTACATCTTACGCATTAAGAGGTGAATTGAGAAAGAATTGATAAACCACAATAATGAACACAAATTTGAGGGCTGTGATTTCCCTATAAGACAAATTTTCATACTTGTTATTTTTTATTAAAAAAAATTTTATTTTATATGGGAATATAGTTGACTAATAATGTGTTAGTTTCAGTTGTACAGCAAAGTGATTCAAGTATATATATATATATATATAATTTCTTTTTCAGATTCTTTCCCCATTTAGCTTATTATAAAATATTGAGTATAGTTCCCTGTGCTATATACAGTAGGTCCTTCTTGTTTGTTTTATGTATAGTAGTGTGTATATGTTAATCACAAAATCCTAATTTATCCTTCTCCCCACCTTTTCCGTTTGGTAACCGTAAGTTTGTCTTCTATGTCTGTGAATCTGTTTCTGTTTTGTAAACAAGTTCATTTTTTTAAGATTCCACATACAAGTGATATCATATGATGTTTTGTCTTTCTCTGACTTACTTCAATTAGTATGATAATCTCTAGGTCCATCCATGTTGCTGCAAATGGCATTACTTCATTCTTTTTCATGGTTGAGTAGTATTCCATTGTGTATATGTACCTTTTTTTTTGATGCTTACAAACATTTATTAAATTAATTTTTTAATGGAGTATTGTTGATTTTGTAGATTAATCCTGTCAGTTGTATTGTTTGCAAATATTTTCTCCCATTCTGTGTGTTGTCTTTTCATTTTGTTGATGGTTTCCTTTGCTGTGCAAAAGCTTTTAAGTTTCATTAGGTTGCATTTGTTTATTTTTGTTTTTATTTTCATTACTCTAGGAGGTGGATCCAAAAAGATATTACTGCGATTTATGTCAAAGTGTGTTCTGCCTATGTTTTCCTATAAAAGTTTTATAGTGTCTGGTCTTACATTTAGGTCTTTGATACATTTTGAGTTTATTTTTGTACATGGTGTTAGAGAATGTTCTAATTTCTTTTACATGTAGCTGTCCAGTTTTCCCAGCAGCCCTTGTTGAAGAGACTGTCTTTTCTCCATTGTATATTCTTGTCTCCTTTGTCATAGATTAACTGACCATAGGTGCATGGGTTTATCTCTGGACTTCCTATCCTGTTCCATTGATCTATATTTCTGTTTTTGGGCCAGTACCATGCTGTCTTGATTACTGTAGCTTTGTAGCATAGTCTGAAGGCAGGGAGCCTGATTCCTCAAGCTCCATTTTTTTTTTTTCTCAAGACTGCTTTGGCTATTTGGGGTCTTTTGTGTTTCCATACAAATTGTAAAACTTTTTGTTCTAGTTCTGTAAAAAAAAAAAAATGCCACTGGCAATTTGATAGGGATTGTATTGAATCTGTAGATTGCCTTAGGTAGTATAGTCATTTTGAAAATATTGTGTCTTCCAATTCAGGAACATGATATATCTTTCCATCTGTTAGTGTCATCTTCGATTTCTTTCATCACCGTCTTACAGTTTTCAGAATACAGGTCTTTTGCCTCCTTAGATAGGTTTATTCCTAGGTATTTTATTCTTTTTGATTTGATGATAAATGGGATTGTTTCCTTAATTTTTTTCCTGATCTTCCATTGTTCGGAGATAGAAATAAAAGAGATTTTTGTGTATTAATTTTGTCCTGTACCTTTACCAAATTCATTGATGAGCTCAAGTAGTTTTCTGGTAGCACCTTCAGGATTTTCTATGTGTAGTATCATGTCATCTGTAAACAGTGACAGTTTTACTTCTTTTCCAGTTTGATTTTTCTTTTTCTCCTCTGATTGCCATGGCTAGGACTTCCAAAACTATGTTGAATAATAGGGGTGAGATGGGACATACTTGTATTCTTCCTGATCACAGAGCAAATGCTTTCAGTTTTTCACCTTTGAGAATGATGTTTGCTGTGGGTTAGTCCTATATGGCCCTTATTATGTTGAGGTAGGTTCCCTCCATGCCCATTTTCTGGAGAGCTTTTATCATAAATGGATGTTGAATCTTGTCAAAAGCTTTCTCTGCATCTGTGGAGATGATCATATGGTTTTTATTCTTCAATTTGTTATTATGATGTATCACACTGATTGACGTGCAGATACTGAAAACTCCCTGCATCCCTGGGATAAACCCACTTGATCGTGTTGTATAATCCTTTTAATGTATTGCTGGATTTGGTTTGCTACTATGTTTTTTTTTTTTTTTTTGGAGCAGAGAAAGGTTTATTGCAAAGCCATGCAAGGAGACAGGTGCCTCATGCCCTACAAAAAGCCCAAGCTCCCTGAAAGTTGTTTTATTGTTTTTTTATTTTGATGATAGAGAAATGGTTTATTCTTTTTTTTTTTATATACAATGGCGTGTTAGTTTCTACTTTATAACAAAGTGAATCAGTTATACATATGTTCCCATATCTCTTCCCTCTTGTGTCTCCCACCCTCCCTATCCCACCCCTCCAGGTGGTCATAAAGCACCGAACTGATCTCCCTGTGCTATGCGGCTGCTTCCCACTAGCTATCTACCTTACGTTTGGTAGTGTATATATGTCCATGCATCTCTCTTGCTTTGTCACACCTTACCCTTCCCCCTCCCCATATCCTCAAGTCTAGTAGGTCTCTGTCTTTATTCCTGTCTTACCCCTAGGTTCTTCATGACATTTTTTCCCCTTAAATTCCATATATATGTTAGCATATGGTATTTGTCTTTCTCTTTCTGACTTACTTCACTCTGTATGACAGACTCTAGGTCCATCCACCTCATTACAAATAGCTCAATTTCGTTTCTTTCTATGGCTGAGTAATATTCCATTGTATATATGTGCCACATCTTCTTTATCCATTCATCTGATGATGGACACTTAGGTTGTTTCCATCTCTTGGCTATTGTAAATAGAGCTGCAATGAACATTTTGGTACATGACTCTTTTTGAATTATGGTTTTCTTAGCGTATATGCCCAGTAGTGGCACTGCTGGGTCATATGGTAGTTCTATTTGTAGTTTTTTAAGGAACCTCCATACTGTTTACATAGTGGCTGTACCAATTCACATTCCCACCAGCAGTGCAACAGTGTTCCCTTTTCTCCACACCCTCTCCAGCATTTATTGTTTCTAGATTTTTTGATGATGGCCATTCTGACTAGTGTGAGATGATATCTCATTTTAGTTTTGATTTGCATTTCTCTAATGATTAATGATGTTGAGCATTCTTTCATGTGTTTTTTGGCAGTCTGTATATCTTCTTTGGAGAAATGTCTATTTAGGTCTTTTGCCCATTTTTGGATTGGGTTGTTTATTTGTTATTGAGCTGCATAAGCTGCTTATAAATTTTGGAGTTTAATCCTTTGTCAGTTGCTTCATTTGCAAATATTTTCTCCCATTCTGAGGGTTGTATTTCGGTCTTGTTTATGGTTTCCTTGGCTGTGCAAAAGCTTTGAAGTTTCATTAGGTCCCATTTGTTTATTTTTGTTTTGATTTCCATTTCTCTAGGAGGTGGGTCAAAAAGGATCTTGCTGTGCTTTATGTCATAGAGAGTTCTGCCTATGTTTTCCTCTAAGAGTTTGATAGTTACTGGCCTTACATTTAGGTCTTTAATCCATTTTGAGCTTATTTTTGTGTATGGTGTTAGGGAGTGGTCTAATCTCATACTTTTACATGTACCTGTCCAGTTTTCCCAGCACCACTTATTGAAGAGGCTGCCCTTCTCCACTGTACATTCCTGCCTCCTTTATCAAAGATAAGGTAACCATATGTGTGTGGGTTTACCCCTGGGCTTTCTATCCTGTTCCATTGATCTATATTTCTGTTTTTGTGCCAGTACCATACTGTCTTGATTACTGTAGCTTTGTAGTATAGTCTGAAGTCAGGGAGCCTGATTCCTCCAGCTCCGTTTTTCTTTCTCAAGATTGCTTTGCCTATTCGGAGTCTTTTGTGTTTCCATACAAATTGTGAAATTTTTTCTTCCAGTTTTGTGAAAAATGCCAGTGGTAGTTTGATAGGGATTGCATTGAATCTGTAGACTGCTTTGGGTAGTAGAGTCATTTTCACAATGTTGATTCTTCTAATCCAAGAACATGGTATATCTCTGCATCTATTTGTATCATCTTTAATTTCTTTCATCAGTGTCTTATAATTTTTGGCATACAGGTGTTTTATCTCCTCAGGTAGGTTTATTCCTCGATATTTTATTCTTTTTGTTGCAATTATAAATGGGAGTGTTTTCTTGATTTCACTTTCAGATTTTTCATCATTAGTGTATAGGAATGCCAGTGATTTCTGTGCATTAATTTTGTATCCTGTTACTTTACCAAATTCATTGATTAGATCTAGTAGTCTTCTGGTAGCATCTTTAGGATTCTCTATGTATAGTATCATGTCATCAGCCAAGAGTGACAGCTTTACTTCTTTTCTGATTTGGATTCGTTTTATTTCCTTTTCTTCTCTGATTGCTGTGGCTGAAACTTCCAAAACTACATTGAATAAGAGTAGTGAGAGTGGGCAACCTTGTCTTGTTCCTGATCTTAGTGGAAATGCTTTCAGTTTTTCACCATTGAGGACGATGTTGGCTGTGGGCTTCTCATATATGGCCTTTATTATGTTGAGGAAAGTTCCCTCTTTGCCTACTTTCTGCAGGGTTTTTATCATAAATGGGTGTTGAATTTTGTCGAACGCTTTCTCTGCATCTATTGAGATGATCATATGGTTTTTCTCCTTCAATTTGTTAATATGGTCTATCACATTGATTTGCATATATTGAAGAATCCTTGCATTCCTGGAATAAACTGCACTTGATCATGGTGTATGATCCTTTTAATGTGCTGTTGGATTCTGTTTGCTAGTATTTTGTTGAGGATTTTTGCATCTATGTTCATCAGTGATATTGGCCTGTAGTTTTCTTTCTTTGTGCCATCCTTGTCCGGTTTTGGTATCAGGTGATGGTGGCCTCGTAGAATGAGTTTGGGAGTGTTCCTCCCTCTGCTATATTTTGGAAGAGTTTGAGAACGATAGGTGTTAGCTCTTCTCTAAATGTGTGATAGAATTCGCCTGTGAAGCCATCTGGTCCCGGGCTTTTGTTTGTTGAAAGATTTTTAATCACAGTTTCAATTTCAGTGCTTGTGATTGGTCTGTTTATATTTTCTATTTCTTCCTGATTCAGTCTTGGCGGGTTGTGCATTTCTAAGAATTTGTCCATTTCTTCCAGGTTGTCCATTTTATTGGTGTAGAGTTACTTGTAGTAATCTCTCATGATCTTCTGTATTTCTGCAGTGTCAGTTGTTACTTCTCCTTTTTCATTTCTAATTCTAGTGATGTGAGTCTTCTCCCTTTTTTTCTTGATGAGTCTGGCTAATGGTTTATCAATTTCGTTTGTCTTCTCAAAGAACCAGCTTTTAGTTTTATTGATCTTAGCTATCATCTCCTTTATTTCCTTTTCATTTATTTCTGATCTCATTTTTATGATTTCTTTCCTTCTGCTAACTTTGGGGGTTTTTGTTCTTCTTTCTCTGATTGCTTTAGGTGCAAGGTTAGGTTGTTTATTCGAGATGTTTCCTGTTTCTTAAGGTGGGCTTGTATTGCTATAAACTTCCCTCTTAGAACTGCTTTTGCTGCATCCCATAGGATTTGGGTCGTCGTGTGTCCATTGTCATTTGTTTCTAGGTGTTTTTTTATTTCCTCTTTGATTTCTTCAGTGATCTCTTCTTTATTAAGTAGTGTATTGTTTAGCCTCCACGTGTTTGTATTTTTTACAGATCTTTTCCTGTAATTGATATCTAGTCTCATAGCGTTGTGGTCGGAAAAGATACTTGATACAATTTCAATTTTCTTAAATTTACCAAGGCTTGCTTTGTGACCCAAGGTATGAGCTACCCTGGAGAATGTTCCATGAGCACTTGAGAAAAATGTGTATCCTGTTGTTTTTTGATTGAATGTGCTATAAATATCATTTAAGTCCATCTTGTTTAATGTATCATTTAAAGCTTGTGTTTCCTTATTTATTTTCATTTTGGATGATCTGTCCATTGGTGAAAGTGGGGTGTTAAAGTCCCCTACTATGAATGTGTTACTGTTGATTTCCTCTTTTATGGCTGTATTTTCCTCATGTATTGAGGTGCTCCTATGCTGGGTACATAAATATTTACAATTGTTATATCTTCTTCTTGGATCGATCCCTTGATCATTATGTAGTGTCCTTCTTTGTCTCTTCTAATAGTGTTTATTTTAAAGTCTATTTTGTCTGATATGAGAATTGCTACTCCAGCTTTCTTTTTGTTTCCATTTGCATGGAATAAGTTTTTCCATCCCCACATTTGCAGTCTGTATGTGTCTGTAGGTCTGAAGTGGGTCTCTTGTAGAC
>NW_021703779.1:7399547-7461340 GCF_005190385.1 Monodon monoceros | reverse complement strand
GTCTACAAGAGACCCACTTCAGACCTACAGACACATACAGACTGCAAGTGTGGGGATGGAAAAACATATTCCATGCAAATGGAAACGAAAAGAAAGCTGGAGTAGTAAGTCTCATATCAGAAGAGACAAAGAAGGACACTACATAATGATCAAGGGATCAATCCAAGAAGAAGATATAACAATTGTAAATATTTATGCACCCAGCATAGGAGCACCTCAATACATAAGGAAATTACTAACAGCTATAAAAGGGGAAATCAACAGTAACACATTCACAGTAGGGGACTTTCACTTTCACCAATGGACAGATCATCCAAAATGAAAATAAATAAGGAAACACAAGCTTTAAATGATATACTAAACAAGATGGACTTGATATTTATAAAACATTCCATCCAAAAACAACAGAATACACATTTTTCTCAAGTGCTCATGGAACATTCTCCAGGGTAGCTCATACCTTGGGTCACAAAGCAAGCCTTGGTAAATTTAAGAAAATTGAAATTGTATCAAGTATCTTTTCCAACCACAACGCTATGAGATTAGACATCAGTTACAGGAAATGATCTGTAACAAATGCAAACACATGGAGGCTAAACAATACACTACTTAATAACGAAGTGATCACTGAAGAAATCAAAGAGGAAATCAAAAAATACCTAGAAACAAATGACAATGGAGACACGACGACCCAAATCCTATGGGATGCAGCAAAAGCAGTTCTAAGAGGGAAGTTTATAGCAATACAAGCCCACCTTAAGAAACAGGAAACATCTCGAATAAACAACCTAACCTTGCACCTAAAGCAATTAGAGAAGGAAGAACAAAAACCCCCAAAGTTAGCAGAAGGAAAGAAATCATAAAAATGAGATCAGAAATAAATGAAAAAGAAATGAGGGAAACGATAGCTAAGATCAATAAAACTAAAAGCTGATTCTTTGAGAAGATAAACGAAATTGATAAACCATTAGCCAGACTCACCAAGAAAAAAAGGGAGAAGACTCAAATCAACAGAATTAAAAATGAAAAAGGAGAAGTAACAACGGACACTGCAGAAATACAAAAGATCATGAGAGATTACTACAAGCAACTCTATGCCAATAAAATGGACAACCTGGAAGAAATGCACAACCTGCCAAGACTGAGCCAGGAAGAAATAGAAAATATAAACAGACCAATCACAAGCACTGAAATTGAAACTGTGATTAAAAATCTTTCAACAAACAAAAGCCCAGGACCAGATGGCTTCACAGGCGAATTCTATCACACATTTAGAGAAGAGCTAACACCTATCGTTCTCAAACTCATCCAAAATATAGCAGAGGGAGGAACACTCCCAAATTCATTCTACGAGGCCACCATCACCTTGATACCAAAACCGGACAGGGATGGCACAAAGAAAGAAAACTACAGGCCAATATCACTGATGAACATAGATGCAAAAATCCTCAACAAAATACTAGCAAACAGAATCCAACAGCACATTAAAAGGATCATACACCATGATCAAGTGTTGTTTATTCCAGGAATGCTAAGATTCTTCAGTATACGCAAATCAGTCAATGTGATACACTGCATTAACAAATTGAAGGAGAAAAACCATATGATCATCTCAATAGATGCAGAGAAAGCTTTTGACAAAATTCAACACCCATTTATGATAAAACCCCTGCAGAAAGTAGGCAAAGAGGGAACTTTCCTCAACATAATAAAGGCCATATATGAGAAGCCCACAGCCAACATTGTCCTCAATGGTGAAAAACTGAAAGCATTTCCACTAAGATCAGGAACAAGACAAGGTTGCCCACTCTCCCACTCTTATTCAACATAGTTTTGGAAGTTTTAGCCAGAGCAATCAGAGAAGAAAAGGAAATAAAACGAATCCAAATCCGAAAAGAAGTAAAGCTGTCACTGTTTGCAGATGACATGATACTATACATAGAGAATCCTAAAGATGCTACCAGAAAACTGCTAGAGCTAATCAATGAATTTGGTAAAGTAGCAGGATACAAAATTAATGCACAGAAATCTCTGGCATTCCTAAACACTAATGATGAAAAATCTGAAAGTGAAATCAAGAAAACGCTCCCATTTACCAATGCAACAAAAAGAATAAAATATCTAGGAATAAACCTACCTAAGAAGACAAAAGACCTGCATGCAGAAAATTATAAGACACTGATGAAAGAAATTAAAGATGATACAAATAGATGGAGAGACATACCATGTTCTTGGTAGGGAAGAATCAACATTGTGAAAATGGCTCTACTACCCAAAGCAGTCTACAGATTCAATGCAATCCCTATCAAACTACCACTGGCATTTTTCACAGAAGTAGAACAAAAAATTTCACAATTTGTTTGGAAACACAAAAGACCCCGAATAGCCAAAGCAATCTTGAGAACAAAAACCGGAGCTGGAGGAATCAGACTCCCTGACTTCCGACTATACTACAAAGCTACAGTAATCAAGACAGTATGGTCCTGGCAGAAAAACAGAAAGATAGATCAATGGAACAGGATAGAAAGCCCAGAGATAAACCCACGCATATATGGTCGGCTTATCTTTGATAAAGGAGGCAGGAATGTACAGTGGAGAAAGGACAGCCTCTTCAATAAGCGGTGCTGGGAAAACTGGACAGGTATATGTAAAAGTATGAGATTAGATCACTCCCTAAAACCATACACAAAAATAAGGTCAAAATGGATTAAAGGCCTAAATGTAAGGCCAGAAACTATCAAACTCTTAGAGGAAAACATAGGCAGAACACTCTATGACATAAATCACAGCAAGATCCTTTTTGACCCACCTCCTACAGAAATGGAAATAGAAACAAAAATAAACAAATGGGACCTAATGAAACTTCAAAGCTTTTGCACAGCCAAGGAAACCATAAACAAGACCAAAATACAACCCTCAGAATGGGAGAAAATACTTGCAAATGATGCAACTGACAAAGGATTAATTTCCAGAATTTACAACAGCTCATGCAGCTCAATAACAAGAAAACAAACAGCCCAATCCATAAATGGGCAGAAGACCTAAATAGACATTTCTCCAAAGAAGATATACAGATTGCCAACAAACACATGAAAGAATGCTCAACATCATTAATCATTAGAGAAATGCAAATCAAAACTACAATGAGGTATGATCTCACACCAGTCAGAATGGCCATCATAAAAAACCTAGAAAAAATAAATGCTGGAGAGGGTGTGGCGAAAAGGGAACACTCTTGCACTGCTGGTGGGAATGTGAATTGGTATAGCCACTATGGAGAACATTATGGAGGTTCCTTAAAAAACTACAAAAAGAGCTACCATATGACCCAGCAATCCCACTACTGGGTATATACCCTGAGAAAACCATAATTCAAAAAGAGTCATGTACCAAAATGTTCATTGCAGCTCTATTTACAATAGCCAAGATCCAACCTAAGTGCCCATCATCCGATGAATGGATAAAGAAGATGTGGCACATATATACAATGGAATATTAGTCATACAAAGAAACGAAACTGAGTTATTTGTAACGAGGTGGATAGACCTAGAGTCTGTCATACAGAGTGAAGTAAGTCAGAAAGAGAAAGACAAATACCGTATGCTAACACATATATATGGAATCTAAGGGGAAAAAAATGTCATGAAGAACCTAGGGGTAAGACAGGAATAAAGACACAGACCTACTAGAGAATGGACTTGAGGATATGGGGAGGGGGAAGGGTGACCTGTGACAAAGTGGGAGAGTGACATGGACATATATACACTACCAATCGTAAAATAGATAGCTAGTGGGAAGCAGCCGCATAGCACAGGGAGATCAGCTCGGTGCTTTGTGACCACCTAGACGGGTGGGATAGGGAGGGTGCGAGGGAGGGAGACGCAAGAGGGAAGAGATATGGGGACATATGTATATGTATAACTGATTCACTTTGTTATAAACCAGAAACTGACACACCAGTGTAAAGCAATTATACCCCAATAAAGATGTTAAAAGAAAACTTCCAAGGTCTTTTTCCCAGAAACTCCATCCCCAATACCTCCAGTTATACGTCTTTAAACATAACTGGGTGACATGGCTCTATGAGTCAGGGCAGATTGAGTGTTTGCTGTGGTTTGTTTTGCAAAGAAAGGGAAAACGGGTGGGAAATATATTTTGTACAGCTATGCTTGCCAGATACTAATTTAGCTTATATAATTTTATTTACCCAGTTCCATCCAATATATCTACTACCACGTATTATTCAGGGTTTTTAAAAAATCATTTTCAAATGGTCATAATGCTTACAGAAGTGCAGCCCTATGCCTTTACTGAAGGTTCTGTAATATCCCTCCTCCACTGAATTTCTAAAGCAAAGAGTTGGCTTTTTTTTAGCATAAGTCTAGGCTATATATTACAGAGCAATTTTCAGTAATTTTACTAATTTTCTGAAAGAAGCATGAGGCAAATGAACACGTGCCTTCATTACCCAACCATTATTTCAGAGTATATTGTTTTCTTTAAAGAAAAATGATTGTAATTCTGAGACATGATGGAAAAACCCAGATGAAACCTATTTTCTGAAGATAAAAAAGTCAAAACACTCAGAAAACTGAATTACTGAAGTGAAGGTAGTTTGATATTTTAGGTCAGTAAAATGATGCCAACATCTTAATACATGAACTGATGAAAGCTGAAAGTACACTGAATTTTATAATGCACTGCTTTAGAAAACCCACGCTTAAATAATTGGGCCTTGGTCATTTTTTTTGTACTGAACGACTGCTTTCACGTCAATCTGTGCCTTTGTAAGAATTAATTTGATCTCTGGCTCAATAAAGCCATACGTGTTCAACACCTATCTTCAAAGTTCAACTGCCAAGATTTGTGTTTAGTGCACTGAGAAACACAGGAACAGTTACATCCCTGTATTTTAATGAGATTTTCTCCCCCTCCCCTATTTTTGGAGAATCACTTGCACAAGAGAAGAATTTTGTAGGAAAATATTCTAAATAAACATGGACACAGGAGGCCAAAGATCACTGATTGGTGATCTTTGGTGATGGCTCTGGTAGACTTGACTACACTGGAACAACCAGTCAGGTTTTAATTTTCATTTCTTGTGAAAAGAAGGTGCCAGAAATAGATGACTACATTTATTTGGCAACTCAAAGGATTTTCTTTTTCTGGTGTCCCAAATGTCTATGGCTTACTGACTCTTAACATGGAAAGCTACAGATTGTAAATAAGCCTATATTTAATCCGTAGCAGGCGATCGCTGAGCAACTGTTGTCTTGACATTTTAAGATTAGTCAGTACTTAGGATTCCAATGATGGGTCCTTAGAGAGGAAATTAGGATAGAGAAATGGCCTTCAGTAAAGTTTTGTTATTTTTGTAACTTTTTGTAACCCCATTAAATGATCAACATCAACAGAGTACTATACAGGTTTACCCTATTGAACAAAATTCAAAAGTCATCATTCCTTGGATGGCTGACATATGGAAATGCTATGTCAACCTAAAATGTACAGCCACCTCTAGAAATGAACAAAGCTGAATTTCCCCCAAGCCCTGTTACCCTGGAAAGCAGTAGCGATTAAGAAATAGCTCACCCTTTTGTGTTCTGGGAAACTCCTTCCTCACGTGACTTAGTAAGACTACCCACCCCCTTGTCTACCTATGTGACAGGGCCAGACACAGACTCTCCAGTTTCCTATCTGTCTGTCTCATAAACAATGCACTGAATTGTCCACACCTGCTGATCAAAACAAAATGCTTGTTAAAGTTTCAATATTTCTCCTTCCCGCCTCACCTTTAAAAAAAATTTTTTTTTAATTCACGTTTATTGGAGTATAATTGCTCATAATGCTGTCTTAGTTTCTGCTGTACGACAAAGTGAATCAGCCATACACATACATACGTCCCCATAGACACAGGCCTTGCGGTTAGAGTTGTACCTACTGCAACAGTCTCTGTCCCACAGTTCAACATCCCCTCGCCTTTCAATAATTCCCGGGGAAAGAGTCCATCTCCTCCAATACGGCTCACTCAGCTGCACAGGAGAGTTTTCTCCACATCAGCTCTTTGCCTAGCCCTCATGTGCACACACCATTTGGGCGTGAAGGGTTTAGAAGATGCCCAGCAGAATTCCAGCTGCTTTATCACTTTCTTCTGATACCCAGACTATCTCTGCTTCGGCCTTAACGTGAAGTTACAGGAACCTGATTTACCCACTACCGGAAACAACGCGACCAACAACAGCAGACAAAAAATCTATGAAACCCTGCATCGCAAGACACAAAAAATCCCCTGAAAGCAAGAAAACAAGATTCTGCCTCGAGAGAACTTCAGGACAAGGAATGACAAGAGTGATAACTAGGCCATTAAATGATATAGACAACCTCTCTGCAGTGAGTGTAATACATAAGATAAAATTATAGCGAAAAATACATTGTTAGAAAAAGAGTAAAATAGCACATTGTTTTAAAGTTATTTAGGAAAAGAAGGGATGGGAAAAAAACAAAAAAAAAGGTTATGAGTGCAGGATTAGCCTGTGATGAAACAAATATGAAAATTTAATAACAATCGAAACAAACCAAGGGATTTTTCCAAAGTACAGATATAAGATGGTACATTATTTCTCAAGAAAAAAATAAAGCTCAATCTCAGTTACCATTAAGCACTAAACATATCTCAGAGATATATGCGTATATCCACATATACAACTGGTATACATACATATACACACACCAGATGCTAAATCTATCTTAGTGATATATATTTTTATATAATCTATAAATTCTATATATATTTGTATATATGTGATATATAAATTATATATATTCTATAATATATAAAATATATATCTAAATGTATATACATGTATATAAATCATATATATAAATATACCTTAGTGACATGTGGTTCACCATCCCTTTTTAAATCTAGTCAAAACACAGAGAAGCCGACAGGAAAAATAATTCGTCAAAAAGAGCCAATAGCAAAAGCAAATTAAATCTCAACTGATGAAAATATGTCCATAAAAGATCCTGTGACTTTGAATTATTTGAAATAGATCACGAGACAATTTTTAAACTTCACTTCCAAAACAAAGCACATATGGTACACCTTAATTACATAATTAATTGGAAAATTAATTACACAATTTTGGCGTGTGACTAGAAGAAGGAAGAGGGATTTTAAAGGTGCTAATTTGTATTTTATTTTTTTTCAGCTGGTGTACAACAGAGTCTATCTCTAATGGTGAAAAAACAACCGACGGTATTTCGGTATACAGTAATCCCAAGGAGGGTATTATTTAGGCACCACTGTGTATTGAAATCATGTGAGTTGCTCATGAGAAAGATTCCAAAGCCCTTCCTTCCAAGAGAGTCTGGAAAGAGGGTCTCCTGAGATGGAAATGATGGTGTTCAAACACCTCAGATGGTTTTGATGGACTGGTCCTTTGCCTCATTTTGAGAAATATTGAAACAGTTGAACGAAAACCTTAATCACCAATTCAATCATAGAAAGAGAAACAAATATGGGCACACGCCACCACCACCACTCACACGCCAAAAGAGTGTGTCGAGTAGAGCTGGCCAATAAAATAAGGCAGGTACCGTCCACTGAAAAACACAGATGAGGACAAGAGGAGATCATAAGATCAAGACTGTATTGGGCTTCCCTGGTGGCACAGTGGGTGAGAGTCCGCCTGCCGATGCAGGGGACGCGGGTTCGTGCCCCGGTCCGGGAGGATCCCACATGCCGTGGAGCGGCTAGGCCCGTGAGCCAAAGACTGTATTAAAGCTTTCCACGGCATCACCAAACCAAGTCTGTAACAAGTCAACTCTTATATACTCAATAGACACATGTAAATTGAATCGGAAGAGTTGCTAAAGAAAGGGCAAAGACTTCATGGAAATATACACGTAAACAAAATTAGAACAAGCCCGGCAATGCTAATGGCAGGCACATTTGCATCTAAGACATGTATCATTAGATAGACATTGTATGTTACTATGTATATGTATATTACTATGTATATGTATACATATATATACACATATTGTATGTATATGTATACACAATGTATATTATACATATACAATATACATATTGTATATGTATATACAATGTATATTATACAATATACATATTGTATATGTATATACATATGTATATGTATGTATATACATTGTATATATACAATGTATATATATGTGTATATATATACACACAATGTATATATACGTATATACATTATATATATACAATGTATATTATACATATACAATATACATATTGTACATGTATATACAATGTATATTACTATATGTATAGGTATATTACTCAGCCATAAAAAAACGAATGGGACAGTGCCATTTGCAGCAACGTGGATGGACCTAAAGAATATTATGCTTCACGAAATAAGTCATACAGAGAAAGGCAAACACTGTAGGATATCACTTATATGTGGAATCTGAAAAATACAAATCAATGTACATGCAAAACAAAAACAGACTCACAAATATAGAAAACAAACTAGTGGTTACCAGTGGGGATAGGGAAGGGAAGGGTGGGGATAAATTAGGGGTATGGGATTAAGAGATACCAACTACCGTACATAAAACAGATAAGCAACAAGGATTCATTGTACAGCACAGGGAATTATACCCATTACCTTGTAATAACTATGATGGAAGATAATCTTCAAAAATACCGAATCACTTTGCTGTACACCTGAAACTAGCACAATATTGTAAATCTACTCTACTTCAATCAAAAATTAAAATAAAAAAACGAAAGTGCAAAGCCATCAGTAGGCCATGTCTGGGTTAAATAAACACCAAACTACATAGAGCAAACCTTCCAAGGGACCCCACTGTGGGTCACTCCTTTCATTCCAGTGATAACAGGTCACTCCTTTCATTACTATGATACCAGGTCCCCGTGTCTTAGAACACAGTGTCTGTCTGTACTTGCAGCAGAATAATTTGCTGAGCTATTTCCTGCTGCTTGTGTGTTTCCCCGATGGGCTTTCTGTCTTTTTCTCTGATTTCTGGGGTCTTTATGCTGCCCTGAGAAGATACTTCCCGTTAGGATTTTGCCATCCTGAAGCCTGAACTCATCGGTAAAATGACGGTTAGTGAACGGCACATGGGGAACGAGCAAGCACCTTTACAAGCCAACGGGATTAAAAAGGTCTGGTGGTAAGACACAGTGGCCAAGTCCAGATGGTGGCCAAGCCATACCTTACAGGATAAGACCTAGAGGAAGCATGAGGCCCAGCGGAGATTCCTCTTCTCTAACCCTAACATCGACACAAAGAATCGGGAGAAATCGGGGGTGCCTGGAGAACAAGAGGCACGAGCTGCAATGGGAGCCTGGTGCCACCATCCTGCAAAGCATGCAGAAGCCCACAGCATGGAACAGTGACCGTGGAACGTGCTTTCCTTTGGAAAGTAGGATTGGGACGTTACAGGGAAGGCACTTTCTTTCTTCACTGATTAACTGATTATAACTTTGTAAAAATTATCAGGAGTGACGCTACCATTTCAATAAAAAGTAAACAAACAAAAATTAAAAAGGCTTTAAGTAAGTGCATATTCTACGTTGCTGCGTACATATCTGCCTACAGTTGCAAAGAATCCATTATGAAATGGTTGGAAATATAATTTGCTTGGTCAAGCCCTTAGGGAATTTGCCATGGTAACTCTCTCAGCATTAGGCTTTTTTTTTTTTTTTTTTTTTTTAAACCAAAGCAGCAATCCTTGAAAGCAGGGCATTCTGAACATGATAAATGTTGTTCACCAGAGGTCAAGGATGTGATCACATCTAAAGACAAGAAAACAGTTACCCAGCTGCTGGCCCTTCACCCACTGAGGGGCAAAGGCTAAGTTCTCTAGAGAACTCACCAAAAGGGCAGCGACTGTACATTTTTATTACGTGTCATCAGGGCCTCTGTGGTCCAGGACAGAAGGACTGATTAAGAAGATGACTCTGGCTTCTCTGCAAGGGTGCCTTTTTGGGATCCGGCCAGCAGCCAACTGGGACGGCCGAAGGAGGGTGTCTTTTGTAGACTGTGAACAACGTACCCCAAGCCTCCACTCCCATGAGTGCGTGCGAGCCTCACAACCGCAGACGTGAATCCATTATCTCCTTTTTCATGTAAGAATATAGAGGCTGGAAAATCTTATGCCAACTTGCTGAAACCTTATAAATTCCAGGGATGAACGTCTGTCAGAGGCAGAATGATCCCCACACACTCCATTTCCCAAAGATGTCCCCATTCTCACCCTGGACTGTGTGGACACCCTACCTTACAGGACAAAATGGGTCTGGCAGATGTGGTGAGGTTAAAGACTTGAGATGGTGAAACTATGCTGGATTACCCAGGTGCACCCAGTGTCATCACAAGAGTCCTGTACAGTGTGGAGAAGCAGGAAGGCAGATGAGTCAGACCGTGAGATACAGCTTTGTGACAAAGACTTGACCAGCCATGGATGGCTTCAGAGACGGACGGGGGCCAAGGGTCAGCTTGCACCGAGCCCAGTGAGACCCACGTGAGACTTCTGACCGCCAGAGGAGTGAGAGTATCAGTGTGTTGTTTCAGCCCCTAGGATGGTAATACTTCGTTACAGCAGCCATAGGGAACTAATACAACTGGAAAAAGAGATGCACAGCCCATACCAACTAATCAGAACATGGTGTCTCCAAGTGATAAACAGAGTAGAATGAAGCAACGCCTGAGGCGCCCTATGGGTCTGGGTAGGCAGGCGACTCAGTGTTTCTGTAGGACAGGGTCAAGGACCTCAGAACTGCCCAGAGAATGGAGCCATCGCCACATCAACCACGATCCCGGAATCCATACAACAGAAAACGGAGCCGTCCCCATGCCAACTACAATCTCGGAATCCATAGAACACCCTAATGCTAGAGTAGGGCTTCTTTTCCACACTGGGAGTCCTGATGAAGGATTCTAGGGCAGGGTTGAGGTGGACCGGCAAACGTCACTTGCTGAGAACCACGTCACTGTGATGGGATGTAGTCCCACTCCAGCGTTGTCAATTTGGTGGATTTTACTGTTAAAGTGAGAAGATGACTCCATGAAGCCATTTACTTCACCAAAGAAATGGTGGTCAGGCATACAACGGGATCCTGTTCAGTGACCAGACAAGGCAAGGACATTTAAAAAGGAAACTTACATGCATACTACTAAGTGAAAGAAGGCATTCTATATAATGGAAAAGAATCTGAAAAAGAATATATGTGGGTGCATATACTTATATATATGTACATATGTCTATAAATACACACACATACGTATTACTGAATCACTTTGCTGTACACCTGAAACATTCTGAATCAACTATACTTCAGTTACAAAAAAAGGCAGTCTGAAAAGACTATACATTGTATGAGTCCATTTACATGACATCCTGGAATAGGCAGAACTAGAGAGAAGGTAAACAGGTCCGCGTTAACCAGGGTTTTGGGGCAGAGGAGTTTTGAATAGGTGAAGCATGGGGGATACTTTGAGGGTGGTGAAACTATTCTGTATGATACAGTAGTGGCAGACACGCGACACTAGCCATTTGTCAAAAGTCACAGAACTTTAGAGCACAGAGACCGAAACTAAGGTATGCAAATTAAAACAATAACAAATATTGAGAATTTTACGGGCTCCCAGGATGAAACACGTATGCTGTGTCAAGAGAATTTACTGGTTACCAATGGGTGAAGTAACCTTCAGTGAGGTGTGTGGTTAGGGGCCGGTGCTCACCTAATATTTCTTTACGTATTGGTGGATCTGTAAGATGAAAGACAAAAGGACTTGCAGATAAGCAGTGAACTCTACTTGACAGAACTGTTTCCCACGGGGGCATGGCTTAACAATTCTGATAGTGCCCTGCATGTACACTGGGGCTGACCCATCGGTATATGGACTGCAGGAGCCAGGTAGCAGGTGAGCAATGAAGGAGGTGACAGTGGTCCACGTGGTGATGGATCAGAGCTGTAGACACTGCTGTGCACTCAGGTTCTGCTTAATATACAAACACATCCTCACATAGAGCAATATTGAGAGACACGTGCAGAAACATGAGTTAGCACGCACACACACGGTCGGCCCTCCGTATCCAAGAGTTCATATCCTCGGATTCAACCAGCCACGGATCAAAGCTATTCGGGGGGTGAAAAAAATTCCAGGAAGTTCCAAAAAGCAAAATCTGAACGTGCCATAAACCAGCAGCGACTTACATTGCATTTACAATTATTTACATGGTACTAGGTATTATAAGTAATCTAGAGATGTCTTAAAGTGTAGAAGAGGTTGTGCGTACCCTATATGCAAACACTAAACTATTTTATATAAGGGTTTGAGCATCCATGAATGTTCGTATCCCTGGGGGTCCTGGAACCAGTCCCCCACAGAGACCAAGGGAACCCCGCATATTTCCTTGCTCTGTCAGCTGACAAGTTCCTGAAGAAATGACACTCTAGGAGCAACAGGCCCAACTGCTGCCCAGAACTTGACTTCTAATCCCACCCTCCAGTAAAAGGAACCAGGGCTCCTGGGAGAGACGGATGACTCTGGGAGTGGGACAAGAAATAGACAGGATGCCTGTAGCAACGTGTAGTTCAGGAAGAGTGCACACCTGCACACACCAAAAACACAAGGATGGTTATGTGAAAATTAGTACCACTACTCAGGAAAGCAATTTGGAAATAGCAAAGTTTCAGGCAAGAACATCCTATGACACAGAAATTCCATCTTAGGTATAATCACCAGATAAACATGCCTGTATAAGGAGGATGCTTGGGGATCATCATCTTTGTACTGTTTTTAAGCGAAAACATTGCAGAAGAAGTAAGGTACTTTTACGAAGGACTGTGTAAATTATTGCTCTTAGTATCACACAATGCTTTACAACAGTTGACGACACTGAAGCAGATCCATGTGTATCAGTGTAGTTGAGTGCAAAATGTAAAATAATGCTGATCAGAATTCTATCATGACAGGGGATGCAGGTTTACTCAGTATATGAAAATACAGATGAATATATAGTGACTGCCAGCAAGCGGTTACCTTTGGGAACGATGGAAAACATAAGCGAAGGAAGGGTATTTGATTTATGTTTTGTTTCTCAAAAAAGTGCTTTGAAAAATTTATAACAAAGCATCTCATTATCTAGTTGCTGGTCAGAGGAGCGCTTTTACATTATTTTTAATTTTTTATGTGGTTAAAATATTTTCTATGTTGCTTTGCAATTTTAAATGAATGAAAGAAACAAAATGAGCATCGGGTAAAGAGTGTATGGTGATGAATCAGAGGATAGGGCAGATCTCTCAGTAAATACGTCTGTAAGAAGGGAAGCACAACAGTTGAGATTGGGTTTATTCTGCTTTAGGAGGTGGTGATTTGTAAATTCTTGTCTGAAAGACTAGAAGGGTGAGCGAGTGAAAACAGATGCACAGAAGTTTTGGACAAAGGTTCCATGCAGATAACTGTGAGGACAAGAAATTTGAGACAGGAGCTCATATGGATTGCTGCAAATACTCAGAGTGATCATGGAAAGCAGCATATCTGATGGTGTGACCGTTGAGCTCATGGAATGCTTGCTGTACTTTTTAAAATTTATTTTAAATGCTTGCTGTACTTTTAAAAATTTATTTATTTTTGGCTGCGTTAGGTCTTCGTTGCTCTGTGCGGGATTTCTCTAGTTGCGGCGAGTGGGGGCTACTCTTCTTTGTGGTGCACAGGCTTCTCATTGCGGTGGCTTCTCTTGTTGCGGAGCACGGGCTCTAGGCGCAGGGGCTTCAGTAGTTGTGGCGGAAGGGCTCAGCAGTTGTGGCTCATAGGCTCTAGAGCGCTGGCTCGGTAGTTGTGGTACACAGGCTTAGTTGCTCCAGGGCATGTGGGATCTTCCCGGACCAGGGCTTGAACCCGTGTCCCCTGTATTGGCAGGCAGATTCTTAACCACTGCGCCAACAGGGAAGTCCCGAATGCTTGCAATATTAATGAGAGGTATGTTATCTAGTTTTTTCTTACAATGCAATACTCTGATTTTTTTTTTTTTTTTTTGGTTAAAGGTTTTCTGTAAGAGTTTATGGGGAGAAACCATTTAAAGATGCGTAGAGCAGGTGATAAACTAAAGAGATGTGCTGTGAGAAAGGATGGAAGAAGGAAGAAGCGCCACAGTTCAGTTTGAGAGTGTTCTGCTGACTAAGGACGAATCTGATGTGAGTTCATTTTGAGATTTGAATGAAGATCGTAGTGTAAGGTGGTTGCTGAACTCAAGCTGTGTTAAACTGCCTGAATGCCCTGCTTTATTGTTTGTGACTGAAGATACATCAGAAATACATCTACACGTGGAACAGCTCCCACAGAACAACTACTGAACGCTGGCAGAAGACCTCAGACCTCCCAAAAGGCAAGAAACCTCCCAAGTACCTGGGTAGGGCAAAAGAAAAAAGGAAAAAACAGAGACAAAAGAATAGGGACGGTACCTGCACCAGTGAGAGGGAGCTGTGAAGGAGGAAAGGTTTCCACACACTAGGAGCCCCTTCGCGGGCAGAGACTGCGGGAGGCAGAGTGGGGAACTTCGGAGCCGTGGAGGAGAGCACAGCCATAGGGGTGCAGAGGGCAGAGTGGACAGATTCCCGCACAGAGGATCGGTGCCGACTGGCACTCACCAGCCCGAGAGGCTTGTCTGCTCCCCCGCCGGGGCGGGCGGGGCTGGGAGCTGAGGCTCTGGCTTCAGTCGGAGCGCAGGTAGAGGACTGGGGTTGGCGGCGTGAACACAGCCTGCAGGGTGTTAGTGCACCACGGCTAGCCGGGAGGGGGTCTGGGGATAAGTCTGGACCTGCCGAAGAAGCAGGAGACTTTTTCTTCCCTCTTTGTTTCCTGGTGCGTGAGCCACAGCTAAAAGCGCGGACCACAGAGACGGGCATGAGACGCTAAGGCTGCTGCTGCTGCCACCAAGAAGCCTGTGTGCGAGCACAGGTCACTCTCCACACCGCCCCTCCCGGAGACTGTGCAGCCGGCCACTGCCAGGGTCCTGGGATCCAGGGACAACTCACCCGGGAGAACGCACAGCCCGCCTCAGGCTGGTGCAATGTCCCGCCGGCCTCTGACGCTGCAGGCTTGCCCTGCACTCCATGCCCCTCCCTCCCCCCGGCCTGAGTGAGCCAGAGCCCCCGAGTCAGCGGCTCCTTTAACCCCGTCCTGTCTGAGCAAAGAACAGACGACCTCCGGCGACCTACACGCAGAGGCGGGGCCAAATCCAAAGCTGAACCCCGGGAGCTGTGAGAACGAAGAAGAGAAAGGGAAATCTCTCCCAGCAGCCTCAGGAGCAGTGGATTAAAGCTCCACAATCAACCTGATGTACCTGCATCTGTGGAATACATGAATAGACAACGAATCATCCCAAATTGAGGAGGTGGACTTTGAGAGCAAGATTTACGATTTGTTTCCCCCTTTTCCTCTTTTTGTGAGTGTGTATGTGTACGCTTTGGTGTGAGATTTTGTCTGTATAGCTTTGCTTCCACCATTTGTCCTAGGGTTCTATCCGTCCGTGTTTTTTTTTTTTACTTAAAAATGTTTTTCTTAATTTTTTATTTTAATAACTTTATTTTATTTTACCTTACTTTATTTTATTTTCTTTTATCCTCTTTATTTTTTTCTTTCTACTTTTTCTCCCTTTTATTCTGATCTGTGTGGATGAAAGACTCTTGGTGCTGTGCCTCTGAGGTGGGAGAGACAACTTCAGGACACTGGTCAACAAGAGACCTCCCAGCTCCACGTAATATCAAATGGCGAAAATCTCCCAGAGATCTCCATCTCAACACCAACACCCAGCTTCACTCAATGACCAGCAAGCTACAGTGCTGGACACCCTATGCCAAACAACTAGCAAGACAGGAACACAACCCCACCCATTAGCAGAGAGGCTGCCTAAAATCATAATAAGTCCACAGACACCCCAAAACACACCACCAGACGTGGACCTGCCTACCAGAAACACAAGATCCAGCCTCAGCCACCAGAACAAAGGCACTAGTCCCCTCCACCAGGAAGCCTACACAACCCACTGAACCAACTTTAGGCTCTGGGGACAGACACCCAAAACAACGGGAACTACGAACCTGCAGCCTGCAAAAAGGAGACCCCAAACACAGTAAGATAAGCAAAATGAGAAGACAGAAAAACACACAGCAGATGAAGGAGCAAGATAAAAACCCACCAGACCTAACAAATG
Organism: Monodon monoceros; assembly: GCF_005190385.1. NCBI lineage: Eukaryota > Metazoa > Chordata > Mammalia > Artiodactyla > Monodontidae > Monodon > Monodon monoceros. The sequence continues at coordinate 7,445,098 of NW_021703779.1, read as the reverse complement.
AAGAGGAAGTAGGCAGTCTACCTGAAAAAGAATTCAGAATAATGATAGTAAAGATGATCCAAAATCATGAAAACAGAATGGAGAAAATACAAGAAGTGTTTAACAAGGACCTAGAAGAACTAAAGATGAAACAAGCAATGATGAACAACACAATAAGTGAAATGAAAAATACTCTAGATGGGATCAATAGCAGAATAACTGAGGGAGAAGAACGGATAAGTGACCTGGAAGATAAAATAGTGGAAATAACTACTGCAGAGCAGAATAAAGAAAAAAGAATGAAAAGAACTGAGGACAGTCTCAGAGACCTCTGGGACAATATTAAATGCATCAACATTCGAATTATAGGGGTTCCAGAAGAAGAAGAGAAAAAGAAAGGGACTGAGAAAATATTTGAAGAGATTATTGTTGAAAACTTCCCTAATATGGGAAAGGAAATAGTTAATCAAGTCCAGGAAGCACAGAGAGTCCCTTACAGGATAAATCCAAGGAAAACACGCCAAGACACATATTAAACTGTCAAAAATTAAATACAAAGAAAACATATTAAAAGCAGCAAGGGAAAAACAACAAATAACACACAAGGGAATCCCCATAAGGTTAACAGCTGATCTTTCAGCAGAAACTCTGCAAGCCAGAAGGGAATAGCAGGACATATTTAAAGTGGTGAAGGAGAAAAACCTGCAACCAAGATTATTCTACCCAGCAAGGATCTCACTCAGATTTGATGGAGAAATTAAAACCTTTACAGACAAGAAAAAGCTGAGAGCGTTCAGCACCACCAAACCAGCTTTACAACAAATGCTAAAGGATCTTCTCTAGGCAAGAAACACAAGAGAAGGAAAAGACCTACAATAACGAACCCAAAACAATTTAGAAAATGGGAATAGGAACATACATATCAATAATTACCTCAAATGTAAATGGATTAAATGCTCCCACCAAAAGATACAGACTGGCTGAATGGATACAAAAACAAGACCCATATATATGCTGTCTACAAGAGACCCATTTCAGACCTAGAGACATATGCAGACTGAAAGTGAGGGGATGGAAAAAGATATTCCATGCAAATGGAAACCAAAAGAAAGCTGGAGTAGTAATTCTCATATCAGACAAAATAGACTGTAAAATAAAGACTATTAGAAGAGACAAAGAAGGACACTACATAATGATCAACGGATCGATCCAAGAAGAAGTTATAACAATTGTAAATATTTATGCACCCAACATAGGAGCACCTCAATACATAAGGCAAATACTAACATCCATAAAAGGGGAGATCGACAGTAACACATTCATAGTAGGGGACTTTAACACCTCACTTTCACCAATGGACAGATCATCCAAAATGAAAATAAATAAGGAAACACAAGCTTTAAATGATACATTAAACAAGATGGACTTATTATTTATAGGACATTCCACTCAAAAACAACAGAATACACATTTTTCTCAACTGCTCATAGAACATTCTCCAGGATAGATCATATCTTGGGTCGCAAACCAAGCCTTGGTAAATTTAAGGAAATTGAAATTGTATCAAGTATCTTTTCCGACCACAACGCTATGAGACTAGATATCAAATACAGGAAAAGATCTGCAAAAAATACAAACACATGGAGGCTCAACAATACACTATTTAATAACAAACTGATCACTGAAGAAATCAAAGAGGAAATCAAAAAATACCTAGAAACAAATGACAATGGAGACACGACGACCCAAAACCTATGGGATGCAGCAAAAGCAGTTCTAAGAGGGAAGTTTATAGCAATACAAGCCCACCTTAAGAAACAGGAAACATCTCGAATAAACAACCTAACCTTGCACCTAAAGCAATTAGAGAAGGAAGAACAAAAAACCCCGAAGTTAGCAGAAGGAAAGAAATCATAAAGATCAGATTAGAAATAAATGAAAAAGAAATGAGGGAAACGATAGCAAAGATCAATAAAACTAAAAGCTGGTTCCTTGAGAAGATAAACAAAATTGATAAACCATTAGCCAGACTCATCAAGAAAAAAAGCAGAAAAGAATCAAATCAACAGAATTAGAAATGAAAAAGGAGAAGTAACAACTGACACTGCAGAAATACAAAAGATCATGAGAGATTACTACAAGCAACTCTATGCCAATAAAATGGACAACCTGGAAGAAATGGACAAATTCTTAGAAATGCACAGCCTGCCAGGACTGAATCAGGAAGAAATAGAAAATATGAACAGACCAAACACAAGCACTGAGATTGAAACTGTGATTAAAAATCTTCCAACAAACAAAAGCCCGGGACCAGATGGCTTCACAGGCGAATTCTAACAAACACTTAGAGAAGAGCTAACACCTTTCCTTCTCAAACTCTTCCAAAATATAGCAGAGGGAGGAACACTCCCAAACTCATTCTATGAGGCCACCCTGATACCAAAACCAGACAAGGATGTCACAAAGAAAGAAAACTACAGGCCAATATCACTGATGAACATAGATGCAAAAATCCTCAACAAAATACTAGCAAACAGAATCCAACAGCACATTAAAAAGATCATACACCATGATCAAGTGGGGTTTATTCCAGGAATGCAAGGATTCTTCAATATACGCAAATCAATCAATGTAATATACCATATTAACAAATTGAAGGAGAAAAACCGTATGTTCATCTCAATAGACGCAGAGAAAGCTTTTGACAAAATTCAACACCCATTTTGATAAAACCCCTGCAGAAAGTAGGCATAGAGGGAACTTTCCTCAACATAATAAAGGCCATGTATGAGAAGCCCACAGCCAACATCGTCCTCAATGGTGAAAAACTGAAAGCATTTCACTAAGATCAGGAACAAGACAAGGTTGCCCACTCTCACCACTCTTATTCAACGTAGTTTTGGAAGTTTTAGCCACAGCAATCAGAGAAGAAAAGGAAATAAAAGGAATCCAAATCAGAAACGAAGAAGTAAAGCTGTCACTGTCTGCAGATGACGTGATACTATACATAGAGAATCCTAAAGATGCTACCAGAAAACTACTAGAGCTAATCAATGGATTTGGTAAAGTAGCAGGATACAAAATTAATGCACAGAAATCTCTGGCATTCCTATACACTAATGAAAAATCTGAAAATGAAATCAAGAAAACACTCCCATTTACCACTGCAACAAAAAGAATAAAATATCTAGGAATAAACCTACCTAAGGAGACAAAAGACCTGTATGCAGAAAATTATAAGATACTGATGAAAGAAATTAAGGATGATACAAATAGATGGAGAGATATACCATGTTATTGGATTGGAAGAATCAACATTGTGAAAATGACTCTACTACCCAAAGCAATCTAAAGATTCAGTGCAATCCCTGTCAAACTACCACTGGCATTTTTCACAGAACTAGAACAAAAAATTTCATAATTTGTATGGAAACACAAAAGACCCCGAATAGCCAAAGCAATCTTGAGAACGAAAAACGTGGCTGGAGGAATCAGGCTCCCTGTCTTCAGACTATATTACAAAGCTACAGTAATCAAGACAGTATGGTACTAGCACTAAAACAGAAAGATCAATGGAACAGGATAGAAAGCCCAGAGATATACCCATGCAGATATGGTCACCTTATCTTTGATGAAGGAGGCAGGAATGTACATTGGGGAAAGGACAGCATCTTCAATAAGCGGTGCTGGGAAAACTGGACAGGTAGAAGTATGAGATTAGATCACTCCCTAACACCATACACAAAAATAAGCTCAAAATGGATTAAAGACCTAAATGTAAGGTCAGAAGCTATCGAACTGTTAGAGGAAAACATAGGCAGAACACTCTAGGACATAAATCACAGCAAGATCCTTTTTGACCCACCTCCTAGAGAAATGGAAATAAAAACAAAAATAAACAAATGGGACCTAATGAAACTGCAAAGCTTTTTCACAGCAAAGGAAACCATAAACACGACCAAAAGACAACCCTCAGAATGGGAGAAAATATTTGCAAATGAAGCAACTGACAAAGGATTAATCTCCAAAATTTACAAGCAGCTCATGCAGCTCAATAACAAAAAAACAAACAACTCAATCCAAAAATGGGCAGAAGACTGAAATAGACATTTCTCCAAAGAAGATATACAGAATGCCAACAAACACATGAAAGAATGCTTAACATCATTAATCATTAGAGAAATGCAAATCAAAACTACAATGAGATATGATCTCACACCAGTCAGAATGGCCATCATCAAAAAATCTAGAAACAATAAATGCTAGAGAGGGTGTGGAGAAAAGGGAACACTCTTGCACTGCTGGTGGGAATGTGAATTGGTACAGCCACTATGGAGAACAGTATGGAGGTTCCTTAAAAAACTACAAATAGAACTACCATATGACCCAGCAATCCCAGTACTGGGTATATACCCTGAGAAAACCATAATTCAAAAAGAGTCATGTACCACAATGTTCATTGCAGCTCCTTTACAATAGCCAGGACATGGAAGCAACCTAAGTGTCCATCAACAGGTGAATGGATAAAGAAGATGTGGCACATACATACAATGGAATATTACGCAGCCATAAAAAGAAACGAAATTGAGCTATTTGTAATGAGGTGGATGGACCTAGAGTCTGTCATACAGAGTGAAGTAAGTCAGAAAGAGAAAGACAAATACCGCATGCTAACACATATATATGGAATTTAAGGAATAAAAAATGTCATGAGGAATCTAGGGGTAAGACAGGAATAAAGACACAGGCCTACTAGAGAATGGACTTGAGGTTATGGGGAGGAGGAAGGGTAAGCTTTGACAAAGCGAGAGAGTGGCATGGACATATACACACTACCAAACGTAAAATAGATAGCTAGTGGGAAGCAGCCACATAGCACAGGGATATCAGCTCGGTGCTTTGTGACCACCTGGATGGGTGGGATAGGGAGGGAGGGAGGGAAGGAGACACAAGAGGGAAGAGATATGGGAACATATGTATATGTATAACTGATTCACTTTCTTATAAAGCAGAAACTAACACACCATTGTAAAGCAATTATACTCCAATGAAGATGTAAAAAAAAAAAAAGTTTATGGGGAAATCTAAAAGAAATTAATTGCAGAAATTTTATCAGGTTTTTTCTTTTTAAACATGATGGTATAGAAGGTGGGTATAAAAATAAATTGTTATTGTGGGCAGAAAGGGGTAGTAATCATCTTTTAGCATCTTATACAATTATGTGTTCTCTGTTGTTTATTTTTAAGCAATACTTAAAATTTTCAACGTCTCTCGCAATAACGTCAATTTAAAGTTGTATGACTAATTGGCTTCCTCTATTTTCTGTATATTATGAAAGACATATTGAATGCACGAGAGAAAATAATTAGCCCACAGAAAAATCTCACATGGGATTAGCTTTCATGAAATTGACAAAAATAACATATATTATCACTTAGATATCTCCTAATTAAATGGACTGATCTATTCTCCTCATGTACACTAGTAGAAGCAATCTGTTCCAGTGGACAAGAAAATTTATTTTTGCTATTATTGTTGCTATTTTTAAAAGCACATGCCTTAGACCTAGCATTGTTTCAAAGTATTAACTTGCTGTTAGACAGGGTAGTCCTCTACCCTGATATTAATAAGGTAAGATAGACATGAATGGTGATTACCAAGGACCAATGATTATCCTAAGGTCTTTACAATTATTGTACTGTTTCATCATCAAAATAACCGTTCTGGAACCAGTATATTAAGAAAGAGTGGAATCTTTTCTTCACAAATGGAAAGTAGCTCAATATTAAATCTTCTTTAAACCCAGTTTTTACGCCTAGTTTCACTCTGGCCCAGGAAATCACTAAATGTTTAACAATAAGTAATGTTTTTTCATCACTCAAAGCCTCAATTTCCTCATCTGTGAAATGGGTACCAATGACACCTAGCTTAAAGGGTTAATAAGAGAAGTAGACAAGAATGCTTAGAGAATGCTCAGAACAGTGAATTCGGTAAGGAGCCAAAGGGTAGCATCTACTAATTATTTTTACCATTAATAATAATTTGTGGCTTAGTGGAATTTTTTCAGTAGATGTATTTTCTATTTCTCTCTTTGTATAGGTTGGATGCAGTATTTGTGTCATGATCAAGGGTCAGAATCACTGGACGACTGCTTTCTGCATCTACTGTCATCCCAGGAGGAGTGGTCCATGATGATGCATGCCTGGAGCTGTCCACAGTTGGTGAGGATGTTGCAAAGTATCTGTTTCCCTGTCATTCACCACACTTCAGCATTATTCTACACATTCTCCTTATATTAAATCACAAACTGTATTATAGATTAACTGGCATACAACGATTTAATAAAGCCAACACACAAGAAAGCCGTAACAGTATCTGGGAAAACACAACAAAGCCAACCTACAAATACATAATGAAGCATTCTGTGCTTGGATTGCTGAACATTGTAATAAACCAATTAAAAAACTTCAGACTGGGGCTTCTCTGGTGGCGCAGTGGTTAAGAATCCGCCTGCCAATGTAGGGGACACGGGTTTGAGCCCTGGTCCGGGAAGATCCCACATGCTGCGGAGCAACTAAGCCCGTGCGCCACAACTACTGAGCCTGCGCTCTAGAGCCTGTGCGCCACAACTACTGAGCCCGCGTGCCACAACTACTGAAGCCTGCGCACCTAGAGCCCATGCTCCGCAACAAGAGAAGCCACCGCAATGAGAAGCCCGCGCATCGCAACAAAGAGTAGCCCCCGCTCGCCACAACTAGAGAAAGCCCGCGCGCAGCAACGAAGACCCAACACAGCCACAAATAAATAAAAAACAAAACAAACAAAAAAAAACTTCAGACTTGTCATGAGAAAGTTACCTGACTTCCCCATAAGCCGTGGGTCACCTTTCAATCTACTTACCAATTATCTCAACAAGATTAAAACAAAGAAGCTATATAATACTGTTAGAAATATTCCTGTTTATATGTATGTATGCATCATTAAAATTGTATGCACTTACATTTATATTTTTGCCTCGATCCAACTAGAAACTCTACCATACACTTATCTGTCAAATTATGGCATTTTCATAAAGGAAAACTATTATTGTAAAGCCCCGTGGGACAAAACTGGTTATATTATCTTTATAATACTTGCTAATTTACTGTGACAGCAGGGATAGTAATACAACTATATGATAGAGTGGAAAAGTCAGTCTAATAATTTACTGTCTTATAAGAAAATATAAGGAGATGCATGAGGTTCATGATTAAACTTGTTGGCGTGTCTATATGCAGTACCATGTTACTGTGTTTCTTTCCCTAGATTATCATTAATTATTTGTAACACTGTGTAGTCCTTGTCTAGAATGAGGATGGTTAATATTATCACTACATACAAAGACATGTTTCAGCATATTTTTTACTTGAGTCCTTCTCTCCTGTGTCCTGAATGGTTAGTATTTGGTTATGCTAATTGTTGATAATAACAATATTTAACTGCATATCTCAGCAGCAGTAATAAAAGAATATTTTAACAGACAGTGGTATGGATGGATCTGGTAACTGTATTAAATTTACAATGGAATCAAGATTTACAGTAACCATCTTTAGAAAAACCCAAAACTAGAACACATGTATGAGTTTTACTACAGACCTAACCGAGCAAAATGTGAACGCTTTACCTAAGTGTAGCCCACAATCTTTATTTTCACATGTCTGCCCTATGTCTAATGCACAGAAGTATAATTAAATGCTGCAAATAATTTGATAAAAAATAGACAACGAGAAAATGTCAGGGAAATCTGCAAACTGAGGTCTTTAGTGGGATCTACTTTTATTGCATCATTTCTTCTTTCTGTTTTAAATCTTTTCTTCTGAGGAGGTGGAGAATTTTGTAAATCTAAGTGTAAATGATAAGATATGTGAATTGTAAATTACAAGTAAGTGTAAATTATATCTGTATACGTGTGTGTATATATACATACATATAGACATATACATTAATATGTGTATATATACACGCACACTCAAACACACACACATGTACGCATATATATGTCATGTGTACGTATGCATATGGCATAAGACATACCATCCTCTCTTAATCTGCCTTCTTGGTTGGTAATAAAAATGGTAATTATACTGTTTATAGAATCAGACTGTGTGTCTCTGGTATGTATCACCATAGACTCTTGACCTAAAATCCCAGGCGTCCTTTTAACGGCCATCGCAGTGATTTCGACGAGGACCACAGGAGGGAACGGATGTGTTGGGGCCAAGGGGACAAAGGTGAGCCAGCCCGATGAGCTTCAGACTGCTCTCCGCTAGCAGCTCCTGGGACAGTTTCTGGAAGCCTTCTGTAGCAAAATCAGCAGCTCCTGGTGCCAGCCGGTGGCAATTCACCTCTGTGCAACATTTCTGAGGGATAGTGTTTTGGGCCAGTTTTGTCCCACAGAGAGCGGGTTCTGTGTTCTGCTCGAGAACATCACCAACGTGTCTTGAGTTTTTACCCATCATCTTGGTATTCAGTTCTGCTGCAAGATGAGGAAATCAGCTTACGGAACACCAAATTCCACGCAGTACAGGATTTAACTTTCCCTTCAACACGCATAGAAACGGGGAGGCTGTACTTTCCACGGCACTCTATGTATACTTCGCATCTTTGCCGATAAGACTATTCTGCTTTTTTTTTTTTTTTTCTTGGTTGTGTGGTGTATCTACTTATATGTAGAAGTAAACTGGATGGCTTTTCAGAAATAGATTCACAGACCTAGAAAACAAACTTTCGGCTAGCAGGAGAGGTGGTAGGAGAAAGAGGAATTAGGAGTTTGGGATTAGCATATACCCACTACTATATATAAACTAGATAATCAACCAGGTCCTACTGTACAGTACAGGGAACCTTACTCAATATTCCGTAATAACCTATATGGGAAAAGAAATCTGAAAAAGAATATATATATATATATATATATATACATATACATATATATATATATATATATACTGAATCACTCCTGTACACCTGAAACTAACACAATATTGTAAGTTAACTATACCTCAATAAAAAAATAATAAATTGGCTGTGTTTTGAAACACAAAACTATATTGACATCTTTTATTAAAGTCTTGTGAATCCTAAAGTTAAAAAAAAAAAATGGGAAGAGATTTGATACATGCCAAGGGAAAAAAATCAGGCAATTCTTGTACTCCAACCAAATTTGAGGGATCTATAATCATTCAGGGCTATGGGGAGGTCCTGAGAACAAAAACAGCACAAGTTACTGGAGAAAATCTTCAGTGGACTTAAAGCAGTAGGATCCTGCTATAGCAGTAATTCCATGAATTCAAAGTGGGGAATGTCGGTTATTTTTGTTTGCCTTGGCTGTACTGTGTTTCCAGGAGATTCTTAACTGCCATCCACGGACACTTAAAATAATACAGAGATGTAAACAGGAGCAATTTTAGAGATTTAAGGACAATCAGAGCCACATAACCATCCCGAGCTGAGGTGCTGGAGTGGACATTGCTTTTTCCCATGCCCCCTGGGTCTATCGGTGCGGGTGACAAAGGGACCTCAGACACCCAGCCCTCCTTAGTCAGCAGCACGCAATCGCGATTCCACTCACGGCCCGAATTTTCCATATCCTGGTGTCTCAGCTGGTGCAGGAGCCTGACCTCAGGCCGGCCCCCCCGCCCCAGTCGCCTGCAATCCGGTTCCCTGAAATATTCGGTGTCTGCCCTGTTGCCATGGCCACTCTCAGCCCATCCTCCAGCTTCAAAGCCCACGTCATCCGATTACCTCACTTTTGTGGGGAAGGAAGGCATTTTTCTCTACTCTTCTAGGTTCTTAAGATTAAAATCTAAGAATTAAATTGACATGGGACGGATGAACAGGCGAAAATCAAACCGAAGTTGAAAAACACGTATCCACAGGAGAGACCCGGAGACCCTGAGTCACGTGCCAAAATGATCAAAACCCGCACCTTAAATATCATCGTCAGGTATAGACAGAAGAGGCTCTTGGGATAGTGGTTTGGGACCTCAAAGGGGAGGAGGGCAGTTCCCATGGAGACCGAGAAGCCAACGTTTGTAAACAAGTGTTTGCTGGGCCTGCAGAGACAGTGGGACACGGAGTGGACTCGTCTCCAGGCCCTGCTGAGTTTCCCTCACCCCACCTGGTCCACAGTCTTTGCAGACATATTTGGTGATGCTCTATTCCAGGAACAAGCCCTCTATCTAAATTCTTTAGGCAACTAAGGGGAGGTAAAAAGAAAGGCTTCCTGAGTCTTCTGCTTTTTAAAATAATCATTCTAAAATAATCCTCATGTCAGACACACATTTTGGGGTGGACAATTTTGTTCCCGTACACTTACATTCTCTTATAATCCATTTCAACATATTATTCTCTTTTCCTGACACCCAAATCCGTCCCTCTCATTTCTCAACATTCTGCCTCTTGCTTTACTGTCATGGGCTCCAATTCTGCTGAGCTAATTCTTAATATTTATATATACATTCACCTGATCCTTTCACTACCCTTGCCCTTAGGTTCTCTGAAATCTTACCTGCAATGATGCTTTTCCTCCACCCAACCTAAGTCCCTACACATGATGGTTTCCAATAAGCACCGGTCCTCCGTAAGTTCAAGGCTACAACTTTTCTCATCTTGAACCTCAGCTGTTCCAGCTCACCACTAACTCCGCAATCCATTTCCAAAAACCATTCACTTCACCGGCTTCACCAATCCATCGAAGCTACTAAATTTTCACTGAAACTCACCTTTCTTGACCCCGTTTCCCCACTAAAATCCAGTGGTAAAACACCGTCATCACTCCTAAACTTACTCCCTGAATCCCTGGCCTCTCTCTCATTTTATTGCACTAGCTTGTACCCCCAGGTCTGATTAAATACAACTCCACCTACACCCCGCTGGCCACCATGAACATAACCACACCAACCACTGTGACTTTACATTTGTGATGGTAAATGCCAAGTGGGTTGTCCAGGTTCCCCCAGTTTACTTCCTCAGTCTAGTAATCCTCCAACTGCCTCTGATAGATATTTTGTACTTTCCTCTCCTAGAATCCTAAGACTTACCCCCTAAGACTTACCCCCTCAATCAGCTGAAGATTTTGCTTTCCGTTTCTTCAAGAACCTGGAAGCAGTGAGACCAAAGCATCCATGGGCTTCTACCTGCATCGCCACCGAGGTACCCACATCTGAAACCACATACTCTGAACGGTGATGGATGCTAGCCACCCTCCTCCTTTCCAAACACAATCCCTCCATCTGAGCAAGGATTCCCTCCCTCGTGCTCTGAAGGATACAAATTTTGCACCAATTCCCAAGTGGATTCCTCCCATCCACAAAAGAGCTGCCATATTTCCCATCTTAGAAAAATATCTTGATCCCACTTTCCCGACCAACTCACATCCACTCCTTCTTGCTGCCACGCACTGCGAAATTCCTCCAAAGGAATTGTTTCTACTCACACGCCTGTGACACCTGCACCAGCCCCTTCTGTCCTAAAGACAATCCAGGCAGGGTTTTGCAGCTTCCACTGTCTAGAAGTTATTCGTGTAAACCTCACTAATAACGTCATGGAGCTGAATCCAATTTTCGATTCTCAGTCTCCATCTCGCAAGAGTTCACCTCTTTTGCAACTTGGCCTTCGGGACGGCAATGTCTTTATTTTCGTGTGACGACTGCACTGGCTGCTTTTGATTTTTTCTCCCACGCCCACTGCTACTTCTCAGTGTCCTCTGTCATTTCCTTCTCTGTTCCCTGACCTCAATGTTGTCAGGATCTAAGTCTCAGTCTTCCGACATCTCTCTCTCTCTCTGGCAATCCCTCCTTGGGTGATCTCATACAGTGTCACGCCACTGAGTGCCATCTGTACACCACAGATTCAGTTTTTGTTTCCTCGGCTATAAACGTCTCTTCCAAAGCCCAGTCTCACATAACTAATAAATCTTGGGTTGCCCAAAAAGTTCGTTCGGGTTTGTCCGTAAGCTCTTACGGAAAAACCGGATCGAGCTTTTTAGCCAATCTAATAGTATTTTAAAACGATTACATTTGGCGCTGTTTTCACTACCTCTGAAAAAACTTGCTATGTTGCATTTTCATCCTTTTTCAGTTCAAATATTTTCTAATGTCCACGTTTATTCACTGTTTGATAAATTAGTTAATGCGAATTTTGTCAATACCAAGTATGTAGGATGTTTTAGCTGTGCATGTGTGTGTTCAGAGAAAAAAACTCTGCATGATTTTATTCCTTTGAAAGTTACTGAATCTTGCTTGGTAGTCTCGAATATGGTCTATTTTGGTGACTACGTCGTGCGCCTTCTAAAGGACGTGTATTCTAGAATTGTGGATTTAAGGCTTTAGAAATGAGAATTAGAAGTATTTTGTTAATAGGCTTTTACAATCTTACCTACTGATAATCCACTGATTTCACGTCTCTCCTTTACCGAGAGAGGGTTGTTAAAATCTCCAGCCGTGTTCATGAATTCCTCTCTGCTTTGAGTCCCTGCAGCTGAATTTCAAACTGCACCTGTTAATTCAGAACTTGAGGAACGTCTGCTGTTGAGGAATAAAGAATGCTGCAGATTCTGGTATTTGAAAGAAGGGCAGTGGGGTGAGAAGAAAGAAAGGAGATTCTTTCTCCGCGGGGCTGGGGGGAAAGGGCCGCCCCCAAGCAAGCCTGCTTAGTTATGTCACCCGTCTTGCACAACTGATGTGTTATCAATGAATGAATGTGTGTAAAATTGCTGGCACCAAGCATGGCACGGTGTACACATTCATTAAAAGTTACCTGCAACTATCTTCATACAGAGACTGCAAGACCTGGGGTTCATCACATTCAGTGAACTTTTCCTCTGAATAGCCCTGAAAAGATTCAGAATTGTAACCAGGTCTTCCTTGAAATTCCTCCCATCTCAGGCTTCTGTAGATGTGTACCACCAAGTTTCTTCTCCTATATTTCTGTGCAATCAGTTTCTCCAACCTTTGCCTTGTACTCCTTCAGCGAACGTGCCCTTTAAACACCCCCCCCCCATCTTTTCTGGAATCCCCATCACTAGGATAACTGCTCTACTTAAATACATGGCTTCAGATTAAGTGTACAATTCTCTAAACCCAATCTTCTTTAAGGTCATTTTTCTACATCTATCTGTTTAAGCACATCCAAAATACATTTCCTTGTCTAATAATTATACGTTTTTACAAGTACTTGTATTTGTATAGCAACAAGTACTATTACCCTTGTTATTATTACATTTTGTGCAACCTCCTATAACTTGAATAACGTTTAAGCTCCAGAGGGCAGAAGCCAGGGTTTCTCGTATACATGAGTCCCAGCATAGCGTGAGGGGCAGTTAGGGGTGAAATATTTTGGAGAAGCCCATGTATACAGAGCATGGTTCCCTTGAGGAACTTCCCTCAGGAGCAGTGCCTCGCTTCAGTAAACATTTTAGTGAGCATCTACAGCACATCTCCTGCTTCCCCACTTACTGGGGGAAAGTGGTACTTGTAATCCCTTGGCAATCAGCCGACAAAATCAGTCTTTCTGTGACAACACTCTAAGGAAGGCAAACCCTGTCACAGGGATGGAGAGAATGGAGAGGCCATTATTACTACTCATGGGGAGGACAGAGAGTGGCTGGGGCAACGGGATGCTTGAGTTGGCGGCCACTCACTAAGGGACGGGTTTTTATTACATCACCCTAACGTGTGACTAATTTGTCTAAGGGTGGTTCATGATATGAGCAGAAGCATACACGTGGGAAAGCCTAGTGGATCTGATGTGCAAAGAGAAGCTGAAGAATGTGAAAAAGGCTGCCTTGCTTATTTTAGGATATTTGGTCCTGTCCAAAAGTTCCCTAAGACATTTGGTCCACACCAAAATGTCCTTGATACCTCGTCGTATTTCATCCTGTCCAAAACGTCCATAAGACATTTGGTCCACACCAAAAGGTCCTTGACATTTGGTCCTGTCTAAAACCATTTGGCATGGACCAAATATGCTCATGGATGTTTTGGACAGGACCAAATATCAAGAATCGTTTAGAGTGAAACAAATGTCTTATGGACATTTTGGAAAGGAACAAACGTCTGGTAACCACCTTGGTTCCTGACCTTTTCCAGATCCCATTCCAATAATATGTATTTTCACTATGTGTGTTCACGTGTGTGTGTACACACATATATCTGTCACACATACTATCAATTAAGCACTGGATAGGTGTTGGCAAAGTAATTCTGTAAACAAAAGGAATATATATATTATACACAATAAATTTTGAAATATATAAATATGTAATAAAATGTGTGTGTGTATGAACATACATATATGTCCATATACGTATCTTGTATGAGTTTCCTGTGGCTACTACAACATATTATCACAAACTTGGTGGCTTAAAATTAGAGAAATGTCTAAAACAACAGAGATGTATTCCCTCATGGTTCTGGAGGACAGCGGTCAGAAATCAAGGTGTGGGCAGGGCCATGCTCCGTGCAGAGGCTCTGAGGGATGGTCCTTCCTGCCTCTTCCAGCTTCCGGGGGCTCCAGGCATCCCTGGGCTTCTGGTCGCCTCCCTCCCGTCTCTGCCTCTGTCTTCACAGAGCTCCTCTGTGTCTCTGTATCTACCGCTTCTCTCCCTTCTCTTTTAAGGATGCCGGTCAATGGATAGAGCCCCCTTTGACCCAGGGTCACTTCATCTTACTTCTACCTGCCCACCACATATCTATAAATGTATGCATACATATCCATCCCACATATTATGCATTAACCACTTGGACAGCTATTGGAGAAACCAGGCAATCCTAGAACGAATGCTGCAGCGGTTCAGAGCAATGAAATACGGAGGCAGAGGACGGAACACAGGTGTACAGAAAGGAGAAACAACTCTTTCCTGGAGAAGCAGCTCCTCCTGGGGAGGGGCCCACAGCTGGGGTTTCCCCACAATCGAGATTGACTCTCCAAGGGAGAGGGCTATCCTAAGCCAGCGTGGATTATTTGCCACTGCCTATAGCTTCTGTGATGATTAATGGCTGCACCTTGTTCATTGAAGCAGAAATATTTGAGGCTGGTAACTACCAGCATTAACAGATCGTTCTGTAAATAATACTGTCATATGAAATCATGGGCATGTGTTGGCATGCGTGTGTACTGTATGTTGCGTGAAGTCCATACTCACATTCGAGACCGTATTTATGGGAAGTGTGTGTGTGTCGGTGTGCGTTCTCTTCTGTGCAGAAAAATGTGGCAATTTTTATCTACCTAAATCCCCAGTCTTATACTTCATCCTCTTGAAGCAGGGATAACTTGTTTGTGCCGATAGCTCTGTCTACATCTCAATTACTCAGGAACCCGTACGGGGAGAGAGCAGCCAGTACGAGGCTGCATCCAGCTAGAATCAGGTACTTTGTGACGACAGACTGCTCTATATGTTAGTTATGATACCGTGTAGCAAGCCTTCTGGACAGAGAAGTCTTATTATTTTTAATACTGAAACACTAAACCTCATCTCAGATGTCTCGGAGCCCGAGGGTTGCCATTTCTCCAGCAAAGTCTATCAGAGTTGCAGAGCTGGAAACCAAGAAAACGTGCAGAAATTTGTAATAAATAAAAGGCAGAAAAAAAATCACCAGAATTCTGATCTTGCTTTCACCTAACAAAATAGCAAATCTCTCTCTCTCTCTTTCTCTCTCTCTCACACACACACACACACACACGACACAGCCAAAAGTAAACAGAAAAACTGGCAAATCCAAAATGTGTCTTAGATTTAAATAAATCTTTCTCTGAAAAGGTTTGACAAGCAGAAAAGTATTTAGAAAAGAGACGTAGATACAACTGAGAATGTGAAAAGGATGGTACTGATGCGCTTTTCCAGAGCACTGCATACCCGGAACAATGTGCAAACTTACTGCACTAACCAGTACGCACACTCTAACGCACAGCAACAAAATAAATATAAATTGATAACAAAACACCAGTGAAAAAGAGATCATATGCTTGCATCATGAAACACACGCTTCTGAACAATTCAGGGGGTCCAAAGAAAAATACCGTAGAAGTTAGAAAACATGCAGAATCCAAAGACACCGACGACATCATATACCAAGTGTGAAGTGTGAGTAAAGGGGACTCATTTTACTTCACTGATTTTAATTTTGCTATGACTCGTTTTAAAGAGGAAATTTAAAAGACAAAAATAATTAAAAGTTGGAAACCCCACATTAAACACAAAGAGAATAGAAAGAAGGACTGAGAAGTAAACGCAGAGAAGAAAATAATCACACGGGCTGCAGTGGAATGCTAGAGAAAATCAACAGTATAGCAAATAAAATTTAAAATACTGGCATATGGGAACAGTAATATGGGAAAAGCACTGACAAGGCTGGTCAGGAAGAGAGAAAGAAAAAGAGAAACAGCCAACAGTATATTGAAATATGGGATAACATCTCAGATAGAGATTGAAGAAAATGATAATGGAATAAAATGTGTCATTTTACAGCCCACAGACTATTCATATAAATAATGAAACAGCCCAATACAGGCAAGAAGACACTTTAGTCCTGAAACTCTACTCATTAATGGCCCTCAATAATTAGCTACAATGTGTGACACTTTCCAGGGTGGTGACAGGAGAGGGGAGGGTAGCTGAAACACGCTGGTTCTAAATTGATAATAACTGAAGGTCAGCGGTGAGTATATTCATTATACTCTTCTGTCTACTTTGGTAAATGCTTAAACATCCACCTATTTTTAAAATTAATCTCCCCAAAGGAACACCAGTCCCTGATTAATTTACAGGAACGTTTTTACCAGACTAACGCTAGGAGGGGGCTTTTTTTTTTTTTTTTTGCGGTACGCGGGCCTCTCACTGTTGTGGCCTCTCCCGTTGCGGAGCAACAGGCTCCGGACGCGCAGGCTCATTGGCCATGGCTCACGGGCCCAGCCGCTCCGCGGCACGCGGGATCTTCCCGGACCGGTGCACGAACCCGTGTCCCCTGCATCGGCAGGCGGACTCCCAACCACTGTGCCACCAGGGAAGCCCGAGGGGGCTTCATAAAGGATGAACTTCTCAACATTCCGCAGGAATCAGAAGCACTCAGAGAAAAAGATAACCCTGTATCTACTCAATATTATATTTGAGAATGTACCTCCTGCCCAGACAAGACTACCAAGTTCTGAGAGTTTTTAGAAAAAAAAAAAATTATTAATAGGCGACAGACTTACGACAGTCAACAAGCCAGAGAATCCACAAAATACTAAAATTAGGGTGAATGCTCAGTAGTAAACAAACATCCGTCTCCGCCTCCTACAAGAGGAAAAACGAATTTGATAGCTCATTATACTTACCATGTACAATAGCACTGAAAATACTAAGTTACCAGGGATGAAGTCCATGCATGGGAGGCCAGAGCACCACTACTTATAATTGTTCCAAACCGGAAACAACCCCAATAGCTAGTGATTCTATTAATAGAATGAATCAGTACATTGTAGGACAGGAAGCCCATGAAGTATCATAGAGCCATGAAACAAATCATGCAGAGCTGTAACCAACAGCATGAATAATCTTGAGAAATATTGAGTAAAAGGAGCCACCAAAAGCAAAGCAAACTGTATTGCTCCATTTTTATAAGGTCTGAGAACAGGCAGAGTTTACTGCAGGCAACTACGTGTGTAGAGGGTGAAGTGGGTAGTGACAACAGAGGCGTGTGAAAAACGTTTCTGCCGTCCTGTTCAAATTCTACCTACTGACCTGGAAGGTTACTACATGGGTGTGTTCTCTTTATGTTAACCTATCCAGTTGGTCACTTGGTTTTCATACTTTTCAGTATTTAGGTTATATGTCCATAAAAAGCTAAAGGCCACTTGGTCATGTATTTATGAATGTCTGTTAACTATTCTATCTGCATATAAAAATTAATATTCAGGCTTCCCTGGTGGCGCAGTGGTTGACAGTCCCCCTGCCGATGCAGGGGACGCGGGTTCATGCCCCGGTCCGGGAAGATCCCATGTGCTGCACAGTGGCTGGGCCCGTGAGCCATGGCCGCTGAGCCTGCACGTCCGGAGCCTGTGCTCCGCAACGGGAGAGGCCACAGCAGTCAGAGGCCCGTGTACCGCAAAAAAAAAAAAAAAAAAAAAAAAAAAATTAATATTCATTGAGCAAATTTTAAATGGTTATTAACAAATGGAAAAGAGTCATTGTAAATTAAGGTCTTGCCTGTTCTGCTGCTTCTCTGATTGGTAAAGATCTACTGGATTTGTAAATATGAAAAAAAAAAAAAAGAGAAAGCAAACTGCATTAAATGTTGACTAGTTGACCACTGCAGGGGTGGGCAAATGCAACTCCAGACAGATACAGATTTGATATAAGAAATCAATGACAGAGCTAAGATTGAAATACTATCATATTCATGTCAATGTGTCCATGGGTCATCAGCTGACAAGTAACATAGGTGACAGACAGCATAGTGATTTTTGCAAGTAATGAAAAGGAGCAATCAGGATCTGAATTTTTCAACTGGGCAACAAGATGACTTAAAAAGTATTAAATTTATATACATTGTATGACAGACTTTAGGAGGAAGAACCAAGAAAAAAAATATATATATGTAGAACATTACCATAGATGTCATTTGGATTTAGAGAGATATGCTTGGGAAAATTTTTTTTAAAAAAACTACAAATTCTCTCAAGACTATCAGTACTTCGAAGGTCAGTATTTTGTTTAAACTTAAAATTTCAGATATTTTCTTATCTAAATGAGATAAAATTCCACAGTCTTAGACTGTGCCTCATTCTCTTTAGCTATAAATTAGAAACTCCTACAATGAACTGAATTACATTTTCGAAACTGCACCAACCAATTCTTAAAATGTGCAGAAAAGCGTACATCTACTCATCTGCTAATACTAGATTTAAAAGTTGAGTGTGTCGGTTCTTTAAGCATTGCCTGTGCTAAACGTTTATTGGCATTCTTTCTAAAGTCTTGGAATGAAACTTTGGACATATTTTCTTTCTCGAAAATAGATACCGCTCTTGCACGTTTATGATTTGAGAGAATAACTGGAAAGAGGGTCTGCTGCCCTCATGTGGGCTGTGATTACAGACGCCCACTATCCCCATATGCAAGGACGCTCTTCCCAACTGGAACAAAAGCTGAACCATGTTTCATGCTTAGCTCCACAGCACACATTCGCCCCGCAGAGGCGGTGTAATTGGAGATATCCATCCCCAGGAAGTACCCTGGCTCAACATGTTGCCTTCACCTTCATACTGTCTCTCTCTCTCTCTCTCTCACACACTCTCTCTCTCTCTCTCTCTCTCACACACACACACACACACACACACACACACACACAGAGACGTGTACCTATAACCCCCCCACACACACACACACATTGCCATTAACAAATTGTGGGCACCCCTCTTTGGATGTAGATATTCCTCTCTGAAGCTAAATTCACTTTTGTGTTTCTCTTCTAACCCAAATCTTCACTTGTCCTTTTTTTTCTCCTTCTTAAAAATAAACACGAGTTAAGTACTACTTAGTAGAAAATTAAAGGAAACTTCTTACAGGTTATTATAATTATTATATGACTTAAGGCATAGATCTTATTTCTGATTAAAAATATCTTTAGGGGCTTCCCTGGTGGCGCAGTGGTTGAGAGTCCGCCTGCCAATGCAGGGGACACGGGTTCGTGCCCCGGTCCGGGAGGATCCCACATGCCGCGGAGCAGCTGGGCCCGTGAGCCATGGCCGCTGAGCCTGCGCGTCCGGAGCCTGTGCTCCGCAACGGGAGAGGCCACAACAGTGAGGGGCCCGCGTACCGCAAAAAAAAAAAAAAAAAAAAAATCTTTAGAAGTTCAATAAGGTCCCAATATGTGCAACACACATAGCCTGACGCTATGAAGTCTATAAACATTTAAGCCAGATTCTATCAAGGGTAGTTCAATTTCAATACTTAAGTCAGGCATACACATACGAAACATTTGGGGCAATAATTATTTCATAAGAACTAGACATCAACATTGTAATCGATTTTTTTCTATTAGTAAGTGTTGGAGAAATATCAAAAGAATTGTGCAACTACTACATTAGACTCTGAGGAATGAAAGAGCGATACGTTTGCAATTGAGTTTTGCTGCCTGTGTGCTAGTCTCTAAGATGCTTTCCAATTCTGTGGGAAAGGACTTCTTGATTTCTTTTCTCTCTTTGGTAGCTACAATGTTTTAAAAGATGTGGTTACATTGGATCTCTAAGAAAAGACTGTCATCCAATAATCCTATTCAGGTCTAAACACTCTTACTTAAAATATCGTTTGTTTTGATTGCTACATGCTTTTTTCTTTCTAGATGGTTCATGTATTGTCTTTATTCTCATATTTTTACATTTTAGATTCAGGAGCTGTCTTATTTTTGTTGTTGTATTTCCATAATGCTTCATAGACTGTAAATACTCAATGAACGCTTTATCAAATATTTAATATTGATGATTAAAAGGAGAGACAAGAACTAGACATGGGAACATTGGGAAATCATTGTTTTTTACTGTAATAATCTATCAACTTTAACTGAATTGCATTTTAGCCCAGTCCACTGGGTTAGAGAGATCTGAATACCCTGAAATCACCCTTTTTACTACTACTGCTGCTGCTACAAAAACATACACACACATACACATCACATAAGATCGGGAGTTTCGTATTCATTCCTGACTTTTCAAAGTCATTTAATAAAGCATAAACCAACTAATTACAGTTACTCATCACTTTAGTGAGTTCAACAAGAAAAAAAAAAAAGAAAAGCTTATAATAGATAAGACATAAAATTCCATTAGTCTCTACCCCAGAGGAACCAGGTAAAAAACATGCGTAAAATAATTAGACACAATAATATCAAATTTCACCAATGAAAGTATTGGAAGGTATAACTGCCAAAATAAATGACACTCAAAAAGGTAAACTGGTATCATCAAGGTATCAGAAGTGTGAAATGAATTAGCAATGTCTTGCTACTAAGAGTGTATCTGTCTAAAATTTAAACCATCTGAAATCACCTTCAAAGGATATTGCTAAAGTGGTCTTGTGAGATGAAGTCTTTCCGTAGAAAACTGGCATTTCACCACCATTATTTAATTCACTAAGTTCCTAAATGCTGGAGCTCCAGTCCTGTGAGGGACTGTTGGACAGTATCCCTGAATTTTTCTACTGAAGGCTGAGGTGTGTGTCTGGTTTTTGCAGGTGAGCTGCAGAATACGTATTGACTTATCAGGGTGGCAAACATCACAGGGCGAAGTGGCCAGTTCTACAAAGGACACCTCAGCATGGCGTAGATGATCTTTCCATTTCCTCTTGCCTTAAATGCAACGTACAGCCAGGAGAAACATGATGGGCGGGACATCGAAACCCCCATAGGAGGCATGGGATGACTGCCTGCTTCAGAATGATGCTGCCTGTATGTTTTTATAAAGGGAATTTCAAGAGCCTTGCTAAAATAAGATGCCTGGGGACTTCCCTGGTGGTCCAGTGGTAGAGAATCCGCCTTCCAATGCAGGGGTCGCGGCTTCGTTCCCTGGTCGGGGAACTAAGATCCCACATGCCACGGGGTAACTAAGCCCGCGCGCCACAACTACTGAGCTCGCACGCCTCTACTAGAGAGCCCACCTCCCACAAATTACAGAGCCCACGCGCCCTGGAGCCCACGCGCCACAACTAGAAAGAAGCCCGTGCTCCGCAACGAAGAGCCTGTGCCATGAAGATCTCACATGCCTCAACAAAGACCCCACGTACCGTAACTAAGACCCAAGGCAGCCAAAAAAATAAATAAAATTTTAAAAACATAAATAAAAAATAAAATGTAGTGAGCGAAACCATCTACTAAGTCAGAGATCCAAATGTGGATTAACCCTTCCAGGTCAACCGATAATCACAAGTGAGGAATTCAATTGCCCCTCAGGACACAGTGACCCTCAAAATATCCTACACATTGTTGGAAACTTGGGGTGCCAGCAGTATCATGAAGCAAAACATGTCCTATGACTAATTTATCCGATTAAAAAACAGCACATTTACTTAATTCACAGCACTGAAACTTAACTTAGTGGAAGAAAGTCTAATTTTAAACTGCATTGACCTTTTCATTGTTTTCACCATATTAAACAATTGGTTATATTTCATCTAGCTGGGTCATCAAGCTATTTAAAGTCTGCCATGTTGAAGCTAGAACAAAGACACGAAAGTTGATGCCATATCATCAAGCTGTGTCTTGAGTGGAGAAACTCTAGTGGATACAGTATCTTATCTTTATTCTCATTTGTGTTGGCATCACACACTAAGGACCTCCTGCATGTTTATTTCCATATTGTCTGGGTTCTAATCTCCTACCCCAAACCCTTCCCTCCCATCTTGTCTTCTTTCACAAGCCCCTGTGCTGTACTCAGGGAACTGCTCTCCCATGAGGAGCAGATTTCCCTGCACACGCTCCTTTTTCAAATAGATCTTCCATTGTTCTCCAATGTATCTTACAACCCCTGCTCTCCCTCCTTCTTACTTATGCAGAGAAAATCACAAATACAAAGCAATACAGAAGCCCTGTTTCCTTAGCATTCACATCTCTGCAAGTTTCATGGAGACCATCAGGTCTGGGACCACCTGCCGTCTTCAAGCCATACCCATGGCCATGTGGTCAACTCACGGCAAACCGTGTCTACTCAATTCCATGAACCCTGCACCTTTTCCTTCATTGCCTATGCAGGCTCCCCGCGAGTGTTTCAGAGAAATTGCCTTGTTTTCAAGAGTGGAGGGTTCATGCTAAGCAAAGTATATCCTATATTTTTCTGTTATTTCTAAATACTTGCTTTCTATTTCTATTCTTTCCATGTGGTCTATTTTGCTGTTTGATTTTTGGATTATTTTTTCTTTTCCCATTTTTCCTGTTATCTGTTCTGTATCACCGATGCTCCTATAGCTTTTTTTTTTTTTTGGCCAAACATGCTTTAATTGAGGTCTGAATGTAAACAACAGACTTCCCTTTTTGCTAGACATCACAAGGATCTTAGAATTGTAAAATGCAGACATTCTCTTTCCAACGTATAAGCTGGTGCTGTCATATACATTTAGGTAGATCTTGTACTTTCATTTCTGTAAGACATTCTTATTTTCAACTCATAAAGACAGCATTTGTTTCACTGTAGCTCCATGTTTTACCACTTTCAATAGTCTTCATTTCTCCTTGTGTCTCAGCCCTTTAATCTAAGGTTATTCTCCTTCCTCTTGAGATTTGCCACTGTTATTAAAATAACATTAAAAGCCTGAGACCTTGCTGTCATCGTTAACGTAAATTCTAAGGCTATCTCTTTGACTTAAAATATCTTTATTTTGTCCTTGCTATTGAAGGATATATTTTCCAAATTTAGAAATCTAGGTTGACATTACTGCTCAGAAATCTGATGTCAGACTAATCGTTATTCCTATGTTCATTTTTTTTCTTAATCTTTTCCTACTTTTTAGGTCTTTTCTTTGCCTTGGTATTCTGAATTTAAAATCTGTAGTTTCTAGATCTCAGTTAGTTTGTACTTACCATGGCTGCATTTGTTCAGGTTTTTAAACTAAAAATTGGTGTCCTTAATCAATCTGGCAAAATTCTTAGGTGACGTCTTTATAAAGATAGCTTCATCCCCCTCCCCATTGTTTCTCACTTTATCTCCTTGAATAGATAAGGTATATTTTAGATCTTTTCATTCCATTCTCCATATTCTGTAACCTCACTTTCTAGTTTTCCATCCTTTGTCATAACCAGGGTAACTTTTAAAAGACCCAAATATTTTCATGTCCTCATTCTTTCATGTCTTTAAATATACGGAGCATAATTATATTTTGCATATGATCCATATGAAACTCATGATAAAAGTAGATTACGGACACCAGCTAGCACCCCAGGAATCTGGTGATGATAATAGCTAAGGACTTAACTATTTTAACCTAAATGCTAGCACATATTTGAACAAGGCAGAGAGAGTGAATTTGGGCTGCCAAGGCTCTTGTGCATTTGGAATCGTTCTGTTGCCAGAAATTAAAGTATCAGAATACATGCATGAAGACGAAGTCCTTCCACCTGTGTAACTATGGTCTGAACATGTAGCCAGCACACAGTGGTTGCTCTGCAGATACCTGTGTGATGAATATAAATGGTGGGGATTCCAGAGTGGAAGGTCAAATCTGAAGCCAACTCCTTCTACCTTTTCACTGTAACACAAGACCAATGGATGTCTGGAGATTCGGTCCAGCTCTCAGCTAAAGAAAATGGTGTATACTTTGCTTGTTATGAACAGAGAGTTCTTTCTGAAATGAGTGTGCATTTATATTCTGCTCACGCTGGCTCTGTTGACTCTAGGAGAAAGTGGATGAAGACAAATATCTTGGCGGAAGAGAGAAAGATGCGTTTGCAGAAAAGAGGAACTCCGGAGGCTCAATGCTTTTCCATCAGGCAGTCAATTACTGTGAGCGCGGTGCACTGGTCCAGAGCCTTCCAAGTGTGTGCTGTGCTGAAGGGATCTGAGATCAGGGGCCAAACTGCCCTCAGAGAAGTTTTTGATCTATTCTGAGCCACTTAAGACAAGCATGCCAAAAAAAACAAAAAAAGAATAAAAAAACCCCACATCAATAATTTAGTACCATTTTAGGTGAATTCCACTATGCTGGGTTTTGAAAGTCGAAACTGCAAAATGGACATATTTGGAATTGTGGAATACAATTCTTAGAAGTGTGGATTTACATGTGGTATAAATTTCTATTGCACATTTAAAAATTTAGTGGTTCTCCTTTTCAGAGATAAATATGCCATCTTGCAAGTGTGTTTAGTGAAGAGGTATACAGATGTAAAAATCAATGAAAATTAAATTTTAAAAGAAGAAATATCTTTTAGGCATATAAAGTGCTTTAAATCCACCTGTGTATGGCCAGTTAATTTATGACAAAGGGGTCAAGAACATACAATAAGGAAGGGACCCTCTATTCCATAATCAGTGTTGAGAAAACTGGTCAACCACATGCAAAAGAATGAAACTGGACCCCTATCTTACACCATAAACAAACATTAACTCAAATGGATTAAAGACCTGAAATCTCTCTCAAGTTTACCCTTTCAGTCCCATCACGAGGTACCTCTTAGTCAAGGACGCCATCATTATTTTTGAGGATTCCTGAGATCATCTTGTTACTGGTTTCCCCACCTCCAGACTCTCTCATATAGAACTAAACATGATCAACTGCTCAAAACTCTTCTATGTTGCCCGGTTTCCCTAAGAAAATAATCCACATGATTGAACACGGGGTTTATCGGACGCTACGTGTTTCCAACCACAAGTTTCTAGACTCGTGGATTACTTTCCTACCTGCTGCTATAACAAGTCACCACAGTCTTGGTGTCTTAACACCAGTGTATTATCTCAGAGTGATGCAGTTTGGCCATCTGACACAGGCCTCACTGGGCTCAAAAGCAGGGATTTGCCAGAACTCAAATAGACTGCTTTCTGGAGTCACCACGAGAGAGTATGTTTTCTTGGCTTTTGCAGCATCTAGAAGCCACCCCCATTCCTGAGTGTGTGCCCCCCTTCAGCTTTCATCCCTGGGATTACATTCTACTCCCTGGATAATCCAGGGTAGTCCTTCCATCTCAAGTCAGCTGATCATCAACCCTAATTCCACCTGCAACCGTGTTTCTCCTTTGCCCTGTGACACAGCATAACCACGGCTCCAGAGACGAGGATGTGTACGTCTTGAGGGGTTGTTTCTGTCTGGTACACATCATGGTCTTTACTCCAGTAAAAGCAAACCCCTGACAACTGACCACTTTCTCCCCACCTCAGAAGTGCTCACTTGGTTTTCTTTTCACCATGCCCCTTCCTGGCTACACACACATCTTATAATGATGCTTATTAATTCTGGTTCATTCGTCAGATCCCACTTAAGGTGTCAAGTTTTTGAAGTTCCCTCCCCTGTGATCACTTCTCTATGGTCATCCTGTAGAGTCCTCTTGGGTTCCCATTTGGGGGAATGTTTCTTACCGGTGGGGGGGGATCCTGAGGAAAATTCCTAATAACAGTCTCAAGGCTCCGGAGAGCACCACCTAGGCCATTTTCATGCTATACGCAGCTCCTGAGACTCTGTGACTGTCATTCTCCAAACAAGGTGATAGACAGTGTATGTGCAGAAGGGAGAACATGTAAGGTATACAAACCTCACCCGAAAAGCATCTTTGTTTTTGTTTACACGTCTGCTACAGTGCAGGTACGAACCTGCCCCTCAGTGTCTCAAAGGCAGTAAGATAATTACGGTCAGATACCAGCCTGGTCCCACTAGGACCTCCCAGAGAAGAGCGGTGTAACACCTAAGAACACCTCTCCCGTGGTATATTAAACTAGTTGGCACACATGAAGGACAATTTTCTTTTGTCTACTTTCATGACATATCAGACACTTGAGGTCTGGGGTCTGGAGCGATTTGAGAGTTTAGAATACCCTTCTCTAGCCATCGAGCGGAGAAGTGCCAAGATCTGGTGAATACCGGCGATGCATGTCATAGGCTAACCGAAGTGCTGTTTCAAACTGGATGCTACTAAACGTGAAACTGCGTCTGGGAGAACAGGGAAAAGTTCCTATTTTGGTAGATCCTGAAGCAAACATTTTGTTCAGTAGCTTATTATTAACGTTAATATCTTCAGAACTTTCTCCTGAATGCTTAAGCTTCTAGCCTGTATTCTGGGCACCGTTTTACCCCACAAAATTGCACAGTTTTTGCTTTGCAGGAGGCATAAAAATATTTGTTGAAAGAAGGAAGGGGGCTGTGGAGAGAGGGGTAAAAGAAGGGAGGTAAGATTGAAGAGAGAAATACATACATCCGGGGCAAACAGAAGAGAAGGACTCTGACCCAATCTATTCTGCCCAAACGTGAAAAATGGATTTTGAAAATGCACTGTTTTAAAACACAAGAGTGCTTGGAAGAACGGGGTGGGTTCTCAACTGGGGGCACTGCCCTCTTGCTTGTCTACCCAGGTCGTTTGGCAATGCCTGGGAACGTTTTTCACCGTCACCACGGGGGATGGGGGGACTGCCCCCAGCATCTAACGGGTAGAGGCCAAGGATGCTTTTTACCATCCTACACTGCAAAGAACAGCCCTCCGCAGAGAATGATCTCGTTCCAAGTGTCAACAGGGTCAATACTGGGAAACCCTGGAGTAATAACGAACTTTTGGTGAAAGCTGAACCGTTTTCTTTTGTGATTTGAGGCTTAAGGTGTATACTTAAAGCACATTTCCGACATCAGGCTTCACCCAAAGCTGCTTCTTGCAGTGTAGCTGTTTTCATTTCTGCACAGTGTCACTTAGACAGAGTATTTAGTTACTAGGAATGAATGTATCATGTTTCTACAGCGTGAGCTGATTTTTGTTATTGCTGTAGCTATTTAAACAAGATGTCAACGAGACATAATACTGAGTTTCTAGGTATAAACGAATACTTAGTTTCCAGTAATGAATGTGCTAAGTATGTTTCATAGAGAATAAACATAAATGTAAAAATCTTGAGGCTATGTGGTATAAGGCTGGTTTAAAAATATTTCTATTTGTCTCTCCTCCCTCCACTCAGCCTAATAAAACTCATTCTGAGAAAGAACCAGACTGTATGAGACACCACCTGTGAATGTGCGAGGCAACTCCCTGATTTGGTTGGCTAAACCCGCTTTTGTTCGTTTAAAAATTGGCAAGTAAGGCAGAACTTGCAGGACCCAAAGGAAACATGAGTAAGTCCACTTGTCCATCAAGCACGTGGTTGCTTCTCTCTTTCCTGTGTCCAACTGTGCTGCATTCTTGCTGTGTCAATATTGCCACCCCACTTTCTGCCCTTAGCTTGTGAGATTTCCTCCTTTTTCCTGTGTCCAAACAGGATGAAACCTCCCAGCATGTGTGGAGGTGGCCCAGAGTTTCCGTCTTGCCTGTTTGTTTTCATTTCGTTTTGTTTGTCTGATCTTTTCAAGGCAGCTGAGAATGGCAGTGGTCTCGATTTCCAGTCCCCGCACCTCTTCAGGTAGACACGATCCTCTGGCTTGTCTCTGTTCCTTGGAATCAACACCAAGGAAGCATTTGCCCCAGGTCCCTGACAAGCAATTGTTGCAACAGGGGGATTTTTTTTTTTCCTGATAAAATAATGTTTACGTATGTTGATATGTCTAACTTGAGAATAATAGTTTTTTGTTTGTTTGTTTGTTTTGTGGTACGCGGGCCTCCCACCGCTGTGGCCTCTCCCGTTGCGGAGCACAGGCTCAGCGGCCATGGCCCACGGGCCCAGCCGCTCCGCGGCCTGCGGGATCCTCCCGGACCGGGGCACGAACCCGCGTCCCCTGCATCGGCAGGCGGACTCTCAACCACTGCACCACCACCAGGGAAGCCTGAGAATAATAGTTTTTTTCTTTAATTTCCTACTTTATTATTTTTTTCCAAGCGAACATAATTAAATATATGCTGAGATTTGGTCTGTGATGCTTCAGGTCTACAGAGAGGAACTCAACTGACTTTTTCCATGAACAGGGCTCCTGACTTGGCATGATGAAAACTGCCATTGTTTTTATTTGTTTGAAATTTAGGCCCTTCCTTCAGTTTTGTGTTCTTCTTTTTGTGGTCTGCTTTCCAAGGAATACACCAAAAATAAATGGGTCCAGATAATCAAACCAATGACAGAAAAAAAAAAAAAAAAAGGCTCTTGGAAACAATGCATGCATATTTCTTAAACTTGGTTCAAATTACAGCCAAGCAGTGCTCACATTAAGGATGATTTGGGTAGGGAGACATTACTTTATATTTAAGTTTCTATACAGAATTGGACACACCGGGAAGGAGACAGTCCTAATTTTCTTTAATCTCATTAGATGCCACTCCTTCCTTACTGGAATAGTAAGAACATGAGAGGGGTCATCTCGTATCAATAGAACATGAACACACAAGTCAGAAGTGATTCACAAGGTAAGCTTTGCACCAGTGTTTGGGTTAAAAGAAGACACAGGGACATGAGTAAGACACAACTGTGATTTAGAAGATCATCAAGCCTTGAGGGGGGCACCTATGCCCCCCCCGAAACTGAACACCACCTGTCCCGTTTCCAAACGTGCACTTTGCTATGTGCTTGGAAGAAGGAGTCGGTTGACCAAGGGACTTGGAACAGCGTCATTAAGGAAGAGAAAGACAGAGGCTAGATCCCACAGGGCGAAGTCGAAATTAACTTTAGAGTCGAGAAGAGGAAGAATAGCCAGGAGCTATTCTTGGACACCAATAGCTAGGTGTCCATCGACAGACGAATGGAGAAAGAAGATGTGGTTCATATACACAATGGAATACTACTCAGCCCTAAAAAAGAATGAACTAATGCCATTTGCAGCAACATGGATGGACCTAGAGATGATCGTACTGAGTGAAGTCAGTCAGACAGAGAAAGACAGATATCATATGATGTCACTTCTATGTGGCATCTAAAATATGGCACAAATGATCTATCTATGAAACAGAGACAGACTCACAGACATAGAGAACAGACTTGTGGTTGCCAAGGGGGAGGGGAGAGGGATGGACTGGGAGTTTGGGGTTGGCAGATGCAAACTATTACATTTAGAATGGATAAACAACAAGGTCCTACTGTAGAGCACAGGGAACTATATCCCATCTCCTGGGATAAACCGTAATGGAAAAGAATATAAAAAAGAATGCATATATGTGTATAAATGAGTCACTTTGCTCTAAAGAAGAAATCAGGAAAACACTGTAAATCAACTATACTTCAATTAAAAAAAAGAAAAGAAGAAGAGGAAGAATGTTTCAGGCAACGGAACAGCTTCTGCAGTGGCTATGTTGTGAAGTCAGACTGCATAATCAGGGGATGATAAGAATTGCGTGTCGTGATGAAAATGCAAATCTCCATTTGAAAGTGTACATTCATTTGTATGTTAAACACTTTGCAAATGTCAGCGCTTAAAGATTTCTCCAATGCAGACAAACTCTGAGGTATGGTCTTAGCGTCAATTTAAGGTAATTGGAGCAAAATAAATCACACGGGGTTTAGTGTTGCCTTACAAGTTTATGTCCTCAGGGGTTTCCGAATTTCTGTGGACTGTAGTCAGGTTATTTACCAAGAAACCAAGTAAACAACATGATATAGATGCTAGAAAATCCAAGAATCAAAATCATGACGCACATGCCTGGTGACTATTGTCTTCCTCGATCTTTCCTACTTGTTTGCAATCTCTTTCTTTTTTCTCTTTAGCTTCTGTGACAGATTAATTAGGATGCTGTTGTCTTTACTCCTAAAGCTTGTGAGTAGCGCGGGCAAAAAAAAAAAAAAATCAGGAAAGAAGTACAAACTTCCGGTTGCAAAATAAATGCATCACCGTGACATGAAATGCACAGTGTGGGGAATATAGCCAATAATTACAAAATATCTTTGCGTAGTGACAGAGTATAACTAGACTTACAGTGATACAAAAAGAGGTATTATCTTGAGTGTTTTTACAGATACAACAAAATGGTGACAAATCAACTCAAGCCGTGATGTTCACCAATACAAAAGATGCGCAAGCTAGGATGCTGTGTAAATCAGAAATACGAATGTGGAAGAATAAAGGGTATTAGCTTCCTCCACTATGGGGTGAAAGAATCTACCTGAAGTTAGGATGATTTCAGTTCTGAGCAACATTCATGCAAAGACTGGTATAAAAGGACTTCTGGGCTTCCCTGGTGGCGCAGTGGTCAGGGGACACGGGTTCGTGCCCCGGTCCGGGAGGATCCCACATGCCGCGGAGCGGCTGGGCCCGTGAGCCGTGGCCGCTGAGCCTGCGCGTCCGGAGCCTGTGCTCCGCAACGGGAGAGGCCTCAACAGTGAGAGGCCCGCGTACAGAGAAAAAAAAAAAAAGAGTACTTCTTTAAGTCTACTTCTTTAAGTCTACGACAATGAATAGATTTGGATCAATTCTACTTAAACACCCCTTCTTATAACAAAATGTTGGCTATACCTCACCCTCGATGTTTATATACCTAATGTTGTGTGTGTGCGTATACAACCCCATGTGTGACTACTTGCATGTTTGTTTTTATTGATAAGGGGAACTAATGATTAATTTTAATTTTTAGGGTTATCTGTATCCAAGAACATCACCATAGCTTTTCAGCGTTCTTGTCCCTTATATCTGTTTCAAGGGACACCAAATGTACCACAGAATTGCTATACTTGTTCCCGAATTAATCAGCAGAGGCAAATCTGTGACTTCCTGTTACCAAATCAATGCAAGAAAGAGTCTATTTTACGGGGCTCTTACTGCCATACACACTGAAGCTTAAGGCAACCAGAGTTTTTGCTAAAAGAGCCCTAAAAAACCACGTTATTTAGGGTATGTGTGAGGGTCAGGGTCTTATCGTGATTACAACTAGACTTTGTAAAACACATATCAAAAGTGTGTTTGTAACACATCCATAATTTTATTACAACTGCTTCTTGTTTGCCAATTAGCCATCCTAAAGCACCAAGTCTAAAAGCAAAATGTTACAACTCAAATGATTCAGTGTTATAAAACTAAAGTCTATGCAATATACAAATTTGAAATATTTGTCTTTCAATATTGGGCTCAACAGAAAAAAGGGGATGCTTAAAAAACAACAACAACAAAAAAGGATGTTTCCCTGAAAGATACTTTAACACAGGGTTAAATCGAAAAATAACATTGATTTCATGGGAAATATCATTGCTATATTTGATACCACATTCTTGGTATTTCACAATGCTAACAAACCCAGTGGATTCACTGAACGGTACCTTTTTTTCCCCTCTCAAATCCTAGTTATAAAGGTACTTAGTCCACCCTACACTTACTTCTGGTATGAAACATTAAGGAACTGACAGCTAACATTGGTAAAGAATTCTATATTTTATTTCAAATCTAAAAGAGTGCTTGATACCAATTATGGAAGACAGCATAGATATTAAACAAGATATTAATAAAAACTAGGCATTAATGAAATGCATGGTTAAATATTATCCCAAATTATGGATCAAAATTTCAACACATTCAACTGCAGTATACTTTAGCTATGCGTCCACTGCAAATATAGTCACATTTTGCAGTTCGGCATCTTAAAATCATTGGATTACACTCCAAGGCGTAAACTACATATTACAAACTAGAGTAAGGAATTTGGTGTGTGAATTCGCAATACTTTAAGGAGGAAATATGTATTTCAATACCTCATGGTGCATGTTCGTGTACATTAGAATGCTGTGAAAATCATGATGCAAAGACAAGCCATCGCATTCAGAATGAGCCGTCACCAATAAGACGTGATAAACCTGGAAAAGAATCAAACTCTCCTTTACATGACCTGTTGATTCAGATTTGAAATAATCTCAACGCGGCAGTTCTCAGGCTCCAACATTTTTATTTAGTCTCTTGAGGAGATGATTTTCAAAGGGGCTATGTTAAGAGATCACCTCGGGTGAGCATTTTGAGTTAATTCAGTTTTCAGGTTTCTTCATTTCCATACTTCAAGATGGAAGTCCTCCCCCCAAAGAACTAATAGAAATTACTAAGTCCCATTCACTTGATTGATGGCCACTCCAAAGCACAGTCGTTTCTCTTCAGCACAAGATCGTTTAGGGTGCTCCAGGGGCCACAGGTTCAAGAGGAATTTATGGGACTCCCGTGGCTATCCTGATTGGAGCTGTAATTAATATAGAAATGCGATGATAACTATTCCACACGGGCCACGCATCGTTTCATTCTTACACTCTGCCTTTGTTCTGAGCCTCTGAACGTCGAACTTTTGCTCTTCCTCAGTGCCTGAAGGGAGAGGGGGCAGGGTGGAGGAGGGCATCGTACTGACGCATAAAGCCGGCAGCACCTAAGGCCATGGCACGTGATCCTGCCTGCCAAGATGGAATTCATTTTCCTTCAGAGCTGGATCCAAAGTTCCGGGGTTCATACCCGTTCACCCTCATCCTGTTTTATCAACAGACCATGTTTGGGGGAAACATGGATGTCAAAGAGAAACTGCGCTTTTTGGCCTCACCCTGAGCCAATCTTTCAACATTATAGCATCCTGAAGGATGAGTTAATTGAAGTGCTGAATTTCCCACTGGGTTTGAGACTTCCCGCTCTTTTGTTGTTGTTGAACGTGATTTTGTCTTGAGGTCTATGGGTGTTACTGTTACTGAGGTTTGGATGAGATTTGACAAGTCCCTTTGAAAACGTGCCCAGGATTTACACGTGGTAGGGAACACCTACAATGTGTGAAACTTCTATACAACTGAAAGTGAGAATCATACTATATCTAAAGTTAACTCATAATGGCTATGAATACATGGGTGCTGACCACGAGCAACATGCTGGCCAGGAGTCTGGACGTCCCACCCTCCTCCTGGGCGTGTTTCTAGCCCAGTTTATGATATCCGTAGCCCTGACAGAAGAGCCATTCTTAATATCTGGGCATCAGGACCTCAGCAAACTCATTATTCCAAGCAAACACATCAAAGACACCATGTCTGGCTGAAGGCAACCATCCCTGGTTCATCTACGTCACTCAGATGTGGAATCACTTGCCCGTCTTGGGAATCTGCTTTCACGCTCTGTGTGCACATCCTCTTGACCTGAACAGGGAAAAGGTCCGCGCTCCAATCCTACCCGCAATGCTCGTTCCTCACGGGAGCCGGGCCTGCTCTTCCTTCTGCAGCTGCCTCCTTAACGGGAAATTCTGATTTATCGCAAGAGCAACTCTTTCACAGGTTGCTTTGAGAATTACAGGCTCTACCGGTGAAGGACTTAGAATGGTGGGTGGAATGTAATAAGTATACAATAAACACTGGCAGTTACCATGGGATACAATCGTCCTGAAGTTGTAATTAATATTCATTAATTCCTGATATTAGTCATATAATCTGTTCTCATATAATCGTAAGTCATATGTTCATAAGAATATGTAATCATATACTCCTAAGAATACATAATCTTTTTTAAAAAACTGTATTCATTTATTTATTTTTGGCTGTGTTGGGTCTTCGTTGCTGCGTGCGGGCTTCCTCTAGTTGTGGAGAGCAGGGGCTACTCTTTGTAGTGGTGCGCGGGCTTCTCATTGCGGTGGCTTCTCTTGTTGTGGCGCACGGGCTGTAGGCGCGCGGGCTCAGTAGTTGTGGCTCACGGGCTCTAGAGCGCAGGTTCAGTAGCTGTGGCGCACGGGCTTAGTTGCTCTGCGGCATGTGGGATCTTCCCAGACCAGGGCTCGAACCTGTGTCCCCTGCATTGGTGGGCGGATTCTTAACCAGTGTGCCAACAGGGAAGTCCCTATATAATCTTATATAATCATATAATCTCAGTATAAAACATCCCATATAAAATATTTCAGTCATATATTCATAAGAATATATAGTCATATTCATAAGAATATGTAACCATGCATTCATAAGAGTATATAATCTTATGTAATCACATAATCTCAGTATAAACCATTTCCGTATAAAATTTTCCAAAAGGTGCTTAGCGACTACACCCCAATGAAAACAATTTATTTTAATTCCCCCCCAAAAAAATACTACCAACAAATATTATGTTTAATGATTTGAGTAAGTCAAAATGCAGTGGTGAATATTTTTAAATACATACATATGTTAAGAAAGAAGAAAAAAAGAAGGTGCTTAGGAATTTCGGGATTCGAAAACGTTTAAAAGTGCCTTCTTTACATCCAGCATTCAGTACCCACTGTGTTCTGTTCCTTACTGATGATTTGGTATCTTTGCTGAATGGGTGAGTAAATGATGGATAAATGATATAATTCTATAACCAAGCTCTATGGGAAGACTTCTTTCAACCCCATGAAGAAGCTCTGAGTACTTCATGACACGGGCCACCTTCTATATCCTTCCCTTATTATGTATATTGTCTTATCGTTGCAGGAAGCGGGGAGGGAAAGAACCTAATCTCCTTAATGTATACTAAAAAAAAAAAAAAAAAAAAAAAAACCTTTTAGAAAAGGAGAAGTGTCCAGTTTCTTACCTATTAGCATATAAATAGACACCTCATTGAGTGAGATTGGAGATAATTTTTACAACCCAGTGTTGTATCTCTGTGTAGACAAGAGTTAACCAGGGCAGTTCTGAGACTGCCTTAGAAAGTTCTACAGGCAAGGCTGGTCCTTGGCTGCTACCTGGGAACTTGAGTTTCAGGTGGGTTCCGACCATCCCTTAACTGATAAAGGTGGCTCACTTTGCCTAAATGCTTTGTACAACAACATGGGCTCAAAGCCAGCTTTCCTTCTGGGAGTCTGCTGTTTTGGTACATACTAAGCAGAGGGTACTTACGCGACCAGCCCCCAATAAAAACCTCGGGCACTGATTTCTAATGAGCTTCCCTGTTAGACAGTCATGTGTGTGCTCTCAAAATGTGATACTGGAGGGATTAAGCATGGCCACTGGGAGCGGACTCTAGGAAACTTGCACCTGGTGTTCTCTGGACTTCAGGAACGTTTTCTCCCTTTGCTGATTTTGCTTTGCATCCTTTTGCTGTGACAAATCATAGACTATATATGCTGAATCTTCCTAGCGCATGATCCGACCAAGGGGCGGTCTTGGAGACCCCTGCCACAATTCCCCTTTGAAATATGAACTCACATTTTGAGGTAGGGACATCTCTCCCCGATGGTCACTGTATATGCATCATCTCTTCACTCCTAAAGCTTCTCCCATAACACAAGTTCCAGTAAACTTTGCCCGGAAAGTCCTAATCAAGTTGAAACATGGATATTCTCTACAGTCTAATATTTGTTTTATGTGTACTTGAAATGATGTGTATTTTCTAACTGATGGGCATAGGTTTCTATTGGGTTGGCCAAAAAGACCGTTCGGGTTTTTCCGTAAGATGCTACAGAAAACCCGAACGAACTTTTGGGCCAACCCAATATATATATACCCATTAAATCAAACGCATTGTTTCTTTCAAAGCCTAAATTGATGTCTTTACTCCTTTTTGAAATTATTGATCGGAAATGACAAAAAGAGGTGCGCTAAATCTAAAAAGATGACTTTAATTTTTCCAGGTCTTCATATTAATTTTGCCGATTCCTGCATCATCTATTTTAAGGTCCTTCAACATGAGATGGTTCAATTCATAGACTGCGTGCGTGAGAGAAAATTGCATGAGAAAATGCACCCTCACTTTCATGGTTCCCTGACATGCGGGGTTATAGCAGCTTGCCTCTACAAAGGTGGCAAAAAAACAATGAGACTCCAGAAAAACAAACATGCAAATGTGACGCTTGAAAAACTCTCCTACTCATTCACGTGTAATCGTGTGCGAGCTACCCTGTCTACGTTTCCCCTACCCGCCTTTCCTGTCATCTTCTGGTTGGAATCAGGACCCTAGTTTCAGTCCACACACCAGGAGAGGGGGGTGACAGAAAGACATGAACTTCAGGAGGTAGGAACCATGGATTGGGGGCTAGGAACAATGTGGATTCTGACTGCATATAACGGTACCTGTTATAATTATTGGCAAGTTAGCTAGGTATATAAATCATTTCATTATAACAGTGATTTTATAAAACAGAACGACAATTACCATAGTCAGTAAGACAAAAAAGGTGAAAAATAGATGCTAAAAAAGTATGTTGGGCAACTGTTAAAATTCAACTTCAGTAACCGCAGTGTTTTATCACAGAATAAGATCTACTAAGTCCAGTTTTTTTGTCTTGGGTAAAAACACAGGCATGGCTCTCTCTTGGAATGAGCTTGTTGGTTTTGGGTTATTTCCCCCCCAACAAAATTAACAGTATTTCTTCTACTTATTTCCTATTCACATCTAAGAAATCATCAATCCACTTTGAGTCAATTCTACACTCTGACATATTCTCAAGTTTCCAGATTCTCGACATCTATAATACACATCATGGTGTTATTTATGCTGTGTGAATTTAAAAACAACAACTACACTGTTTCAATACATGTCACACACGAAAAGGAAAACTGTGAAGTGTTGATTATAGAATAGATTGAATCCAAAATAGGGTTTAATGAGTCAAAAAATTCAAACAACCCATTTGAAAGTTAATTATGGTGCCAAAAGCCTGTCTTCAGGCTCCTTTTACTAAATCTGTGTTTTGCTTTTTTTTTTTTTTTTTTTTTTTTTTTGCGGTACGCGGACCTCTCACTGTTGTGGCCTCTCCCGTTGCGGAGCACAGGCTCCGGACGCGCAGGCTCAGCGGCCATGGCTCACGGGCCCAGCCGCTCCGCGGCATGTGGGATCCTCCCGGACCGGGTCACGAACCCGTGTCCCCTGCATCGGCAGGCGGACTCCCAACCACTGCGCCACCAGGGAAGCCCTGTGTTTTGCTTTATGATGGAAAAATACAGGGCCCTTGAGGCATTCTTTGCAAAGTAATTACCTCTAAAGGGAAAAACTTCAACAATGTTGCAGTGACACGATTTGAATATCATACACGTGCTTTGACCCTACTTTGCTTTCCCTTTGACATTTTTATCATATAGGAAAGAAAAATGGATTTATCAGACTAGTGGAAACAAGTAGACTCAGATTATTAAAAAAAATTGTTGATGGCAGCTTCTGTAGCATTGTGAGAAGCGATAAACCCCTATTTCCAGCAACACCGAGGATATATCTGTAAAAAGTTGCTACTTCTCTATCGGGCTGAAGTGAGATCTGACCAAGATGTTGATACCTACGTACTGCCTGAAATTTTATGTAGATGAGAGAGGGATGTAAGTAAGGAATGTAATGGTTTGTAAGTAAGGAAGTAGGAATGTTACGGTTTGGAGAATCGGGTCAACAATCTTTCCTTCACGTGTGATAATTCTACCAAGGCAAGGGTTCCGTGGCTGATACAGAGCAGACCTCGAAAAAGAGTTAGCCAGTTCATTCATCTTGTAGGAGCTCTACGACATAACTAGTGTCAACACTGACCAAGATTCCGTATGATAATCCCTAAGCTCCTCGTGTTCTGTACCTGTCTCAGCCCATATACGAGATGTTTTCTCCCGTGTGAAGTATGCAAGCATTAATAGGTTAAAAGTCGAAGGAAATGCATAAACCCTGATCAGGTTAACAAAAGAAATATATAATGGATAAATCAATATCAAAGTAAGTTTGATGCCAAAGAAAATTATCCTGAATAAAGAAGGTCATTCCATAATGACATACAGGTCCTTTCCTCAGTAGCGTATAACAATCCTCAAAATGTATACACTTAATTACAGGGCTTCACAGTACTTGAAGGAAAAGCTTAAAGAACTACAGGGAGAGATAGACAAATCCATAAACATAGTGGAAGTTTTAATCCCCTTCTATCAGTAACTGATAGAACAAGTGGACACAGGAGGAAAAATTTAAACAAACAAAAGGGCAGAAAGCACAGACTCCACCAAATTGACCTAATCTACTTTTAGAGAAGAGTCACCCAAAAAGAGCAGGACGTAGAGTTTATTCTGGGGAACTCAGCATTTACCAACATTGACTGTATCCTGGGCCCAAAGTATTTAAGTCATAAATAGGACGTTCTCGGACCACAGTAGAATCAATTTTGAAATCATGAACAGAAAGCCATCTGGAAAATCCCAAATCACTTGAAAGTGAATAACACACTCCTATGAGTCAACGAAAAAATCAAAAAGGAAACAGATATCTGTTTTGAACTGAGCGCCTTTAAAAGCACACCATACACAAATGCGTGAGATGCACAGAGAGCAGTTACTAGAGGCAAGCACCAAATTCCTGGATTTGAAAAGAAGAAAAATCTCAAATCAGTGCCCTCAGCTTCCAACGTGAAAAGGTGAAATAAAGGAACAAAGTAAGCAGGGGGAAGATAATAAAGATCAAAGTGGAAGTCAATGAAATAGAAAACAGAAACAATACACAAAACAAATGAAACCAAAAGCTGGTTCTCTGAAAATAACAGTAAAATTGGTAAACTTCTGGCAACAGTAATTACGACAGAAGACTCACTATGCTGATATTAGAAACAGAATGGCAATATCACTACAATTACTACAGATGTTAAAAGCAAAATAAAGAAACACTAAGAAAAAACAAAAAAACAACTTTATGGCCCTACCTTATCAGGGAAAATTTAGTCTTTACAATGAAATATGATACTAACTTTAGGTCCTTAGATACCCTTCATCATGTTGAAATGTTATATTACATACATATAGTGCTACATACATATAATACACAGTGTTTGCATATTTATAGTATGGGTTCACTTGGACAATATTTTTTAAAGAATTTTGCAATAATGATTAGGAGAGATATTTTTCTGTAGTTTTTTTTTTCCCCCCTAATTATACTACGTTGGTCTGGTTTTGGTATTAGGGTATGTTTAGCCTATAGAATGAGATTTTAAATGCTCCTTTTTCTTTCAGCTTATGAGACAGTTTGTGTAGAATTAGTATTTTTTTTAATCTATTAAAAAATTTAGGGGACTTCCCTGGTGGCGTAGTGGTTAAGAATCCGCCTGCCAATGCAGGGGACACGGGTTCGAGCCCTGGTCCTGGAAAATCCCACATGCTGTGGAGCAACTAAGCCCGTGCGCCACAACTACTGAGCCTGCGCTTTAGAGCCTGCGAGCCACAACTACTGAGCCCATGTGCCACCACTACTGAAGCCCGCATGCCTAGAGTCCGTGCTCCGCAACAAGAGAAGCCACCGCAATGAGAAGCCCGAGCACTGCAACGAAGAGTAGCCCCCGGTCACCACAATTAGAGAAAGCCCGCACACAGCAATGAAGATACAATGCAGCCAAAATAAATAAATAAAATAAAATAAAAAAAGAAATTGATGTAAAGGGATAGCTATTTTTCTATGGACTTGTGTCTTTCCTTTAAAGGGATATGGACACATATTCTTTGTAACAAAGAGAATTCCATAGCAACTGCAAAAATTGGTAAGAATAATTTCATATAAGCATGTAATAAAGGAAAGATGTAATAATCACTTTATAATGACAATGCTATAAATGTTGCCACTTCTACTTACAGATAGGAGATGAAGCTGAATTATTAAAAAATACCTGTGTGTATGTATATTTGTATACATATGAATATATGTAACAGTTTATCATTTTCTCAAAACAAAGAAGAATACAAGCTGTATTTCTTTTCTGATTAATTAAATGATACTGTTACTGTGGAAAACTTGGAATATATAGGGTAAATATCAATGTAATGAACACAGTAATCTATTTCTTTTTGGAATATTCTAACAAAAATATTTTTCCTAAATAGAATAAGTATCTCTACTTGGAGCAAAACTACTGATCTTCACCAGTATTTTGTTAAGTTATAATTTTGATTGAAATATGCTTGTAATCTTATTTGAAGTCACGATTTCTGATTTAAAAATACAGGTTTTAAAAAATTAATTCATGTTTTGATCTTTGAAAATAACTTTCTAGTTTAGACTTCATCAAGGTCAATAATATATGTCAAACAAAGCAAAGAAAATAAAATTTATTCTAAAAGTTAGCCAAAATCAAATTTACATATTTTAACAGAGATCATTTTTTGATTACATTTTAAAAGAAAAATAAGAGACATGTATATTGGAACTAGTCAAAGTTCTGAAAATGTAGTCTGATTAATGTGGACTTGTTCTGTCTTTTTCTTCTTTTCCCCCTTAAAGAAAAAATGCACTAGCAAGGTATGTTCTTGGGAATCCCTGACAATTCATCTGTATTCTGTTCACAGAAACTTTAAGATCTGCTTCCAAAACTGAAAGCCTGTCAACAGGTTATGATTGTAAAAAATAGAAAACAAATATTTTTCAGAAATGTCTCAGACTTCCCTGGTGGCGCAGTGGTTAAGGATCTGCCTGCCAATGCTGGGGACACGGGTTCAAGCCCTGGTCTGCGAAGATCCCATGTGCCACAGAGCAACTAAGCCTGTGTGCCACAACTACTGAGCCTGTGCTCTAGAGCCAGCGAGCCACAACTACTGAGCTCGTGTGCCACAACTACTGAAGCCCACGCGCCTAGAGCCCGTGCTCTGGAACAAGAGAAGCCACCGCAATGAGAAGCCCGTGCACTGCAACGAAGAGTAGCCCCCACTCACCGCAGCTAGAGAAAGCCTGCGTGCAGCAACGAAGACCCAGCACAGCCAAAAATAAATAAGTAGAAGACATGAAAAAAAAAAGAAGTCTCAAAATACATTACTATGAATTTGTATGTTCAGGTAGAGCATAACAGTCAAAATACAAAAAAAAAAAAAAAAAAAAAAAAGACAACCACCTTTTTAGGTGCCCATTTTATTGGGTTGGCCAAAAAAGCTCGTTTGGGTTTTTCCATTAAGATGTTAACGGAAAATATATGAAAAACAAAAATAAATTAAATTGTGATTGCAAAACATGTGCCTAAAATCAAAAGAAAAAGATAAACTAATCTCAACTTTACTTGAAATCAATTGCAGTGCCTAAATAATACTCATTTCACCCCACTCATTATCCTTAGAGGAAATGAAACGTTGAGATGAGTTAAAACCTTAGGGACTCGAACAGAACTTAAGAGGTTTTCTAACACATGTCCTTTACCCAGGACGATGGCAGCTGCCGGGTAGCTGCTGCGTGTAACCCAGTCAAGGCTCACAGAAAGTCAAAAATAAAGCAAAATTCAAGACAGAGCTTAGTGAATGCTCAGATGCAATATAGTTTACCAACCTTTCTGCATTTCATAAACAACCCAGACTATTTAAGCAATGTAGAAAAAGTAGACTCACAGGGCAATATGTGTAACACTCATTTCTATCAATTTGGCTCCTTTATATATATTTCCAAATAGTCCTAAACTAATGTGAACCCCATTAACACTCTCCTTTCTTCCTTCCCTTCCCTTGTTACGTAACTCAGGGTCACCAGTACCTATTCAGCTAAATACAAGTTGCCTCAAAGGGGCTTACTGATAAGAGTCCTGGAGGGAAACTGAAGGGTGGCAAAGGTTTCCTTCTGACTCTGGTCTCATCCTCCCTTAATGATCACACACCATCCTTTTGAGGAAGACCCAACAGTTCTGAAGAGCTTGTGTGTGAGCTGGAAAACAAGGATCTGTGTTCTAATTCTAGAGCAGGGTGTGGAGAGATTAGCAAACAGGGGAAAGCTATAGATTTCAATCAGGCACTCCTGGCTGAAATAACAAAGTCCTCAACAGACAGGCAGCCCCGCCCTCAGGCTCTCTCCTGTATAATCTGGGGTCCACAGGAATCTTCCAGCACACTAGGACCAAGTAGGGTCACGGGACTCCAGAACAGAGGCAAAGGAGGGCTGCTAGATCAGATGAATGGAAGAGAGACCCTTGGAGTTGGCCACCATAATGGTACCCACGGCCAAGGTGCGTCAGACAGAAAAGACAATCAACAGCACCAGCTAGAATCACGAATTAAAGACAGTAGCAGAGCAAGGAGTTCCCAGATGGACGAAGGGTAATGCCAATGACCAGAAGGGCCCAACATGGCGCCCAGCGAACCCTCTCTCCCCTGCATCCAGGATTCCAAAGATGTCCTTCCTCCACATCTTTGGGGGAGAAGCAGAGGCTAGAAGGCTGAGAGTCTTGAGATTTCTTTCCGAGAAATTCTATCTAATAATAAGAAAAACTATTCAAATTATATAGTGGAACTAAGATGTTAAACTGTGTCAAAGAGGTAGTTGATTTTCTTTTTTTTTTCTATTAACTAGCAGGTTGGGATTTGAAGAAAGGACAGATGATTCCAGACTAAATAAATATCATTTTCCCTGTCCATCCAAGTGGCAGCGTAAATGAAATTTTTGAGCATATTATTATATTCTGTAGTGGAGATTATACATCGAAGCATTCACTCAAATGGACGGCCAAACATCCACGAGAGGCACTGTCTCATCTTTGCCGAGCTTTTTTATGTGTCAATGTGGGAATTACTATTCGAACAAGGGAGCCGCGAATACTTGATTGTGGCAACGCAGGGAGAAAAGACCCCCAGAAGGTTGGGCTTGGTGGGATCATTCCAATGCCACAGCTTTATTCAGAAGAGGTGACCTTCCCCATCAACTGGGAGGAGTCACCATGAAGTACGATAGTATCCTGAGTCCTCCTGGGCCTTTCCAATACTGCTTCTTGCGATGCATGAGAAGTTTGTGTGACAACTAACTTCAATGCACAGGACCTTCGGTCCCACAGGGGGTTCATTTGCTAAAGGATCTGTATCCGACAGGGCCAACGAATTAAATGGTTCCCGCTGGCATTGATGAAGCACCCTGTGTGGGCATTGTTAGTTTACTGGCAAAAAGAGAAGGAGCATCTAAATAAGAGAGGGAGTCTTGCTATCTCCATCAGCAAGGGACAGTGACCCCAGAAGAATCAAATTTTGCCATCAACGGATTGAAGGCATTGAGTCTTCTTCTTCTCTCTCTCTCTCTCCTTCAATGCTGAACCACATCTTTAGAGACACTCAATACCATACTCTGAGAACCTGTAGGTTATGGAAGTTCGCGAAGCATACTTGAAGGAGACGGAAAAAAAAAAATGCATCTCCAAGAATAATTTTATTCCAAGACACATAGTTCAAAATGTCATTCTTACATGAAACAGTTATATTATGATTGAAAGAAATGGATATGGATTTTACTGACACAAAGATAGGATGTCAAAGAGTTTTGCTTAAGGAGCGCAGTTTCGGGATACGGCTACTGGTTTTCCTTCCATTTTTCCCCCTAATGTCTACTGTGCCATTAAATGTGAGTTGCACCTACTTGTTCACAATTTATTGAGATAAAAATTGCACACCGTGGGGCTTCCCTGGTGGCGCAGTGGTTGAGAGTCCGCCTGCCGATGCAGGGGGCGCGGGTTCGTGCCCCAGTCCGGGAAGATCCCACATGCCGCAGAGCGGCTGGGCCCGTGAGCCTGCACGTCCGGAGCCTGTGCTCCGCAACGGGAGAGGCCACAACAGTGAGAGGCCCGCGTACCACAAAAAAAAAAAAAAAAAAATTGCACACCGTGAAATGCGCAGATGGGAAACAGATGCTTAGATATTTTGATAATTCCATGAATTGGCCACCTTAAAATGGAGAGTATTTTTATCACTAGAAAAAATTCTCCCACATTCATTCCAGGATTGAAGGCCATGGCTCTGTGCTGTATTAACCACGGTTTGTTTTTTCTGCTTGGTGTTGAACTTCATACAAACCTAAGTTCAACCCACAAATGTGCACTGATTTGTATCTGATTTCTTTCAGTCAACCTAATGTCAATAAGAGCCACCCACACTATTCCCACATCAGTATTTG
The DNA here is from genome assembly GCF_005190385.1 of Monodon monoceros. Taxonomy (NCBI): domain Eukaryota; kingdom Metazoa; phylum Chordata; class Mammalia; order Artiodactyla; family Monodontidae; genus Monodon; species Monodon monoceros. The sequence goes on along the minus strand of NW_021703779.1, from coordinate 7,400,784 downwards.
ATTCTTCTTTTTTTTTTCCCCAGTGCGTAATATCCCATGGTATGAATACACTGCAATTTGCTTATTCATTCTCCTGGTGAGTTTTGTTTTTTTTTTTTTTTCAATATGTTGTCTGATCTCCTAAGTTGATTATATGGTTTCTCTTCTTCATTCTGGTAACGGAATTACAGAGACAAACATGGATTCATTTTCACGTGTTAAACCCACCTGACGTTTCTGGACACAAGGCGCTTAGTCATGATGTTGTGCTCTTTTTGCGTATGGCTGGATGTGATTTGTAAACTGGGCACCTGACTCAAGGAAATTCTCCCTGGGAACCTCGCTTTTAATTACTTCCAAGCAGCAAAGTACAGGTTAAACATAATCTAAAACTGACTTTACAAAAAGAAAGAAAGCACACATTAGACAATGAAACTGAGTACGGAGGATGTAATTGTGTTATGAAACTACTCTTCACTACAAGAGCTCATTAATGTATCTTTAGCTCAAATACCTGATGTTTTCTTGGTAAATTTCTTACGGGCTAAGGAATGAAATAAACAGCAGGAGACTTACCCTGAATCTTGAATTTAATGTGTGTCTACCCCTATCCTCCAATCCACCTCTTGTGAATCCTTTCTCTGTCCCTTACAGATATCCATAATATCTTGGGTCCAATATGCCAATTTGGGGTAACATCTCCCCCATGATTTATAATTACAATCTTATTCTACTTCTCAAGTTATCCAACAGCGTGAGCACCAAGAGGTAAGCATGTTGCGTGAGCACCAAGAGGTAAGCATGTCGAGTCTACACTTCAGCTTTTTACTGGAAAGCTTTGTCCGAATATGTATTACTTGGTTCCTTCCCGTTTCGAACAGGTCCTGCCTAGCAACGACTTCCCATTTTTAGAAATATTTTCTTTGCAAAATCTCTCTACAGCTTTGACATACAGACAACCCAGCACTTTTGCATCTAAGAGTCAAATGTATGCAGGATCTTTCAACTCCTCTCTTCTCTATAGTTTTTGAGTGTATTGCCAAGAATCCTTCACACACAGATGACGTCTCAAGTGGTGACATGAATAATGGTTAAGTTCTGTTGAATGTGAAAATACATGATCTTGGCAATAAATTCAAAAGACTATTAATGCTTGGTCTATCTTCCCTCCCCTGCAAACTCTCTTTCTCTCTCTCTCTCTCTCTCTCTCTCACACACACACACACACACACACACACACACACACACACACACACAC
>NW_021703779.1:7384586-7399537 GCF_005190385.1 Monodon monoceros | reverse complement strand
CACACACACACACACACACACACACACACACACACACACACACACACACAATCCCCAAACTGACTAAACGTAGCGCAGAAGTACCATGACTGTACAGAACAGACCCTGAAAAGAGAAACTCCCAGGAACATGGAACCAAGCTTTTATCTAACTTTCATATAATGAGGATTTAGAATGAAACACATTTCCAAAATCAAGAGAGAAGAGCCGGTTGCCCCTGGATGGGATGCACGATATTTCCTTATCCCCTTCTTTCTACACTGGATAGAATGTTTCATTTCATTGAAGTCAAATGTTCTAAAGAGTGAGGATGGCAGACTGAAGAGGGTGATGACAAAGTTCAGGGTAGAGGCACGTCTCAGTCCCTGAGGGTGACATTCAAAATAATATTGCTGTCCTGAGACTTCCTGGCGGTCCGGTGGTTAAGACTCTGTGCTTACACTGCAAGGGTCGTGGATTCAATCCCTAGTCGGGGAACTAAGATCCCACATGCCGTGCGGCATGGCCAAACAATAGTAATAATAATAAATATTGCCGTTCTGTAAATTCTGTGGTCTCTTACCTTATTACTACGCATGACTGAGGGCTGTGAATCTCACGTTAGAACATTGGTTATGATGCTCCAACTGTAAACACATACATTTTAAATACCTACCCTCATTCTAAAGTCACAGTGACTCAACTTTAAGTATTCAAAATGTCCAAGTGCCAGCTACCAGTAAGATCAACAGTACTAAAGGACTGATTCATTGAAAGTTGGTTATTTCTGATGTATCTTTCAGGATAGCCATTATCTGCCCTCTTTTTTCTAGATGTCTTTTTTCTTTGATAGGAAAATAATTTAAATGACACAAAAATAGCTTAATTGGCTCCAAGAGACAAAGCAAATGTTAATCAAAAGGACAAAAGCACTGAAGTAAATTTTGCATTTCGTATTACATAGATCAAAGTCCACCGCCTGTGAGGACACGGGGAGGCTGAAGGGTAAGCTGGGACGAAGTGAGAGAGCGGCATGGACATATATACACTACCAAATGTAAAACAGATAGCTAGTGGGAAGCAGCCGCATAGCACAGGGAGATCAGCTCTGTGCTTTGTGACTGCCTGGAGGGGTGGGATAGGGAGGGTGGGATAGGGAGGGTGGGAGGGAGGGAGACGCAAGAGGGAGGAGATGTGGGAATATATGTATACGTATAACTGATTCACTTTCTTATAAAGAGAAACTAACACACCATTGTAAAGCAATTATACTCCAATAAAGATGTTAAGAAAAAGGAAGAAAGAAACGCTTTATCACAGTGATCTAGATGGCATTCAGGATGACATTGTGTTTAAAAGTATGGACATGAAGCCCATGAGTTGAAAAGATTTTCAGAAATTGGTCCTTTGAAGGTCAGAGTTTTAGGAAAACCTTAACCAACTTAATTTGTTTATATTGCCTTTTTAAAGTATATGCAAGAGTCTTATATGGTAACTACATATTTAATTAAGTTGAAAAAAGCTCTTTCAGAACCTCAAATAATATGTGATAAAAGAGATTGTCTCATAGTTTAGTTGGCAGGATTTTTTTCTTTGTTCAGTTGCTTGTAAAACAGGATTGGTCATTAAAATGAATGATTAGATTAGAGGCAATAAAATATACAAATTATAATTAAAGAAAAAAAACACAAGTCCACTGCCTGTTATGGTTTTCATCTTTTAAAATAGATTTAAATAGCTCTACAAAACCTAAAGTGGTAAGTCTAAATCTAACAAGCATGCCATTCTAAATAAAATAACAACAATAGCAATAGTAGGAAGAAGGAAGGAGGAGGAAAAGAAGGAGAAAGTTCTAGCATGATATCAGGGAAAACAACAGGAACTCAAGCGGATTCTGCCAGGTTTGACGTTTAAGAGGATCTTTTATTATAAAGAATAAGAGAGGGAACTATGTTTGCACCCCATGGCTGGAGTAATACCCTTCAGCAATTAAAGTTCATCTCTGTAATTAAATCAACAGGAGTAAGAATTGCCTCTTTGTGGAAAGGTCATACATCACTGCAAAAGGCGGAAATGCTTTTTTTTACAGAAGAAATGCTAATTAATTGCCAAACCATTAGGTAGTTCTAATGCTCTGCAGGCATACCTAAGAACTTAGAAAGATTCCGGCTAAGATTTTGAAGGCAACATTGACAGAACATAAGGGAACGTTATTTATCAATGAGAGGATTTCTTCTTTTTTTTTTTTTTTCTTTTTGCGGTACGCGGGCCTGTCACTGTTGTGGCCTCTCCTGTTGCGGAGCACAGGCTCTGGACGCGCAGGCCCAGCAGCCATGGCTCATGGGCCCAGCAGCCATGGCTCATGGGCCCAGCCGCTCCACGGCATGTGGGATCTTCCCGGACCGGGGCACGAACCCGTGTCCCCTGCATCGGCAGGCGGACTCTCAACCACAGCGCCACCAGGGAAGCCCCCGAAATCCTATACTCTTAATGTAAAATAGTTTATGGTGGGACTTCCTTCCTTAGAAATGGATAGATTCTCAGCTAAATGCTACACAAACAGAATGACAGCGAATGGCCAACTGTTTCATATCTACATATTCATATATATATGAATATATATATATATATATTTTTTTTTACATGAATTACAGGACTAAGTGGTTTTCCAAATTAGGTACTCAGAATGTGGATTCCAGATGCTGCACAGGAGTATTTGCCCTTACAGAACTAATATCCATGAAATTAAAGTGCTTATATTTTTATTTTCATTCCCAACCAAAGATTCACTCTTTTTCCACTGCACTGTAATGTCATAGTTTCTTTTTGTCGGTTATGTACTCACGACGAGGAATAAGCCAGTTAAGAGATCTTTAGGACGTTAATAAAAACAGTCCTCGGAATAACACAATTTTAACTCTGCTGATCTAAATTACTGAATTAAGTGGGAATAAAAGGTTAACTTAGTTTGTGGTGGCATTGTATTCAATCACATGTGGCCCAGCTAAAGATGGACTTAGAATGTAATACAAGTTTACTGGGAAAGCAAAATATTTCTGGATGGCTTCCAAGCTCAACCTTCATGCTTTTTCACAGAACTCAATCCTGTCTTCCCTTTTCCTTTTCCACTTAAATGACTACAATCCAACTATTAATTTCCTGGCAACACTGTGACCAAGCATTTCCTTTTGTATTCATCGCCCACATCAGGGCAAAGTACTTTTTTAGATGCCTATGGCCAACTTTCCTGCCCCGATTTCTCATCAATTTTCCAGGGATTTTGGAGGTAGGTTTTTATTTGCCGACACAGTTTTTATTCAGTTAGAAGCAATGAATCTTACAAAATAAAGAGCTTCTAAACTAGCAACAAAGAATTACAATGTGTAATTTTAAAAAGACAGTTTGTATTAATTTTTCAAAAGACATACTTTACTATCAAATATAGACCTTAGATATGATATATACTTATGAAGCAATATACGTAACTTCACACACAGTGTATGCGTGTGGGTATACCCGTATGTGCATATGCGTATATATGAACATATGCATATATATTTTATATATGTGTATAAAACATAGCTAACAGATGACAAAATAATTTTAAAAAATAAGACATTGTACTGTACAATACTGAAAAAATTAAATATGCCAATAACTACACAATTGGCATGTGTAAGAAGACCCTCCGTCATTAACATCTTTCTAAGCTCCACATGGGTGCAATCAAATTCCCCACTGTTTTCTTTGTGAAGCTCAAAGGGAAATGTGTCTCAGACAGGGAACACTGGCTCCTTCCTAGACACTGTGTACATGTCCTTGTGTTATTAAAAATGCCCATATCTACATGTTTCTTCCTTTACTCGTTGAGGTGGATCCTGAAGCTTCTATAGAAGACCAACAGGCCAAGAATAGAAAACTACCTTCTGAGGAGGAATGAGACCAGAACTTGCCCTACTGTGTGCCAGGTGTCATAAACGGTTCTAGTAAGAAAGACTATGGTAAGGAAACAGGGATTAAATACTGATTGATCACATGGGGAGATACAGAGTGAATCCAAAAATCAATGTGATTCTTGTCTTCGCACAGTATGGGTATTTCAAAAAGCGGTGCAAGATAATTCCAATACCTGGAAGCCTGTGCACTGGACCCCTGCGCCTACAGGCTCTTGCTCATGGTGCTTTCTTCTCTACAAGTGCTTTATGACTTTGGGCAAGTGCGTCAACCATCTGTCTTGCAACTGTTTTTTATGGGATTGTGGCGATGTCAGTCATGAATGGAGATTCTACCAGAGAACACATGCGTTTGTACCTGTCAGGTATGGGGGAACACACCAACTGTGGGATCGCTTTACAGCAATTTATATCTCAAAGTTCTAGAAACACAGTGCAAGTATCTGTTCTGGCTAACCAGGCACTGCCTGGTGATTCAGAGTTTTCTAGGGTCCATCATCTTCTCCACCATTTGGGGCCGAGATTATAGATAAACAACTTACTTTGCTATCTTTGGGGAGATGATACATTTCCAATTCACCCTCCCCACACAGTGAAACCCTTTATAAGCTCAAGTCTATGGGACTTTTGTATTAGAAACCCTTCATCGACTAAGCTTGGGATTTCATCATCTCTCCCTTGAACTTTCAACTGATGAAAAAAGCTCAGTTCTCCAGATCTGGGGACTGCACTTTAGTTGAATGTGAATGGGACGCTTAATTCTTGTGTTTTCTACTTTAAAATATTTAGCATGATTTTTTTTTTTCTCTTTGAACCTGTGAGTTGAGAATTTGTTATTCACTCCACAATCTGTGTTTGTTTTCAGCAGGTCGGCGTATCAAGCACCAGGGATTCTAATCAAGTCAATCTTTAAAAGTCAACAGAATGAAATCAAGATTTGACCCACAATCTGGTTGCACTGAAACAACCGCCGTGTATTCTACCACCTTCTAAGTGTAACCATTTGTAACAGCATTATTGAGGTATCACTGCTATACAAAGAACTGCACACATGTAATGTGGACAATTCAATGAGTTTGTACATAGACGCCTGTGATACCATTGCCACCATCCGGGTGACAGACACATCTAACACATCGCAAAGTCTCCTTGTGTCCCTTTGGTTTAGTTTTGTGGTAAGAACACTCCCCACGAGATGTACATTCGTAAGCAGTGCTGATGTGCACGCCACCATCTTGTTAACTAGAGGTGTGTGCTGTACCCAAGATCTGTGGGACGTATTCATCCAGCGTAACTGAAGCTCTGCACCCTCTGAACCGACCACTCCTCAAGCCCGCAGCCCCCAGACGTGGGCAACCACTACTGGACTCTCTGCTTCTGTGGGTGACCCTTTTAGAGTCCACGTATAAAGGAGATCGTGCGGTACCTGTGCTTCTCTCATCAGCTTATTTCACTGGGCATAATGTCTTCCAGCAACGTTCATGTTGTCACATATGGCAGGAGTTCCTTCTCTTTTGAGGCTGGATAGAATTTAAAATGCGTAATCCGTGTGAGTGTGTGTGTACGCACACATGCTGGTCATTTGCCTCTTTGCTCTGAGAGCTGTCCTCACCCTCACCTGGCTCTGTCTGCAGGCGCCAGGCTCTCCTGCCAACTGGCGTCTTATTATCACCAACAGGAGGCTGACATAGGGCACAGGAAGGAGAAAGGAGGTGAGAACCCAGATACTGCTTTGCATCTGCTCTTCAAGAAGCTATGCCATCTGCAGCTCTGTCCCCTGCACAGTCCCAACGCCTGACACTCAGGTCCAGTACCCAGACTCCCTCGGGCGGCTCATGCCTGGAAAGGCTCCCCAACCCCAGTGGAGCTTTCCAGCTCTCTCAATCCATTGGCAAACAGCTTCCAACATGTAATTCTCCTCTTCAGCTAGCTGGTGTAGGTCCTGTTTTTCTGACTGGGTCACGAATGACATACTCTGTACTCTGAATTGCTATTTTAATTCATGTAACTTTACAGAGTTGCTCAGCCACTGGTAGAAATTCCTATTAGCCCTGGAATTAATTAGGCATATAATGAAAAGGACCCATGGTATTCTGAGATTCTTCACCTCTTACCCATGATAACCACTTGTCCAGATCAATGACCTGTCAGCTTAGTAATTTCCCAGAGACAGTAGATCCTTTTGTGCAAATAATGAGCTACGTTAGTATCGCAGACCTATAACATCTTTATGTCTAGAACCGTTTCTCCCTAGGTTCAAGTCTCCACGCAACCAAACAAAAAAATTACAGTAACTTAAAAGCAATCCATTTTCATGCAAAAATGTGTATTACTGGCAGTTTAAGAACTACAAATTTTATTTAGGTGATCTTTTAACATGAGGGCTACTGTATTACTAAATGTTAAATAATTTTTTAAAACGTTCTAATTTTCTAGTTATTTCGTCATTTAAAGATGACGGCATTTAAAGAAAGATGGATGAAACTCATATCTTAAGAACTGAAGTTTGATTAGATAATGAAAGTCAATTTCCCAACAATTATGAGTTGATATCCTTAAGGAACTTATGCCAATATACAAAACAGAGTAGCATTTCAGGATGCCAAGTCCTATCTGCATGAACATTGCCACTTGTTTGTCAGTGAGAAAAGTAATCACATCTTTCTCTTTAGAGCGTCACAGATATTCAAGGGATGCTCTCAACTCCCTCTCACTTTGTTTTCTCTCTGTAGATGTCAGCAATGCTGATTTTTATGTCACGGAGCTTATCTCACTGCCTTGTACATATATCTTTTCTAATAATTCAACACCCGTAAAAACCCTAGACCACAACGGGGAAGTCGCATTGTTTAGTTTTTACACATGAATTCCATGAATTCTTCCAAAACGTGTATTTTGAATACACGTAATTGGCGTCATTGTCAGAGAGTTCTATTTTAAATGTGTAAGTGCTGAGGAATTCGTTTTGGTTCTGCAACTCCAGAGTGGTATTTAACACTATCATAAAAAAAACAAATCGCAACATAAATTTAGAGGATCATGTTTCGTATACACGTCTCTGTCACATGCCTTATGGTTTACACATGAAGAGCAGTAAAGCCGTTCGCCATATATTTGCCTATGGGTTTTACGTCCCTCACGAGCTTGCAAAATATTTGTGAGCACATCAAATCTTAGTCACCTCTATGGAGCAAGAAAACTTGGCCTCTAACCTTGTTCCATCCAAAGTTTCAGAGAGGAGCCCTGATGAGCATGCAAAGAAGAGACAGAGCTGGAAAATGAAGTATTCTGAGGGGAGAACCCAGAAAGCTCATTCAGAAGAAATGAATCAGTCTGGAAAAAACAAAATGTAACAGGTGTCATTCCTCAAAAATGTAATGCTAATGCTAAAACACTGGCTTTCGTAAGATAACACAATTTTGGATTCTATCTGACATCTCTGGACAGTCCTTCTTGGGCCCCACTGTAGGATGCTCTCCCTGTGCCAGATCTTAAACTTTCATTTTTTTTCCTAGAACCGGTTTCTTTAAACCCAGTCTCACTGGGCAGTTCAATTCAATCCTTTCAAGTATCGTCTAAAAATGGACAACTCTCCTTTCTGGAAATCTTATGTGCTACACACCAGACACATAACTCTCTCCTTAAATCTATTATCTAGAATACTTAATAGATCTGCATCTTGCAGAGACAGCAAAAAGCTGGTCTGACAATGTCTCTCTTAATAAGTGATTCTACCCCATGGATATTTATTGCTATAAGTAATATGTTAGATTGGTTTCGCCACATTTTTTTTTGCTTTCAAGGGTGTGTCTTTGTTTTAATGAAGTATTTTTTTTCTTCTGAGTTGTGTGAACTAAACTCTTTTCCCTCTTCTGTCCCTCCTTCCCTTTAGACCAGTGGTCCCCATCCTTTTTGGCACCAGGGACCGGTTCTGTGGAAGACAATTTTTCCATGGACTGGTGAGGGGGGATGGTTTCAGGATGATTCAAGCACATGACATTTACTGTTCACTTTATTTCTATTATCATTACAGAGTAATAGATAATGAAATAACTATACAAGTCACCATAATGCAGAATAACTGGGAGCCCTGAGCTTGTTTTCACTTGCCACTCACTGATAGGGTTTTGATGTGAGTCTGCAAGCAGTTGATTTATGATGGTCTCTGTGCCGTCAAGCCTCTCTGCTAATGAGAATCTGTATTTGCAGCCGCTCCCCAGCACTAGCATCACCGCCTCAGCTCCACCTCAGATCACCAGGCATTAGATTCTCCTTGGGAGCACGCCACCTAGATCCCTCTCATGGGCAGGTCACAGTAGGGCTTGTGCTCCTATGTTATATCCTTATGCTCTTTATTTGTCTCTTTTTCCTCTTTTCTGTTTTCTTTGTTTAATTTTATTTGCTTTGTTAAATTATCAGGTTGAGTCTCTTTCAGCTCACTTAGTAGTTAGTTTATAGATTCAAAACTGTACTCAATTTGTTGAAATGAAAAATAAAATAGCATCTCTTTCCTACTTTTTCTGAAAAATAAAGAAATTAACTTTTGTTATTGGAAAGTCTCATTTTAAACACTTTTCACATAAGTCTGCTTTTTTTTTTACATTATGTTATTTTTCTTTGGAGATAAAACAAATAAATCCCTTACTATACAGCTATAGCCTATAATAATTTAGTTTTAGGAAGCACTTCTATTATTTTATAATTGTAACATTTACTGACTGTGATATTAGTGTATTACCAAGATACACCAATACAGAGGTAACTCAAATTATTTAGGTTTTCAGGAAAAATAAACTCAAGACTTGCTTAAATGAGATTATGATAAGATCAAAATATGGCCAATAACAATTTATAAAACAGAATCATTACATATAACTAATTTTTATAAAAATGATCTGGGTAAATATATTATGTGAGCTTTTACTTCTATAATGATTCACACTAAGTATTTTTAAAAAGAGAAAAATATTGAAGTACAATTTTCAGTTGTTTCTTATAAGCTACTAGCCAAGGCCATTAAGCAAACATATTTGAATCATTTTTCTTTGTGACTTACAGGTTCACTCAGAAAACAAAGAATGAAATAACACAGTATGTGTATATATACGCATACATACTTGTTAAAAAGCCAAAACACTTAAAGTGTAAGGAATGTCTCTCTAGAAATCTAAATTTTTCTTGTTTGCATATATATAAGCCTTTGTTAATCTCTTTAAGCCAATCAGAATAGGTGCTCAATTAAATTTTAAGGAAACCTATAATCTAATTCATTAGTTACCTTCTAAATTATTCAAAGTATAGCATTCTTTTTCTCAAAAAATATTTCAAGGTAGTAAAGTGGAGAACTTTCTATCCAATTCCAAAGAAAGCTAGGATAACTCATTTTGATAAAGCAGGTATCTATTAGAAAGGTTAATCAGTTAAAGAAACAAATACACATAATTCAGCACCAATAAAAGTTCCTTTATGATTACTTTCTAAAGCTGCCATGTCAGTCTCTTCACCATTATAATAATGGCATTTATTTTCATGAGTTTTTATAAAGAGCTTAATGAACTTAAGATTTGAGGAATTATAAATATTGGTTTAATTGGCTATTACAGACCCCTATTTTGAAAATTGTAAATTGTAACTGTATGTAATTTCTAAAGACATATGTTTCTCTTCTCTGATTTCTTTGGCCTCATTTCAAAAGTCTTGGTATGATCTTCATTTATAATTATTGAATTGTTTACATTACTCACTGTCCTCGTCAAAGATCATTCCACTCCTGGGTATATATCCAAAAGAACCAAAACCACTATTTTGAAAAGATACATATACCCCTATGTTCATAGCAGCACTATTTACAATAGCCAAGACATGGAAGTAACCTAAGTGCCCATCAACAGGTGAATGGATAAAGAAGATGTGGTACCTATATACCATGGAATATTACTCAGCCATGAAAAAAAAGGAAATAATGCCATTTGCAGCACTACGGATGGACTTGGAGGGCATTATGCTTAGTGAAATAAGTCAGGCAGAGAAAGACAAATACTCTATGATAGCACTTATCCGTGGAATCTAAAAATCACAACAAACTAATGAATATAACAAAAAAGAAGCAGAATCATAAATACAGAGAACAACCTAGTGGTTACCAACAGGGAGGGGGGGGGGGGGGTAATATAGGGGTAGGGGATTAAGAGGTACAAACCATTAGGTATAAAATAAGCTGCAAGGATATACTGTACAACCCAGAGAACATAGCCAGTATTTTATAATAACTATAAATGAAGTATAACCTTTAAAGACTATGAAACACTATACTATATATATGTAACTTATATAATACTGTACAGCAACTATACTTCAATTAAAATGAATAAAAATAATAGCTCGGTGGTGTTGGACTGAAAACAAAACAACAACAATAAAAAGATCATTCACTGAGGGCTTCCCTGGTGGCGCAGTGGTTGAGAGTCCGCCTGCCGATGCAGGGGACACGGGTTCGTGCACCGGTCCGGGAAGATCCCACGTGCCGTGGAGTGGTTGGGCCCATGAGCCATGGCCTCTGAGCCTGCGCGTCCGGAGCCTGTGCTCCGCAACGGGAGAGGCCACAACAGTGAGAGGCCCGCATACCACACACACACACACACACACAAAAAAAAGATCATTCGCTGAATGTTCGATTTAGTGTTTCTTCTGTTCTAAGGACCCCCCGCCATGTGTAGGAACAGGTTTTTAGGGCCTAAAGGTTCTTCTGGATTGATTGCAAATCAAGATCATTCCATTTTGTAGACATTGATAATAATTAAAACCACAATGCGTAAACATGAAAACGAAGGCTTGCAGGGGAGTTGCAGGCTCTGAGGCTTTTAGGGTTGGAGAAACTTATGTTGGTGCATGAGTGTGAATGCAGAGGTGGGGTTTTTTCAGTCTGCACATTTCATCCTTGCTGACTGCACTAATGTACCCCTGGTGTCTGAAAGCATTGCACCCTGTGAGCAACAGTAGTTCTAGGGACTCTATTCTGTGAAGACACCCAAAGGTGTTGTTCAACGTCCTCACTGCTGAGAAGTGTCTGGCTTGGAATTAAATACAGAACAGGGGTTCAAAGCGGGGGGGTGTCAGTGTTTCTAAATGGTTAAAGTTGTACACAATGCTTGTGGTTATTGTTACTGAATGCCCTCCATAAGCATAATATTTTTCAAAATTTTGGTGGCTCTGAGTTAAACTTTACGATCAACAACGAGAAGCTGGAGGTCGTCGGGGATAAAAGTGCTCGCCGATGTCAACATCTATCTCATCGGTCCTTGTTCTCGGTCTTGGACTAGACCTTGTCTGAAAGGCTGAGTCCCTAAAGAGGAAACTGAGTGACTCTGTGACCTCATGGGTCAGACGTGGTGCCATCTACTGAGACATATGATGAGTGAATAAACGGTAAAAATGGGGTCATTAGGATAAAAAAGAGAAATAGGTGTGTGGTCCTAGGAAGAGAAAAGGAAGAAGGGAGCATTTGCTTGAACACAGGACGAAATGTGTTCCAGAAATGGTGATGAATAACGGCATGGTTTTGTTTTCTTCATTTGTTTTGTTTTTAGTATGAAGATGCCTGTTTTATTATTTTGTTATTAAGGTGTAACTGATTTATAATGTTTCAGGTGTACAGCAAAGTGATTCTGTTATATATACACATATATATTCTTTTTCAGATTCTTTTCCATTATAGGTTATTACAAGATATTGAAAATAGTTCCCTGTGCTCTACAGTAGGTCCTTGTTGCTTATCTATTTTATATATAGGAGTATTTGCTAACCCCAAACTCCTAATTTATCCCTCCCCCATCATCCCCTTTGGTAACCATAAGTTTGTTTTTAGGCCTGTGAGTCTGCTTCTGTTTCGTAAATAAGTTCATTTGCATTATTTTTGTTTTCAGATTCCACATAGAAGAGATATCACATTATATTTTTCGTTCTCTGTCTGACTTACTTCACTTAGTATGACAATCTCTAGCACCATCCATGTTGCTGTAAATGGCACTGCTTCATTCTTTTCTATGGCTGCGTAATATCCCATTGTATATATGTACCACATCTTCTTTATCCATTCATCTGTCGATGGACATTTAGGTTACTTCTGTGTCCTGGCTATTGTAAATAGTGCTATAATGAACACTGGGGGTAAATGTATCTTTTTGAATCATGGTTTTCTCTGGATATATGCCCAGGAACAGGATTGCTAGATCATATGGTAGCTCTGTTTTTAGTTTCTTAAGCAATCTCTATACTGTTTTCCACAGTGGCTGCACCAACTTACATTCCCTCCAGCAGTGTAGGAGGGATCCCTTTTCTCCACACCCTCTCCAGCACTTATTTTTTGTAGACTTTTTAAAGATGGCCATCCTGACTAGTGTGAGGTGGTACCTCACTGTAGTTTTGATTTGCATTTCTCTAATAATTAGTTATGTTGAGCATCTTTTCATGTGCCTGTTGGCCATCTGTGTGTCTTCTTTGGAGAAATGTCTATTTAAGTCTTCTGCCTATTTTTTTGATTGAGTTGTTTTTTGGTTACTGAGTTGTATGAGTTGTTTCTATATTTTGGAAATTAATCCCTTGTTGGTCACATCATTTGCAAATATTTTCTCCCAGTACATAAGTTGTCTTTATTTTGTTTACAGTTTCCTTTGCTGTGCAAAAGCTTATAAGTTTGATTAGGTCCCATTTGTTTATTTGTGCTTTTAAGGAAATGTGCTTTTCAATCTTCCATAACTACCTTTAAGTTCACGAACTCCCTCTATTTCCTTTCATTACAACTGTCATCCTGAATGCTACTCACTTTTAATTAATGCTCCACACACTGAAAAGAATTCCAGGGTCCCTAATCTCTCAAAGTATAAAGTCTCCAGGTTTGCATTCATGACAAGTAAATGAACAGCTGGCTCTAGTGGGATGAAAGGCCCAGGAGGAGTGAATTGTAATAACAGCCTTATCTTTTGTGACTCTCTGAAAGTAGCATATTCAAGACATGTGGAAAATATGATCAGACTACACATGAATCCAAACTGGATTCTCCAACAGTCAAAATTGCTCAAAGACCTTTGGGAATTTTTAAAAATTAGTTGTTTTTTTTTTTTTTTTTCCCAGCAGAGAAGATCATTTTGGAGATAGTGAAAAAAGAAAACCATGTGACTTCCCTGGTGGCACAGTGGTTAAGAATCTGCCTGCCAATGCAGGGGACACGGGTTCGAGCCCTGGTCCGGGAAGATCCCACATGCCGCAGAGCAACTAAGCCTGTGCACCACAGCTACTGAGCCTGCGCTCTAGAGCCCATGAGCCACAGCTACTGAAGCCCATGCACCTAGAGTCCATGCTCTGCAACAACAGAAGCCTCCGCAATGAGAAGCCCGCGCACCGCAATGAAGAGTAGCCCCCGCTCACCGCAACTAGACAAAGGCCATGCAGAGCAACAAAGACCCAATGCAGCCAAAAATTAATTAAAAAACAAAACATTTTCAAGCTCCAAGCCCCGGTAAATTTATCTAGTATACGTGCATTAATTTTGTTACACTTATGGACAAAAGAAGGGAATCAAATGAGGAGTTTTTCATTGGAGTGCAGGGAGGACACACACACACACACACACACACACACACACACACAATTAAACAGCTTGGATCACCAAAGAGAGAGATATTTAAGCTCATCTCTGGAGCAACCCCAAAGCAGAAGTATCACTTCCACTGAAGGTTTTGAGTTTATTTTTTTTCTTACATTTTCAGGAAACCTTGAGGATGTGCTTCCCTGGCTTCACTTTCTGCTCTAGAGAGGTTCTCACCTCTAAGAATAAAGCTATTTAAATGTTCAAGATTCTCAGCAAGTTGCAATTGTTTGGACGCAGTGACTTTAAAGTTTACAAAAGGAGGAAATGTGAAAATGTCTCTTGCTAACTTGTGTCAACGACACCAACTTGAAAGCTAGTAACTCTGTTTTGTTTCCTGAACACAAAGTCCTGGGCTCCATGTTGTTCTTTAGGTCAAGATGAGAGTCGTCTTCACTTCAAATATTTCCCTCTCCTTCCTTTTCTTCTCAGAGATTCCAATGTTTGGTCCTCACTCCCCTTTCACCTTCTCATGACTTACTTCATTCTTTTTGATGTGGATCTTTTATATTGTCCACACCTCCATCACCCACTGTATAATTCCTCACTGGAAAACAGTATGGAGGCTCCTCAAAAATATTAAAAATAGAACTACTGGGACTTCCCTGGTGGTCCAGTGGTAAAGAATCCACCTTCCAATGCAGAGGATACAGGTTCAGTCCCTGGTCAGGGAACTAAAATCCTACATGCCACAGGGCAACTAAGCCCGTGCGCCACAGCTATTGAGCTCACGCACCTCAACGAGAGAGCCCGCAAGCTGCAAAGTACAGAGCCCACGTGCCACAACTAGAGAGAAGCCTGCATGCCGGAACTAGAGAGAAACCTGAGCAGACCGCATGCCACCATGAAAAGATCCCACATGTCTCAACAAAGATCCTGTGTGCCGCAACTAAGACCTGACACCGCCAAAAAAGAAAAAAGGGAAAAATAAATAAATATAAAAGAAATAGAGCTACCAAATAACACAGCAGTTTACTTCTGGGTATTTATCTGAAGGAAACAAAATTATCATGTCCAAGAGATATCTACATCCCTATGTTCATTGCAGCACTGCTCACAATAGCCAAGACGTGGAAACAACATACGTTTCCACCTACAGATGAATGGATAAAGAAAAAACTGGAATATTATTCAACCATTGAAACTAAGTGAATCTTGCCATTCATGAAAACATGGATTTACCTTGAGGGTCTTATGCTAAAGTGACATAAGTTAGAGAGAGACAAATACTGTAGGGTTGCACGTACACATGGAATCAAAAAGCAAACAAGCTCATGGAAAAAGAAATCAGATTTATGGTTAGCAGAGACAGGGTGGGTGGTTGGCGAATTGGAGAAAGGTGGTGAAAAGATACAAATTTTCAGTTATAAGATAAA